>NW_024423453.1:2248822-2431254 GCF_017311325.1 Ursus maritimus
AAATAGTGAAAAGGCATCACAAGGAAATATGAAAACAAGGTTGAGGCATGTGAAACTGAGGCGTTTTTAACTCTGCTGAGGAGAGAAAACACTGAACCAGAAGATCCAGTTTGGATCCTCACCTCTGTGAGTTACGTGACTTTGGACAAATTACTGCGCATCAGCTCTCATCATGGTGTCTGAGACCAGTGGGTTGATCTTGGACTCTGGAAGAGCCTGGTGGAGGGAGTGGTCAGGGAAAGCAGAAAGACTTAGAGCAAGAAAAGCGGATTGAATTCGTGGCACGCCTGTTTGGACACCAGAGATAGGCTGCAGGGAATTGCTAACAAGTTGGAGACCGAGCACCAAAGACAAAAATCTGGCAGCAGAGCCGGTAGGAGCTATCCCGAAGCAAAGAAAATAAGCAGCACTTCATGTAGAACCTGGAGTAAAGGAGCTTAGGGGATTGCGTTTCTAGTCTAGCAATCCAATGAAGTATGATGCAGCAGTGTTTTTTGAAAAATATTTAATGCCTTGGGAAAATACTGATATTATAAAAAAGGGTAAGTGAAAAGAAGATACAGAACTGTATATATCATTTGACCCCAACACAAAATACATGTCTACATACGTCTGGATGAATGTAAAAGTTTGGAAGGAAAAAGAGCAGATTAATAACTGTGCATCTACCAGTGTGTGATATTTGGGGTGATCTTCCTTGTCCTGTTGTTGTCCTCGCTCGGTGACGTTTACTCTCCCCACTCCCACTGCTGTTGGTCACTGTGATTTATTCTAGGAGTGATTCCGTAGGGGAGGCGTCAGTGCTCGTAGAATCCCACTTTCCCAGGAAAAGAGTGAGCTGTGTGATTTGAAAAAGTACCCCACAGAATTCTGATTCTCAATCTATTTATTTTATTTAGAATATGCTGGCTTTTAAAAATGCATTAAAGATTTTATTAACTTCTATTTTTAACTTTTCAAAATTGTCTTTACAGTTGGTGTGTCAGATATGTCTAGTTTTAGCTAGGAAGCTCAGATTACTGCAGGGAATAGAATACCACTTGGACTAGGAAGCAGGTTTTTTTCAAACTGTTGTCAGAAGCCCATTTGAACCAGAATAACCCAGGATACTTATTTGGGATGTAGATTCCTAATCCCTACCACACATTTACTAAGTCAGACCTTCTAAGGAAGTACTTCTCTGTCTTCCGTGTATAGCACTCACATGGAACTTTGTTAAAGTGAAAATTCCGATTCAGTGGGTCTAGGATAGGACCTGAGATTTTGCATTTCTAACGAGCTCACAGGTAACGCCGTTGATCTGCTGACCGCACTGAGCAGCGGGGCTCCCGAAGCCCTAACGGCAGCTCCGGCCAGCAGAGTAGGGTCTTGACTGCAGACAGAGCCAGCCGGACGTGGGACGTTTCAGGTGTAGCAATTGTGCCTAAAATGTGCCATGGAGCATGTGGGTCACGTAGGAAGGAAAGTGTTGCTGAATAAAGATGAGAGAATACAAAGGAATGTGTATCAGGTGCTCTTGGGAGTGGCCTTATCAGAGAACCAGACTCCCGGTCGCTTTGTTATTCTAGATCCTGAGAATGTGTTGAAATTCCAGGTATCAGGCAGTAAAAAGAGAGCTCTCCATTTTAATGACTGCTGGTCTGCTTGTGCTGGGTACGGTTTCCTTCTCTCGTCTTCCTTCTGTGGATTTTACAGTCTCTGGCTGCTGTGATCACATCATTCTTCGTCATGAAAACAGGATCTCTCTTCTGATGCTGTGTGCTAATGAGTAAAAAGATTGTTTCTGCTGAGGGGTGAAAAGGTCTTCAAACTAGTTTGCTTTCTGGTCAACCGCAAGGCCTAGAGGGACCCTGAGAAGATGCCCGACATCTCCCTGGAGATTACATTTCTGCTAGTGTTTTGAAGGAGTGAGTTGTCACTGCTTACAGGTCAGGATCTGGCGCTGTGAATTCTGAAAGTTTTCAAGATTTTTGATTTATATTTAATTTGATTTGATGGTAGCTGGTAAGGAAAAAAAATAGTTCTCTCCGGAAGGCACAAATTGAATTCTTGGTGAATGTGACCAAAGTCAGAAATCAAAAACGCTTTAAGTTGTATGCACATTTGTCTGTAGTGTTGTAAGGAAAAGTATCGTGCCCGTAGCCACTCTGTGATTTGGGGCCTGTTACAGAATCTTCCTATGCCTTCGTTTCCTCATCTGTAAGTGCGGTTAATAATAGTATCTACCTCACTGAGTTGTTGTGGGCTTTTACAATAAGGACTTAATACACGGTAGCCATTACTACTTCCGTTGCTGTTGTTGAATTCAGTTACATAGTAATGATACCATCTCCTACTTAACTCATAAAAATACAGCCCATTTTGTGTTCAGTTCCGAGTCTATATTTTTATGATGCTTTTTATTATGGTTCATTGTATTTTAATATTTTCAACTAACCAGATCCTTTTGAACCAAATCGATTTGCTAGTGTGAGCTACTGGGTGAGCAGAGAAAATACAAATGGAACACTATCTACTTCACGTGTCCTTTACTTTTAACCAAATAACTGGAATGTCCTGTTTCATTTAGGTGTTCATAGTAACTAGGTGAACAGTTGTGATGTTAAAAGAGAGACAGGATCCCCTCAACTTCTTTGCTGTGCAAATGGTGACAACAGCCTTTTGAGAGAGGAGTCTATCTAGGTGGGAAACATGTTACAGGATGTGGCCGATAAATACCCAAAATAAAAGCTGTTTTTCCTTCAAAGTGATTTCTTTGGCCTGAGGGCATTGACACGTGTCCCGTGCAGCAGGTGCGGCCCCCCCNNNAGTCCGAGCAGCGGCTGAGATCAGGAGAGCAGGTCGTCTGCTCACCACCTGCTCTGGAGTGCTCCTGACAGGGCTACCCTTTATGGTTTCCTCTGGCTTTAGAAGAGGGAAAAGGAACAGAACCTGTCAGGTGTTCTTTTGCTCTGGAAAAGTTGTATTCTCACCCTTATGGTCATACTTAAAAAAAGAACCATCTTTTAGATGTTCTGTTCTCCTGGGATTCGCCCAGGCAGTGCTTTGAGCTGTTCTGAAACTTTATTAAAGGAGAAATGGGTGAGCCATGTAAATTGGGCTCCGTATTGAGTACTGGAAGGGTATATATGTTCCACCTTTCACCAGAGATTTAATTTTTTCCAGCTCTGCTCTTTACTCTCAGCCCAAAGTGCTGTTGTTTGAACATTTTAGATTCTTCCTATGGGATGAAAGCTTTGGCAGACTAGGGCTTATTTCTGTGGAGCCCAGAAACCCTTTTCTCTTTGCTAGTAATCAGTATATGGCTAAGAATTTTCTCTAATGTGGTTAAGGAAATTTCAGAAACGCCTTTCCAAGACTTTTATTTGCTTCTCTCTGGTCATTTAAAGCTATAATGCGTATGCTCTTCATCTGGAGATGGAAAGAGAGGGCCGGGGGTGGGGAGAGAGGGGCAGGAGACTGGCTCATAGAACCCCTGTCATTCATCCCCACTCTGTAGTCTCTCAGAATCCCCTAGGTTTTGTTTCCAGAAAGACCCTTCAGAATATTAGGAGAGTTACATATGCACCATTCTCTTCCACTGAACCAAGCCCTAACCACAGAAACAGTTTAAGACAGTGTTACCTCTAATCTTTTAGTCTCACAACAAATGCCAGAACTGGCCTGGGTAACTCATGGTAGCCACCCTCAAACAGAAACAGAATTTGCGAAGCTCCCTTGAGTAGATAGTGCTTACATTTTGCTACAATTAACTCTTAGGAAGAAGTCTGGCAGTGGGGGGCGCGTAAGATAATATTTATGTTTACTTCCCTGTGCTTACTCCTAATGTTTTTTGGGTAAGAGTATAGTTGACTATTTGGGAAACCGCATTTATGAACACAAGCTATATATTATGTTCCTGGGGAAAATGTATTTAATAGAAAATGCTGGGCCAAAGCATCTTTTTAAAGGGATTTCCTGCTTATTCATGTGGCCGATTCTTCTCACGGGCTCCAGGGCCCTCCAGCCACCAGAAGAGAGTACCAGGTCCCTAAGCACAGTCCAACCCCGTTTTTACCCAGCTGTCTGCATGCTTCAGGGTCTGCACCTTCCCTTAGTTTAGTGCATGTGGAAGGCCGTAAGCAGCATGGGGCAAGTGATATGTTTTGGTGGGTAAAACATTGGCCAATGGAAGGAAGAAAATTTAGGAAATGCATCTTTTAAAGAAAACATATGAACAGTCGGGGCGCCTGGGTGGCACAGTCGTTAAGCGTCTGCCTTCAGCTCAGGGCGTGATCCCGGCGTTATGGGATCGAGCCCCACATCAGGCTCCTCTGCTATGAGCCTGCTTCTTCCTCTCCCACTCCCTCTGCTTGTGTTCCCTCTCTCGCTGGCTGTCTCTCTCTGTCAACTAAATAAAATCTTAAAAAACAACAACAACAAAAAAACCATATGAACAGTCTTTAGTTTGTTAGTTTTGATCATAATCGCTCTCTGACCTCGACTCCCCCGCCCCCATTCTCCACACTACAGCCAGAACGTTGCACCTGACATGAAATCTTGCAAAGGCTTCCAGCTTCTACCAGAATAAAACCCAGAATCTCTACAGGGCTTTAACCTGCCCGCATCTGTTCCTAGCTTCACTTGGTGCCCTTCCTCCTGCACCCTGTCTTCCCACCTGTGAGCTCTAGAGCTAGAAGATGTTTGAGTTCCACAGCCTTCCATTCCCTAGGGCACTCGCTCACAGTAGTGAGCACTGGCTGCAGCTGGGTGTGAGCATCACCTCTCAGAGATCCCGCATCTGTCCTCCGCCGCCTAGCTTAGCCAGCCCCCAGGCCCCACCCCCACTCTCACAGCCTCCTTGTCTTTAAAGCATTCATTACCTGGGGAAATTGTTAGAGATCTGTCTTCACTTCTAGAAATTAGACCTCCTGAAGGCAAGAGTATGCACATTGCTTCACAAGTTTTTAGCCCAGTGCCTTGTACCCTGTGGATTCTGTTTGTTGACTGACTGCATTAAAAAGTGGATAGAATAGAGGCAGAATGGATGGACAGACAGTAGAGGAATTGTATTGTTAGCATTTCTCCTATCCTGGTTTTAATCTCTAAAATTATACCATTCTAAGAATTAGTGGTCGAGTTATTACACAGTATCAGATATGTGTTTGTTTTTATAAAATAGGTATATTGCATATTTAAAGTGACTGTTAGCTAAAATACAAAGCAGGGAAAATAATTAGAAAAATCATGTACAAGTGTTATCCTGGTTATGCTTCTATTTTTAGGCAAGACTAGTCATTTAATTTATTATTATTTATAAAAGATTTTATTTGTCAGAGAGAGAGCACAAGCAGGGGGAGCAGCCGGCAGAGGGAGAAGCAGGGTCCCCATGGAGCAAGGAGCCTGATGGTGGGACTCGATCCCAGGACCCTGGGATCATGACCTGAGCCAAAGGCAGACGCTTGACTGACTGAGCCACCCAGGTGTCCCTACTAGCCATTTATTTTCATTAACATTTTCTACATTGATTAAAATAGTTCCCTGGAATCAAAGATTATGTTCAAGTTCACTTATATATTTCAATTTCATAGCCTCACATTTAATAACAGGTACCAAGACTGTATTCACAGTTCTCTTTGAGGGGCCTGAGTGGCTCAGTCGGTTGTGATATATTACAGTATTACGAAAGGCAAAGCAAACCAAACAAATGGGAAAACATCGCTTTCCTCTCCAATACTCAGACAACCCTCAGTAGCAATATTGGTGTATTTCTTTTTTTTAACTGAGGTATAATTGACCTACTACTACCTTATATTCGTTTCAGGTATACACACAATGATTTAATATTTGTATGCATGTTGAAATAATAACCACAATAACTCCAGTTAACACCCATCATGCTTTGTTACAAAATCTTTTCTTGTGATGAGAAATTTGAAAGATTTATCCTTTTAGCAACTTTATGCAATGCAGTATTACTAGTTATAGTCACCATGCTGTACATCGTACCCCTATAACTTATTTATAACCCGAAGTTTGTAACTTTTGAGCCCCATTTGCCCACTCTTCACCCTCTGCCTCTGGCAACCACCAGTCTGTTCTCTGTATCTACCAGCTTGTTTCTGTTTTTAAGATTCCACATGTGAGCCAGATCTTGTGGTATTTCACTCTGACTCGTCTCACTTACCACGCCTTCAGGGTCCTTCCGTGTTGTCACAAGTGGCGAGATTTCCTTCGTTTTTATAGCTGAGTAATATTCCTCTATGCACATACATACCACCTCTTCTTTATCCATTCGTCTGTGGACACTTCGGTTGTTTCCAGATCTTGGCTGTTGGGAATAATGCTGCAATGAAGACGAGGGTGCTTATATCTTTTTGAATTAGTCTTTTTATTTTCTTCAGATAAATACCCAGAAATGGAATTGCTGGATCATGTGGTGATTCTAGTTTTAATTTTTTCAAGGAACCTCCATACTGTTTTCCAGAGAGGCTGCACCAGTCTGCATTCCCATTAACAGTGCACCAGGGTTCCCTTTTCTCCACATCCTTGCCAACACTTGTTATTTGCCTTTTTGATTGCAGGTGTCCTAACAGGTGTGGGATGATACCTTATCAGGGTTTTGATTTCCATTTCCCTGATGATTGGTGATACGGGGCACCTTTTCATGTACCTATTGGCCTCTGTATGTCTTCTTTGGAAAAATGTTCTGTTCATTTTTTAATTGGATTTTTTTTGCTGTTGAATTGTAGGAGTTCTTTATATATTTTGGGTAATAACCTCTTATCAGACATGATGGCAGATATTTTCTATTTAGTGGCTGGCCTTTTCATTTTGGTTATGGTTTTCTTTGCTGTGCAGAAGGTTTTTAGTTTGATATTGTCCTACTTGTTTATTTTTGCGTTTGTTGACCTTGCTTTTGGAATTAGATCCAAAAAAATCACTGTCAAGACCAATGTGAAGGAGCTTATTACTGACTATATTTTCTTCTAGGTGTTTTATGGTTTTAGATTTTACATTCAAGTCTTTAATCCTTTTTGAGCTCATTTTTGTGTATTGTCTGAGATAGTGGTCCAGTTTTCCCAACAGCATTTCTTGAAGAGACTATCCCTTCCCCATCGCATTTTCTTGGCTTCTTTGTTGTAAGTTAATTGACTGTGTATGCGTGGGAGGGGGTGTTGTTTTTGTCACTCTTGTTTCTAGTCTGTTCTTTTTTTGCTTGTTTTTCTTGTACATGGTTGAGATTATACTGCCTGAATGACTTTTTCCCACTATTTATTTCACTTAGTATTTTCACATAAACTGTAAAATATGCCAGGGAGCGGGGTGGTGAACCTTCTCTTGACACTTCAGTGAAACTCTCTTAGCAGTCCATAGCAGGATGTGTGAGAAAGGAGAAATAGTTGAGCAATTTGGCAGAGTTTCAGAGTAGAGTACACAGAATCATAAGAACTAAGAGCTGCTGAGCACGTCAGGTTTCTAAATGCCTTGGAATGTTTCCCAATGAACTGTAGTGAAGGTGTGCTTGACCAACTGTTGCTGAAGTTAGTATTTTAGGCACTTGGTTTCCAAGAACTATTAAGGAAACATCTGGCACTTTGCAAATTGTTGGATGACTACTTCTTTGAGTTGCTGTTTTCCAAGTATGTGATCTCCTCCCTTCCTGTCTCTTCAACCTCATCCCACATCATTTTCCCCATTTCTCAGCATCCTTCCCACAGGCACCGGGAATGCCTTTCGCTAAATATTCCGAGCACCTTCTTTGTAATTGCTGTCCGAAGCACTCCGTCTTTCCCCCCTCCCAACACTTTGCTTTTTGCTGGAAGTTTCGACATTCTTTCCTTCTTGGTCTAAATGGTGCTTCCTTAGAGAGGTTCCCCCTTGATCTCCCTTTTATGACCACTATATTGTTGTGAGCAGAAGACACCCTCATTATATAATGCATGCAATGAATAGTTTAAGAACACTTCTAATAGGATGTTTCTAAGAAGGAAATTTGCAAGCTGTGTTCGCACAGTGTTATATCAGTGATGGAAGTGATACCCGCTAAATAAGCAGGAAGTGTTTAAGTACATTTGTAGCACAGAGGTTTCTAAGAACACATCCTGCAAGCACCATAGGGAACAGTGTTGTGTAGGTGGAAACTGCACTGAATGCAGGCGACATCCATTCTAGAAAGAATGAAGTGATGAGTTCACTTATAACATGGGTGTTTCTAAGACAGCTACTTGCAAGCTTCCTATGACAAGTGTTGTATCAGTGACTGGAAGTTATCCCCGTGTTGTAATATATGTGTTACAGTGGTAAGATCAGCTGTAATAAGGGTGCTTCTGAGAACAGCAACAACAACCAGGCCCATTGTGCCAGAAAACCTTTGTACAATCCTCCCCTCTACACCAAGACTCTGTTTACCATTTAACAGTCCTTCGGCTAGAAAAAAGGGGGCTGACAAACTGACATAATGTAGCACCATCACATGGGCGTAGAAGATTTGAGCTGTTCCAGAGATAATTTGTATAAGTTATGACAGAACAAAAAATGATTGTTCTATAGAATTTTTTAAAAGATTTTATTTATTTATTTGACAGAGAGAGAGAAACAGCCAGCGAGAGAGGGAACACAAGCAGGGGGAGTGGGAGAGGAAGAAGCAGGCTCATAGCGGAGGAGCCCGATGTGGGGCTCGATCCCATAACGCCGGGATCACGCCCTGAGCCAAAGGCAGATGCTTAACCGCTGTGCCACCCAGGCGCCCCAAGTTCTATAGAATTTTTTTTAACTTTATATCATGAGAAATGAAGCATGTTTACCTACAACTTTATAATATTTCTAGTAAATAAGAGGCAGTCTTCCTCTTAGAGTCCTAAAGGAAAGCTATAAATGGATGTCATTGCCATGAGTCATTTGGGTGTACAGAAGGTAGCCAGTTCCCTCACCCCAGGGCACCTGTGATGATGGTGTGTCCCTGGAGCTTGTCTATTGACCAGCTTCTCTTCTCCCATCCCTTTCAGGCTGGGTGTATGTGAGTGTATGTGCAGGGAGGGGATGGGTCTCTTCACTGTTTGGACTTTTGAAACAAAAAGGGAAAAACTTAAAAAGCAGTGAGCTAAAAAAAAAAAAATCAGTGCAAATATTATGAGATTGATAATTAAAAAAAATCTTTTTAAAAATAATAGGAATAGTGTTGAAAAAGAACCCTCTGACTGATATCTGTTCCTTGGCATTTGACATCTTTTACTCCCTGCCTTATAAAAATACAGTTAATGAAGTTCTGGCAAAGAAAAGGGAGTAGCCCTGGTCTTTGGCCAGGAATTCGCGTTCACTGACATTCCCACATACTCTCCGCCCTCCAAGCCAGTTAGCCTTCAGGACATCCTCTGGGTGCTTCCTTTGCTGCCCTCATCAACGCTTAGAATTGTAGTGTGGTTTTATGTTTAGTGTGGTTTAATGTTTGCCTCTCTAGGCAAGCTCCCGGAGGGTCAGGTCCCTGTGGGTCTTGTTCACCCTTTGAGCTGTCTCCTTGGCCCGCCATGGTGCTTGGCATTTGGGGGCAGATATACATTGAATAACTAAAGCTTTAAATGACTCCATTTTTTAAAAAAGTGGATTCTTAAGCTCTGTCCCAGTTGGTTCATTTGAGGAAAAGGTTGACGAAATACGAGTTTCTGGTAAGATATTCACATTCATGCGGTAAACGCTCATTGAGAGCCTGTCACCAGGTCGAGCCCGGGAAATGCCACATGAATAAGGCATGGTTGATGCCCTCCAGGACCCTCAGAAACTAGCAGAGAGACACACCCATGTATGTGAATAACTGCACTTTGCTGTGGAAGGGTGTAATAGGGAGGTGTTCACACGAGCCTGTGGAGAGTACAAGGGGGAAGGATTTAATTCAGCTGGGGCGTGAAAGTTTTCAGCCAGGCATGATATTCACATTGGGTCTTGGATGAGAGGGAAGTTTGGCAAGTTAATTAGTAGGAATTAGAGGATCCCAGACTGGGGATGGGAGCAGAGATATGAAAACGAATAGCATAGTTCGGACAGTATTTGTGTGTTTGGGGGCCGGGTTGTGAATGCTGCGCCAGGGAGCCTGGATTTGGGATTGAAGGGCCAGGGAAGCTATTGGGGTAGGAGCTGTAGGTGCGGTGCTGCAGTGGGCGGCCCTCACTGGAGGGGAGCTGATGCTGTGGTTAGAGTCAAACCATTCGCGGCACTTGCAGACATTTTCTGTTAAAACTGCCTTCATTTAGAGATCATAATGTATCTTTCATAGAAAGAAATTCTAGAATTTGAAGGGTGAATATTTTGCTAGAAATTGGTAGCTCTTTTTAAAATGTTATTTTCCAGGCAAAGACTTCTTAGTGTCTTTTTATGTTGAATTTTAGAAAGTTTTGGGAAACATTTTTAAAAATTGTCCTCCGATAAATATTATAAGTCCCTATAGAACAAACGTCATGAATCTACATTGATGTGTAATGAAATATTTTGGATTCTTCCAGATGAGTGAAGTGCCTAGGTCTTCTCCCACTATGCCCTGGTTAAGGCATGTGTCTTTTTCAATCTCTCACCAAAACCAAATCAAACCTCTCTCTCCTGTAGTTCCACGGCAGCCTGCGAACGACTTGTTTGAAATATTTGAAATTGAAAGGGGAGTCAGTGCAGATGATGAAGCAAAGGATGACCCAGGTAAACACTTACATTTTTAGTACGTGATAATGACCTTGTCGTGTTTCCTTCCGTTTCCTGAAAACGACTTCTAAATTGTAGATTGTTTCGTTACATTTGGGAAAAGTGTTGTTTTTGTTTTGGGTTTTTTGTTTTGTTTTGTTGTTTTACACAACTTGGTTTCCTCGGTAGTTACACAGGTGTTGAGTGAAAATAATTACATATCATCATCTTTTTTAAAAAAATATTAAAGGAGCACTAAAACTGTGAAGAGGAAATCCTGTTTTCTAGGTGATGATGTAACGAGGTCATAATTTGGCAACATTCTCGTGTTCTATTTTTACAGCTGAACACACACGCACGATTGTTCGATGAAAGGATTCATGTGATCCTCCTTTGATCTCACGGAGAGAAGTTCTGGTCGGATAGTGAAGTGTGGCTAGAAGAGCACACTTGTGCAGATCTAGAACGCTGGCTCACAAATTTGTTTTTTCGGACTGTGCCATTGTGGTCTACTTATCTTTCTGGTCGTTTTCTTGCAGGTGTTCTGATACACAGTTGTAATTTTGACCACGGGCTTTGTGGATGGATCAGGGAAAAAGACAGTGACTTGCATTGGGAACCAGTGAGAGATCCAACAGGTAAAACCAGTTAATCTCTATCAGTTTGCTCTTACCTGGGGACCCTAGTTCTATCACTCAAGAATACTGTAACATATCTCTGTTTACCGTCTTTATTCAGTAAAGGAAGATCTCGTCCAACATTTCATATTTCATTTCTTTACGTGAACTAGTCAGCAGTAAACTAGAATTATATTATGGGAAGACAAGTAGCTCATTAAAAGGCCAGCTAGTTTCTCTCAAAGAGCTTGGTAAGTAAAACCTTTAGACTCATTCTAACATTCAATTTTCAAGTTATTTGTAGTGCCCCATTCCCAAGAATGAAAGAAAGAATATAGCAGTACAGCAGCCCTGTTGATCATCCCCAGTTTTCTCAATTTTGTCCTTTTTTTTTAAAAAAGATGTGACACACAGTAGAAACAGACACTGGAAGTTTCTGTGAAGTTGTGAATATTTCTCTGGAAAAAAATTCAATCTAATTTAGATGCTAGAGAAATTAGTTGTAAATTACCACCATTTATTCCACAAGAGAATGTTATTAGAGGTAGATTTAGATATAGTTCCTTGGAAAATTAACAGACTTTTAAATTGCATGCTTCCTATTGATATAAAGTTTCCGTGCTTACAAGATGTTTTGTCATCTTGTTTCAGGAAGCAAAGTTACTTACATATTGTTGGGTTTTTTCCTCCCCTCAGTAATTAAATCTTTCATGGGTGGGGCCAACTTAATAGGAGGGTGAGGAGTTAAATTTCTTTTCTTCCCTTTATACTCCTGGTTCTAGACTTAAGAATGAAAGTTTTTGTTTTAAAAGTCTTGCTGTTGAATAGCGTCTCAGGTATATAGATAGAGCACAAAACACCTACAAGTTAATTTGAGAGAAGATATGTTCTGTTAATCCAGTTCTTAAACTTCAGTGTGCATACAGATCAGCTAGGGGCCTTGTTAAAATGTAGATTTTGTTGTATTTCTAACATGCTCCTTGGAGATACCTATGGTATTAATCCTCGTTGCACACTGTGGGCACAAAGTTACTTTAAAAAATTAGCCCAAAAATATATTCATCAGATCCCCCTAAGGCGGAAATAGAAGAAATTTTTAAAACTGAAAATTTGAGGGCACCTGGGTGGCTCAGTCAAGTGTCTGACTGGATTTTGGCTCATTTATGGTCTCAGGGTCCTGGGATCGAGCCCCACTCAGAGGGGAGTCTGCTTGTCTCCCTCCCCCCTTCTGCCCCTTCCCCCATTCACACACACGCACGCTCTCTTTCTCTGAAATCTTTAAAAAAATGAAAATTTGAGGTAAGCTTTTAAAAATATGAATATTCAAAAAATTCAAATGGGTTTTTAGATTTCCCTTAGCTATTAAATAAATTTTAGTGCCCCCCCCCCATACACACAGTGAGGTGCCTCTCATTTAAGGTTAACTCTGAGCAGGACATGATTATCAATGTCACAGATATGTGTGGATGAGAGAGAAACCATTTCTTTAATATCTGCGGTGGTCCTGACTCATTCGTCATCCATCCCATGGGTTCAGTTTGATCCTCTCACCTACCCTGTGACGCAGGCAATAGTGCTTAGGTTTCACGAAGGAGATACTGTGGCCCAGAGGTCGTATACATTTCCCAGGCCACAAAACTGAAACGTGGACTTCCTATCCAGGCCTCCCTGTACTTAGCGCACGCTACCTACCGTAGGGGGGAGACCACACAATCTGCTTAGCAGATCTCAGGCCTGTAGATTTGCCTGACCACTGACCTGAGGCCGTGTGCTGCAGAACGAAGCATCTTTGACAGTCACAGAGGATAGAATGGTGAACGTTGTTCATGGTCCTGATGAATAACTCTTTCAAGTAAGGTACGCTAGTGAGAGGTATTCATGCTAAACTCAGAGGAATTCATTATACTTCCATAGAGGCATCCGATGTAGAAAATCCATGTAAAATTCTTGATTTTTACAATTTACATACTCTATTTTAGAACCAGTTTTGTATTTAACACTTTTTATTATTCATTACATATGTAAATGTTTAAATTTGTGGTGACTCAAATTCCACTTGCCCTCGGCTAGAAAGAGGGTTGGAAAGTAGAATGGTAGACAAAATTTGAAGCAGTCATTTGGCGATGATAGCATAGAGCAAATTGCAGTGGCAGCTGTTGGTGTGACTGGGTAGTTCTTGACGATTGTCTCTGGCCCCTGGAGGGGGGCCGTTCTTTCTCTGCTTTTGTCCCTTCCCCTCTTCCCTTCTGCTAATAGCTAGGAAGCAAGGGGAAGTTAAATAAGAGGGGTGGAAGACTTTTGCGTGTTAGGGAATAATTATTAAATCAGTATGAGTGAAACCCATGTCATTACTGCCTAAAAGTTGGGTCATTTCCATAGAAATAGGATATTTTTTTTCTAGAATGGCAAATCCACTTCGGTGGGTTCTTTCTAGTCTGAGAAGAATAGAGATAATTGTAGGTCACGTCTAAGAACACGACCTAGATGGAAAGATATCTCAAAGCCTGTGGGAAAACAAGTGAAGAAACCAAAATGTTCAGCTTGGAGAAGAAATAATGGAGCAAGACTGCTTTTCAAATTTGAAAAAAATCAGTTATTCTGGAACCACAAGGGGATGAGAAGTCAGATCAGTAGGTAAAAGCTGCAGGGAGATCAATTTTGGTTCACTCTCAGAACTTGCCAACCGTCAGAGCTATCTAAAAAGAGAACAGGAGGACAATGGGGAGCTCTCCATTGGTGGAGGCATTTGGGTGAAATGTAGCAAGATGTTGTTTTGAGCACTGGATAAGTGTTGGATTACAAAATCTGCTCCACAACCTCTGAGAGCCTCTGACTCAGAATGGAATGCCCCCAGGTCTTCCCAAAGAGATTGCTGAGCAGCTGGGCTCTAGCTTGGGAACCAGATGGGAGGACCAAAGGATGGCAGAGGGGAAAACGGGGTAGGAGGGCATGGCATACATCAGGCTGGAAATACAGAGGAGCTTTGTAGAATATGTTGGGGAATTCTAACCAGATACTGATGGAAAAATACTAATAAGGCTTATTATGAAAAAATGCCTATTCTTCTAGGAAGTTCAGGGATGTGAGTGTGTGTATATTATGTGCTCAGACCAGAGAATAGTATCACCAATTTAATTACCAAGCTGACTTTTTTTCTATCTAGACTATACCATTTGTAAAGGGACATATGTTGGATTTCCACAATTCTGATTTTTAATGTGCATATCTTATGCAACATCCAGATTTGTGGATATTCTCATGCTAAGATCTCTAAGAAAACCCTCAAACTTACAACTTTGAGAAACAGCTGCCAAGGACATTCATTTGCTAGCTGCTCTTCCTCGTGCTCATTAGGTTTTATCCCATTGTTGAACTTAATTGTGAGAGTGAAATTAATACGTGCCTCTAAGGGATAGAAGATTGTGCTATTGACAGATGTGGTGACGCCCTGAAGACACACCCTTCTGTAAATGTCAAGGCTGGACCCCTGGGGCCCTTTTCCTGAAACCCTGGTCTCTTGGGGATCAGGGTTAAAGGAAGCGGACTCAGTGCTGTGTCTGCTACTGATAGCTACAAGGTATTGACTTGAAAATATATAGCAAGCAAGCCAGCTTGTCCATGCAGGTATGTCTAGTGCAGCAGTAAACAGTATTTTGAAATGCACATCAATGGAAAAATAAACCAACAGTGAAAATAAAAGCTTCTGCCCCCAGCCCTGGCTCCCAGTCACCCTCCCCAGATGCAACCAGTTTCTTGGTTATCTTTCCAGAGATGTATTTTTCTACACAACGGTCCCCACTCTCTACCTTGCTTTTGTCACTTAAAGATTGTATCTCATAAGAGTTTACACACACGTGGTCTTTGAAGCCAGAAGTCTCGGGCTGAAACCTAGTGCCACCACGCACTAGCTTTGACCTTGAGCAGGTTACCGAAATGGAGGTAATAGTGTCTATTAAATGTACGTAAAGCGTTTAAAGTAGTGCCGGGCCCACAGTTACCGTTAACATCGTGTTAGCCATTGTTGTTGGGTATTGTCCTGTCTCGGTCCCTCCAGAACACCCTTCTTCTTCTTCAGGGCTCTTACTCCTTCTCAGATGCCCCGCCCTGTACTGAAGCAGCCAGACACTGAGGCACGTGTCAGCAGCACACGGCGGCAGCCGGTAGCCGTGCACATGTACCGTGTCACAGGCGCTCGAACGGATCTGTAGGATAAATTCCTAGACGTGGAATTGCTCGGTCAAGGGGGGTTTGCATTTTGAAGTTTGCTAGTTTTCTCAGTTGCCCTTTATAAAAGCTGCGGCAACTTATGCTCCCACCAGTAATATTGAAGAACCACCCCCTATAGATCTTATTAAACTATTTTTTTTTTATCCTTGACAATCTTATAGGTGAAAAGGCATCTCCTTTTAATTTGGTTTTTCTCTTACTGTGAAAAGTTGACCATCTTTTCATAATCTTTTTCTATGATGCCCTTTATTTTGTGTTTTATTATTGATTTGTAAAGTTCTTTATATAAAAAGGGAACTTAGTCCTTTTCATGTTTTGCAATTTTTTTTTTTTTTTTGCTTGTCTTACTGTTTTATGGTACTTTTATCTTAAAGTGGACATTTGGAGGGCACTTGTGATGAGCACTGGGTGTTATATGTAAGTGATGAATCACTAAACTCTACTCCTGAAACTAATACTACACTATATGCTAACTACCTTGAATTTAAATAAAAACTTGAAATTACAAAAGAAAAATAAAAAGTGAAAATTTGGAAACTTCAATAAGAAATTGGCTAAATTATTAATGGTATATTTGGAACTATGAAAAATGTATTTGTTGACATAGGAAAATGGCTGATATAGTTAATGAAAAAAGCAAGTTCATATTCACGTGCCTTAGTGTTCATGTATTTACATAGGAGAGGTTCAGAAGTTAAAATGTTAGTAATTATCTCTGGCTTTTGGGATGATGGTATATTTAAATTTTCTTTATGCTTTTCTATTTATCTCTTCTTTCCTGCAGTGGGCATTACTGTATTACTTCTCTTTAAAAAAACAAAAAAATTAAGCTCTTTGCATTTGAGAGGGATATACCAGCAAACCATAATGATCTTAGTTCTACCTGGGCTGGTTCTCAGCTAGGCCAAAAATATAACAAAAAAATCACTGCATTACCCCCCTCATCTTTATGACCACACAGTTAACAGGTGAAGTAATGGACATTATGTTGTTCTCTTTGTAAATTGAAAGGCACAAACTGGGACAGAGTTAAAATAAGTACATTTAAATTTTATCACCAAACTCTCTGGCCAGTTTTTGGGGATTTTTTTGGGGTCAATAATAAAAGCTACAAAAACAAAACAAAAACAAACTTTGGATATTTGTGACGCTTTAAACAGAAACCATGAAAATAATAATTTTATATTTAAACTAGTGTTTTGGAATCAGCAGTTACAACATTTAGGAGGTAACTTGTTTGGGGTGCTAGATCAGTTTTTCCCTTAGCTACTACTCCACCTTTGTCACATTCCTTTTATTAAAAAGGGAAAGAATTCTTTCTGGTAAAACAGAACCCTGGTGCCCACAGAGCCGCTCCACAGAGAAGGAGCAGCTATGGCCTCATTTATCATGTTTACATTTTAGTTACAAACACCTGTACAAAAGATGCTTTGGCTCTTTTTGGGGTGTCTTGGTCTGTTAGGTTGTTTGCAGGCCGTGTCTGGCATAGAGATATTAGTGTACATTCCACAGGGTCTTAAGGTAATCCTTGTTTTCTTCAAACTTTCAGGTTAACTGTAATAACCTTGTATCTTAGTCTTAACCCAAATACCTGTGATGATTCAAGGCTGACTTATGGGGAGACATTTAAGCCCCATCTAAATGTTTTGGCCCAAAATGTTGTTTGGATTAATTCGATGGGGCCCAGGGTGGGGAGGAGGATACAAAATTATGTGTGTTTTCAGTGAGTTGAGTACATGCCTCAAAGACCTATTGCCCTGCAGGGTTTTTTTGCTATGTTCTTAGAATGTCATTTATTCAACAAATGACACCAAAGCCCTACATATGCTAGGATATAAAGTGGGGTGGTTTGGAGGAAAGGTTGGTTCTGACATCACCGAGTTCACTGTCTCCTGGGGGACAGAAACCCATAAACCAGTGATTCCAGTCTGGGGGCAGCCAGGGCCGCACAGCGGGTCAGGCAGGTCTGAGCTCAAACCATTACCCTGGGCCTCACTGGCAGGGCGATACCTTGGGTGCCTTCACTGCTCCAGGGATTAGCTTCTGCAGCCACAAAACAAGCCGAACTCATGTTCCCTTCAGAGACTTGTTAGCAGGGCTAACGGTGCCCCCGTAGAGAGGCCCAAGAGCCTGGCACCGTGAAGTACACGCAAATCACCTGCTCGGTCCTTTGAATGCTCCTAGGGGACTCCGTAGAGAAGTCACTTGAGGAGTGGGACATCCCGCAGATTATCATGTCTTAGAGTAAGCAGAAGAAAGGATGGTGTATCTTCTAACTGGGAAATAAGTAGTATTTCTACCAAAACAGGTACAGGTGTTTAACATTCCAACCACATACTTCTTAGGGATAATTCAGCGCTGAAACACCGTGTGGTTTTTCAGCAGCTGTAATAAAACAGCTGGGGGGAATGTCATTTGCGCATGGACTGAGTTTCAAAATACTACTTGCAACTTTCCCTCTCTTGAGAAGCGGTATCCCCCATTTCACTGCGGCTTAAACTACCCCCCAGCCCCACACCGCCGTGGCGGTGACTCTAACAATAGAGGGAAGCAAACTCTGCAGCCCCGGGCGCAGAGGACATCATCAAAGTGACCTGTCCAAAGAGGAAGTTTTTAATATTGTGTATGTGTATATGTAATAAAAAATTTATGATAATTATATGTATTATAGATTTGTTTTGATGTAAAAGTGTCTTCAACAACTTACCTACAAATAAAATTGATGCTCCAGAAAGATGTAGCCGTTTCCAGAACACCTCTGCATCTTCTTGGGGTTAGGGGTACTCTAGTGAGAAGCATAGCAAACTGACCCTTTCAAAGGACCTTCTTGCTTTAGAGATTTTTTTTAAAAAAAAGCAGAGAGAAGAAAGAGTAAACATATCTAGTGCCCCTTTAGACTGCCGTCTGCTCTACTGCCTGGAGGTTAATTATCCACGTAGAAAATTCTCCCTGACAACTCAGAGTCAGCCAGCCTGACAACACAGTCATACTTCGGTGAGGCCGGGGGATGGTGAGCTCTGTCTGCGTGTGGGTGTCTGATCACGTCCAACAGGAAATACAGTGTCAGGGTTACTCATTACTGTGTCCTGGGCATAATTTGCGCTCTCCACGAGCCCAGTGTTTTCTGTAAACACAAGGCACAGAATTTAAGGGAGGCATAGAAATAGGTCCTAATTTTTCTCCCCAAATCTGGAATTCTGTACAAGTGACTGTCCCAGTTTGCAGTTCATTCAAAGTGCACCAGCCACCCATGCTGTCGGTGCTAGAAAGGGACGTCGGCACGGACACACAGCCCTGCTTTTCCCATTCCAGGTGGACAGTATCTCACAGTGTCGGGAGCCAAAGGCCCGGGGGGAAAGGCCGCTCGCTTGGTGCTACCTCTCGGCCGCCTCCTGCACTCAGGGGACCTGTGCCTGTCGTTCAGGCACAAGGTGACGGGGCTGCACTCCGGCGCGCTCCAGGTGTTTGTGAGAAAACACGGTGCCCACGGAGCAGCCCTGTGGGGAAGAAACGGTGGCCATGGCTGGAGGCACACACAGATCACCTTGCGAGGGGCTGACGTCAAGAGCGTAAGTAGAACTGCCAAGGAGGCAGAGCCTGGGCGGTTTTCCTTTCATAGGAGAACTTAGGGTCTGAATCTGGAGCAGCTTTGTTCTCCTCATTCATTCAGGCACAAAGGTTTGTGGTTTTCTGGCTATGAGAACCCCATTCTCTGCCTCTCCCTAAAATCCCTTTTGCTGCTGCTTACCTTCTTCACTGCAACCCATGACCACCACCACGGTCCCCCCGCCTGGTGAAAAGCCTCATTTTTAATGAAAAAAGTTCAGGAGTTAAAAAAGTTAACAACTTGAAAGGGCAGAGGTGTGAGCTTAACCGACCCTGCTTTTCCTTTTTCTGCAACGCCTTTACTTTTCAGAGTTACCCTAAAGGGTTTTTGGGTGTTTTGTTTTGTTTTTTTTTGAAATATTTCTTTAAAGTCTAATTTTGCCTCAGAGATCATAGTTAAGCAGCCTTGGGTGGAAACTGAGAACAATATGCTTGGAAAGCCCTATTCTATTCAGGACAGGATGTGGGAAAAGCTTTGATTGAACACATAAATTTTATCTCGACTAATCAAATCACAGGTAGCAATGAAATGATCTCTAGCAAACCACCGAAACGGTGCATTTGGAAAAGCGTCTTTATGCTCATATTCAAACTTGCCATTAGGAGATTCTGCATCTAGGACTTTAGAAACTACATTAGAAGGGATAGACTCCATTAATACAGCTTTTATCAGTCTTAGATTTGTTTCACTCTTCGAAAAAAATATTGTTTGGAAAAATAGTCATTTCAAGTCACAGCATGGAAAGGTTTGTTTTTAAAAGCGCAGGGTGCCCTACAGACGATAAAGTGCAAGCAAGTGAGCCGTACGCAAGTACGACAGCACCGAGTCCGTTGTGGCGCTCGGCTCGAATCCACTTTCGGCGACAAAGCCGGCTTAACGCAAGGGGGAAAGAGCACACGTCTAGGACAGGCCGCACGACTGTGACCTGCCAGACCTCGGGCTCTCATTCCTACACCTTTATATTCCGTCTCACTGTTTACCTTGTAACCTGGGGGATCTTTGGCAAAGTGACCCCCTCATCAGCATTCCTAAACTGAAGCAGTCTGTCGTTCAGAATGGCTTTTTTTAAAAGAGTAACTGCTTCTCAGTGATGTGGTCCGACGAACAGATTACTGACGCTTCGAGTTTCTGCCAAAAGGCCAGCCTCAGGAGGCACTGATTATGTTCTGGGCTTTCCTTCTGCCAAGGTCACTATTTGGTTTGGGGGAAAGTTTGCCTTTATTTTGCGAAACGAGTGGGCGCTGGGAAGGGGCAGAGGAGGCTTGACTGGTGTGTGCGTTCTCTCCCCAGGTCATCTTCAGAGGTGAAAGGAGGCGTGGCCACACGGGGGAGATTGGATTGGATGATGTGAGCCTGAGAAAAGGCCACTGCTCTGAAGAACGGGAGCAACTCCCCAACTAGCAATGAACCCCTGTTGCTCTTTTCTTTTTCCAATCTTCACCTCCTGTCCTCTCCTCCCTCTTATCAGGCCTAGGAGAAGAATGGGTCAGTGGGTCAGGAGAAAGTCTGGTGGGTGACCCACACCTTGTGGCCTGCTTTTGTGCAATTCCAATGAACAGGGACACCCTCCTTGAAATACAAGGGGTGCCTGTAGCCGCAGGCCAGACAGCTCCGGGCGCTCCCTTCCAGCCTACGGCTCTCTCAGGAAGGCCTTCGGCAGCTGTGCCAACCTCCATCCTGGTTACGAGGTGTTCCTAGTAGCAGATTACAGGGGAAGTTTTCAAAAGAAATCTGTGCAAATGGCCATTCTGTTATCTGTTCAGTGTTGTACCACGAGTAGTATTGACCCCCCTAAGATATGTTGTACAATGTGCTTGTGAAACTGGTCTCTCCCCTTCCCTGCTTAGCTCTGGCCTGACCTGAACTCTGACTTTGACTGCCATTCACTTCATAAAAGAAGGGTGTGTAACATATCAAGATGCATTTATTCTCGTTATCTGTATTTTTCTTTTAAAGACAATTACGTAGAGTGGGCATGTAATCCCTCATTAGTAGTATTGTGTTTTGTGTAAATGTGCTATTAAGACTAGTTACGTGTTCCTAATATTTACAGACTATAGTTGCAAAGAAAAGGCAGCTTGTGATCTCTTGAATTAAAAACTACCCGGTGAAATGTCATCCAGTTCCATGACCTTATTTTGGCAGCAAGAGAAAATCAGAAGAGATGTCAGGTGTGGTAGCGGAGGGATGAAGTCTTCCATGGCCTTGAGTCTGACGCTGTAAAGGATAGTGAACCCGCCAGGTAGACAGGAAGCTGCAGTCACCATACAAAACCCTGTTTCAGGTTATACTTTAAAACGAATAGTTTTTATAACCACATGGCTCTCTGGTAATCTGTAAAAAGCTTTCTAAAAGTTCGGGTTGTTTCAGAGAAGAGATTCTGTTTCTGGAAGGGCGAGGGGAAAAGGGGGGAGCTCTGTTGGAACAGATTTTCATACTAATTTTTAAGTCCATATACAGTGAGGCAGGTCTAGCTCATAACTTGCGTGCGATCTTGTCAGAACCGGATTGGAAGCGAGTCCTATGCTTGAGGGCATTTTGTTGGATTCACGCGCAACATCAGAGCAGGAGGACAAGATTGGAATTCTAGCATCTAGGAGCCCCCCAACTACATTCCCTCCCTGGCTATTTTACCTTCATATTAAAAAACAGACAACTTTTATAAGGCAACTTACTCCTGAGGCTTTTCTTCATTTCTGATTAAGTAATCAAAATATTTTCTGCTGTTTTTGCCAGGAATCACAAAGATGATTAAAGGGTTGGAAAAAAAGATCTATGATGAAAAATTAAAGGAACTGGGATTATCCAGCGTGGAGAAGAGAAGACTGAGGGGCAAACCATTGCTGGTTTTCCAGTGTATGAATGGTTGGTACAGAGAGGATGGTGACCAGCTGTTCTCCATATGTGCTAAGAATAGAACAAGAGGAAACAGGCCTAGGCTGGAGTGCGAGGGGGCATTTCCTGGCAGGGACAATTGTTAAATTAGAATCCTTTAAGAAAAAAAAAGAATCTCTCTCTCTCTCTCTCTCTCTCTCTCCCTTTCTCTTTTCTCTTTCTTTTTGAGTCTTTTAAACAATTAGATAAAAATCTCTCTATTTAAAATGGTTAAAGATGTTCTTATGTCACGCTAGAGTAACAGATTACAGAACCTTCCGAAAGATGTTTTGATCCTATTGCTATGTAATGAAAATCTTCAGAACTGAGTCATTTGGACAAGGCCGGGGTCTAATTTAGGCATTTATCTCTTGGCCCCTAATGGAAGAGAATCAAAAGGGGAAAGCCCACCAAATGGAGAGCTCACTAAAAGATCTCTCTATGGCAAACCTAGCAGGATTAAAACAGGAAAAAAACAACAACAACACCTCGTATTCTTAAAAGAGTATGATGGACATGTATTTTAGTATCTTGATATCCCAATGTGGTAGGGTTCATTTTTTTTTTTCCCTTCCTTGGTAAAGGTATAACCCTTTCACTTGCTCAGTGGATGATATTTCAGGTTTTCAAAGAGACCATAGTAAGGAACGGAGGTTAGAGAGTTTTGTTTATCTGGTGTGTTCTCTCTGCAATGTGTGTGACAGCTTAACTTGGCCCCTGGTACAGACTGCCCTGCTCAGCCCCTGCTCAGGATCCTTGCCTCACCGAACCACTGCAGTTCACTTTCTTTTGTCAATTGGAATCTCCCAGGTTCCACAAAATGGTTTTTTTTTGTTTGTTTGTTTTGTTTTTTTGAAAAATAATTATAACAGAAGATCTTTTGTCATTTGACTTGGTGGAGGCAGGACCAGAGCAGGAGGTAAATCGGTGAGCCTTCGAGTAGGGGCCAGGCGGTAGGGCTTTAGATCCACTGGTAATGATTCCTTTCCTTTGTGGTCCTATAACTGCACAACTGAAGAGGAAAGGGGGAAATAATTGAAAATGTCACTTTTAGGTGCCAATACTACATTGCACTAAGCTGACAGAAGTTATCCAAAGTACTGTATAACATCTTGTTTATTATTTAATGTTTTTCTAAAGTGAAAATGTTAGTGGTTTTCCAAACAGCCGAATAAAGATAATTCTTTGTAAATAAAAGCACTGTTAATGATACCTGTTGTCTGTTACTGTTTTGAGTTTTGTTTTGTTGATTGGGAGAATATTGGAGTAGTTTGAAGTTTTACAAAAGTCATCTCTTGTAGAACCCCTTTATTTCTTGGAAGACTGGGAATGAAACTGTTGCCCACATCAGGATGCTTTCTAGGCTATGAAATGGGGGAGACCCTTTTATCAGCCACTCAGGGAGAGCTCAGACGATCACTACAGCAACGGGCCGTGCCTGGGCAGCTTGCGGTAGCTGTTTTCTCATATCTCACTTAGTTGTAAACATTAGCCTCAAGTCCTTTCCTAAGAAGGCAGGATAAGCTAGAATATATAAATATATATGACTTCTAAGTGAAGTCTTTTACTAGTGTTGGTTTTGTTAACTTACAATAGTTTATTCCTATTCCAATAAACTTTCCTGATGGAGAAAACAACTATAAGGAAACGAACCTAATGAAATCAGGCAGGATTAAAAGTTAGTCCTCCTGAGAAGGTAATAAAAAGAACCCCCCACTCTGGCACTGCAAACTGCAGTGGGGAGGGATAGTACTGGGGGACCTTGAACAAATTTTCCTGTCCCAGGGCATAGGAGAAACACTGCAGTTTTAAAAGAGCAACTAGTATACAAAAGGTCCAGCCCTAGCCAAAGATGCAGAGAAGGGGGAAGCCTCTTACACTGTTGGTGGGAATGCAAACTGGTGCAGCCACCCTGGAGAACAGTATGGAGGTTCCTCAAAAAGTTAAAAATAGGACTATCCTACCATCTGGCAATTGCACTGCTAGGTATTTACCCAAAGAATACAAAAATACTAATTCAAAAGGATATATACACCCTGATGTTTACAGCAGCGTTATCTATAATAACCAAATTATAGAAAGAGCCCAAATGTCCATGGACTGATGAATAAAGAAGAAGTGTATACATACACACATACACACATGCGCACACACAAATGGACTATTAGCCATCAAAAGGAATGAAATCTTGCCAGTTGGGCAACATAGATGGAGCTAAAGAGTATTAAGCTAAGTGAAATAAGTCAGAGAAAGACAAATACCATATGATTCCACTCATGTGGAATTTAAGAAACAAACAATCATGAGGGGGAAGAACGAGTAAAACTAAAGAACAGACCCTTAACTATAGAGAACAAATCGATGGTTAGCAGAGGGGAGACGGGTGGAAGGACGGGTGAAATAGGTGATGGGGACTAAGGAGTGCACCTGTGCTGAGCACCAGGTGCTGCAGATAAGTGTTGAATCACTGAATTTTACACTTGGAACTAATATTACACTGTACGTTAGCTGGAATTTAAGTAAAAACAAAACAAAAAGAACAAAAGATCCAGGCTTAAAGTGCTGCCATATGATAGGAAAGCTGCTGGAACTTTCTGCTGGTCAGAGGGGCTGGTGAGTGCCATGACTTACATTCCCCATCCACCTCGAAAGCATGGATGAAAGCAGTCCAGGTGCCCAAGCCAGCCTCCCATGTCAGGAGCCCCAGGCCCCTAGCCTACACCAGCCCGAGCAGCTCTACAGTGAGGGGGCCCAGCACAGCAGAGCACAGCACACAATGGGACATCTCTGGTCAGCATTCACTACAGCTCCCACTGTGTCACCAAAGTAAGGGGCAAAATGCACCCTGGAACACTCCAGGCCTATACCACTCAGCCCCAGACAACTTGCTAGGGTGCCCAGGACCCCATGGACCACACTGCATCTCAGCTCCAGCTGCCCTGCCAGGGAGCTCTCTCTGCAGAAAGCCTCAGGACACACTGGCTTGCACCCACTTCAGCTCCCGCTGTCCTGCCAGCATGCCCTCTGCGTAGAGAGCCCTGCAACCTCCCCCAGGCCCTGCTCACTTCAGCTCTGGCCATCCCACCAGGGCAGCTCCAGCACAGAGTGCCCTGGGACCTCCCAGCCATGGCAGCCACAGTTCCAGTCAGCCAAACCTACCAAGCACACAGAGTCTGCACCGGGGATGACCATAAACAAACCAATCCTTCAAGTTTCAAGGTAGCTATTCTGCCTAATTTATAGAAACAAACACAGAAAGTCAAGCAAAATGTGGAGACAGGGGAATATGGTCCAAATGAAAAAACAAGACAACCCCCCCATCCGCAAAAGTAAATGAAATGGAGATAAGCCATATGCCAGATAAAGAGTTTCCAGTAATGATCGTAAAGATGCTCACTGGGCTGGAGAGAAGAGTGGAAGAGCTCACTGAGGATTTCGGCGAAGAGATACAAAATGTAGAAAAGAACTAATCAGAGTTGAAGAATACAATAATTGAATGAAAAACACACTAGAGGGAATCAACAGTGGATTAGCAGATGCAGAACAGTGTTCTAGAAGATGGAGTAATGGAAAGTACTCCAGCTGAACAACAAAAAGAAAAAAGAATTTTAAAAATAAGGGTAGATTAAGGGATCTCCTGGACAACATCAAGCGAACAAGTATTTGCCTTAGAGGGGTCCCAGAAGAAGAGGAGAGAAGGACCAGAAAACTTGTTTGAAGAAATAACAGCTGAAAACTTCCCTAACTTAGGGAATGAAACAGACATCCTCCAAGTTCAGGAAGCACAGAGTTCCAAACAAGATGAACCTAAGGAGGTCCACACTGCAATACATAATTATTAAAATATCCAAGATAATAGAAAGAGTTTTAAAAGTAGCAAAAGAAGCAAAAAGTTACATACAAGGGAAACCCCATAAGGCTATCAGCTGATTTTTCCACAGAAACTTTGGAGGCAAAAGACAGTGGCATGACCTATTCAAGCCCTGAGAGGGAAAAAAACCTATAACCCAGAATACTCTACCCAGCAAGGTTATCATTCAGAATTGAAGGAGAGAGAAAGAGTTTCCCAGAAAGATAAAAGTTAAAGGAGCTCATCACCACTAAGCTGACCTTACAAGAAATAAAGGGACATCTTTAAGTGGAAAAGGCCATAATTAGCTGTAAGAAAATTATGAATAAAAAGATATAAAATATGACAACACATATATAAAACATGAAGGAGGGAGTAGAAAAAAAATTTTTTAATGTGTTTGAATTTAAGTGACCATCAACTTAATATAGAGACTGCAGTATACTTAGGATGCTATGTATGAACTTCATGGTAACCACAACTCCAACACCTACAACAGATACACGAAAGTAGGGGAAAGCCAAGCATAACACTACAGAAACTCAATCATGGAAAGAACAAAAAAATGAGAAAGGAACAGGGGAGAACTATAAAAAGAACTAGAAAACAATTAACAACATGGCAATAATAGCTATAAATAATTACTTTAAATTATTTAAATGAACCTAGAGGGTATTATGCTAAGTGAAATAAGAGATGGGCAAATACAGTGATTTCACTTATATCTGGACTCTAAAAAACAAATGAATAAACAAAAAGCAGAATCAGACCCACAAATACAGAGAGTGATGGTTTCCAGAGGAAAGGTGAGGATGGGCAAAGTGGGTGAAGGGGAGTGGGAGACACAGACTTCCAGTGAGGGAATGAATAAATCGTGAAGGTAAAATGCATAGCATAGGGAATATAGCCAATGGTATTGTAATAATGTTGTATGGTGACAGATGGTAGGTCCACTTGTGAGGAGCATAGCGTAACATACAGAATTGTCAAAATCACTTGTACACCTGAAACTAATATCACATTGTGTTTCAACTATACTTCTATAAAAAAAATCAGCAAAAAAAAGTTCATTCTCCTGCAGAATTTTAAAAATATGCTCAATGGCTTCTTTCTTTCTAATAGGGAACACTTATCAGCTGGGAAACTCAAATTTTGGATAAATACATACTTTAAGCAA
The DNA here is from genome assembly GCF_017311325.1 of Ursus maritimus. Taxonomy (NCBI): domain Eukaryota; kingdom Metazoa; phylum Chordata; class Mammalia; order Carnivora; family Ursidae; genus Ursus; species Ursus maritimus. The sequence continues at coordinate 2,275,819 of NW_024423453.1, forward strand.
AAGGTAAGAAAAACTAGTTTCCTTTTCTCAGAGATGTTTCCTTATTTCAGAGATGTTTCCTAATGATCCCTAGGAGATCCAAGAAAATTCAGGTTTTCTGAGTATGTTAACTAAGAAGATAAACCTCTTCTGAAACCTATTTGAGGTTGGGGGTTGGAGGAAGCAGATAAGTATGAGATTCCGGGGTCCAGTTCACTGATTTACTTGGCAGATTTTGCAGCACTTACTATGTGCATGACTCTGGTGTACAACAGTAAGCCGACTTCCCCTTGTGGGGTTGCAGTCTAGAGAGGAAGATGGACATTTATCAAGTAATATAAAATAAATGCAAAATAACCATTCTGAAAAATAGTATGTGGTACCTTGAAGGCTCTGAAAGCATGGTGGGTTCCAGGACTTTGGGCCCACCACTTTCCAAACTCTGATGTGCATGGGAATCACCTAAAGGTCTTATTAAAATTCAGCTTCTGATTCAGTGTATTTAGAGTGGGGCATGAGATTCTGTTTTTCTAACCAGCTCCTAGGTGATGCCCACCAAGTTCTGGGGCCTACTTCGAGTAACAAGGGCTTAATGCTAATACACAGAGGAGCACACTGCCTCTCTCTGTCAACACTCACTGGTAGAAGGACTGAAGTTCCATGCCTGTAAGATCTACATTCACAAAAATTTACTAAATTCCGATGCATCTTTTTCTTTCAAAAAATGTTTGGGTCTCAACAGAGAATATCAATAAATAGACAGATATTTTAAAAGAACAGAAATTCTGAATATAATAAATACTATTACTAAAATAAAAAGTTCACTAAGGTATTCAACAGCAGATCTGAACTGGCAGGAGAAAGAATCAGTCAACTTGAAAAGGGGTCAGTTGATATCATCCAGTCTGAGGAACATAAGGATAAAGCTTCAATAAGGACAAAACAACTAGACTAAAGATCAACAAGGAACTAGAAGACTTGAAAAATTCTATAAACCAACCAGACCTAACACGCATCCATAGAACACTCTGCCCAATAACACAAGAATATACATTTTTCTCAAGTGCACGGAGATGTTGGCAGACCATAAGTTAGGCCATACAACAATATCAATAAATGTAAAAATATTGAAATTATACAAAATATGTTATTCAACCACAATGGAATGAAATCAGTAACAGAGGGAAATTTGGGAAATTTACAAATATATGGAAATTAAACAACATGCTCATAATCAATGGCTGAAAGAAGAAACCATGGAAAAATTAGTATTTTGAGATGGATAAAAATGAAAACGCAACATGCCCAAATGTATGGGATACAGCTAAAACACTGCATATAGGGACATTTCTATTTGCAAATGCCTACATTAAAAAAGAAGAAAGAAGTCAAATTAATAATGTAACCTTCAACCTTATAAAATTAGAAAAAGAAGAGCAAATTAAATCACAATAAGCAGAAGAAAGGAAATAAAGATTTGAGAATAGAAATGAACAGAAAAACAATATAAAAAACCAATGAAAGTAAAAGTTGGCTCTTTGATAAGATGAACGAAATTTATGAAAATTTAGCTAGTTTAAGCGAGAAAAAATAAAAGGCTTAAGTCGATAAAATCAAAACGAAAGAGGGAACATACCACTGACCTTACAGAAATATAGAGGATTAGAAGAGACTATTCTGAACTATTTTATACCAACAAATAAGATAACCTAGATCATATGGACAGAGTCTTAGACACAAACTACTGAAACTGAATCAAAAAGAAATACAAAACCTGAATATACCACTTGCAAGTAAATAGATTGAACTAATAATCAAAAATTTTCCACAACAGAAAGACAATACCCAAATTAGCTTCAGTGATGAAGGCTACCAAATGTTTAAGAATCAACACCAAGTCTTTATAAATTCTTAAAGAACTGGAAAAGGAAACACTCCTCAACTCATTCTGTAAGACCAGTGAATAGAATAGTTTGGAGATTATTGCCATCTTAACGACATTAAGTGTCCTTTCATGAACATGGGACACAGCAAAGGCCATGCTCAGAGGGACTTATAGCAGTAAACACCAGTAAATACTGAAAGAGAAGAATCAATTAAGATGAAGAAACTAAATTTACCTGAAGAAACTAGAAAAACAAGTGCAAATTAAACCCAAAGCTAACATAAGGAAAATAAAGATTCAAGCAAAATTAAATGTAATACAAAATAAAAACAACACACAGAACCAACAAAATGAAAAACTTTTCTTGAAAAAAAATCAACAAAATTTAAGAACGGTTAGCTAGTATAACAAAGAAAAAAAAAGAGAAAAGACACAAATAATTAAAATCAGGAATGAAAGTGGGACATGATACCAACCTCACGGAAATAAAGAGGATGGTAAGAGAATACTATAAACAATTGTACGCCAACAAATTAGATAACCTAGATGAAATGGACCCCTTCCTACAAACAAACAAAGTACCAAAAAGAACTCAAAAAATGAAAATCTCAACACACTTATGACAAGTAAAGAGACTGAAGTAGTAATCAAAACCTGCCAGCAAAGAAAAGTGCAGGATCAAATGTCTTCACTGGTGAATTCTACCCGAATTTAAAGAATTAACATGAAATCTTCTCAAACTCTTCCAAGAAGGGAACACTTCCTGACTCATCCTATGAGGCCAGTAGTGTTCTGATACCAAAACTAGATAAAGAGATCACAAGAAAATATAGACCAATATTCCTTATAAATATGGGTACAAATATCCTCAACAAAATACTAGTAAATCATATCCAATAGCACATTAAAAAGATTATACAATTACACCTCATGATGGATTTATGCCAGGAATGCAAAGGTGGTTTAAAATAAGAAAATCAACCATGCAACACTTCACTGGATAGCCTAACTAAAGCAATTAGACAAGAAATAAAAAGTATTGAAAAGGATGAGGTAAAACTATTTGTATTTGCAGCAGACATGATCCTCTGTATAGAAAACCCCATGAATCTACAGAAAAGCTACTAAAGCTGGTAAACAAATCAGCCAAGTTGCAGGCCACAAGATTAACACTGAAAACTCAGTTGATTTTTTGTGCATCAGTAATGAACAATATGAAAAGAAAATTTAAAAAACCAATTTCTTTGCGTATAACACCCAGTGCACCATGCAATACGTGCCCTTCTTACTACCCATCACCAGCCTATCGATGAAATGAATCATCAAACCTTACATCAAAAACCAGGGATGTACTGTATGGTGACTAACATAATAAAAAATATTATTATAATAAAAAAAAATGAATAAAATAAGAATACATTTAACCAAGGAGGTAAAAGACTTGTATACTGGTAAGTACCAAACGTTGCTGAAAGAACATAGACCTAAATAAATAGAAAGACATCCTATGTTTATGGATTAAAAGGTGTAATATTTTTAAGATGGCCGTACTACCAAAAGTGATCTGTATATTCGGTACAATCCCCATCACAATTCCAATGACTTTTTTTGGGAGAAATTGGAACACCAATGCTCAAACTGATATAAAATTTAAAGGAACCCTGAATAGGCAAAATGATCCTGGATATGAAAACAAAGTTGAAGATCACACTTCCCATTTGCAAAACTTACTACAAAGCTACAGTAATCAAAACAGTGTGGTCCTGGCATAAGCACAGACATATGGATTGATGGAACAAAACAGAGTCCAGAAGTAAATCCATAGCTATGATCAACTGGCCAGGAATCTAAGACTGTTCAATGGGGAAAGAATAGTCTTTTCAACAAATAGTGCTAGGACAACTGGATATCCACATGCAGAAGAATGGATTCATACCTCACACCATTACAAAAATTAACTAAAAAATGATCAATGACCTAAATGTGAGAGCTAAAACCATAAAACTCAGAGACAAAAATATACAGGAAAATTTTCATGATCTTCATATGTGGCAATATTTAGCTAGGACACCAAAAGCATGAGGAATAAAAGAAAAAATAGATTAAATGGACTTCATGAATATTAAAACATTTTGTACATTAGATGACATAAGAGTGAAAAGACAACCCATAGAATGGAGAAAACATTTGCTAATTGATTGTCTTATAAGGTTCTAGTTTCCAGAATATGTAAAGAACTTCTATAACTCACCAAGACAAATAACCTAATTAAAAAATGGGTAATGGATTTGAATAGACGTTTAAGAAAAAGATCCATATGAAGATCAATAAGCACATGAAAGAGTGCTCAGCATAGTCTTTTGGTCTTCTAGACAATTTCCAATGTGTGTGTGGGGGGAGGTGTTCCCCACACCAACAAACAATTCTAGGATACCAGCAGGGTGTCCAAGAATTTAACTTACTTCTGACACTACGCAGAGAAAACATCAGATTCCATGGGTTAAGTGTTCAGTCTTACAAGACTGCCCTCCCAACCTCACTTCAGACACAAGTTGCAAACCCAGGCTGTTATCTGTGCTTCTGACCAACTGGCTATAAATCAGAGGTTCTCACGATCCCCTCCTGGGGTTTGATTAATTTGCTAGAGCAGCTCACAGAACTCAGAAAAACCTTTTACTTACTAGTTCACCAGTTCATTATAAAAGGATATAACTCAAAAACAACTAGATGGAAGAAATGCATGGGGAGGGTGTGGGGAAAGGAAATGGAGCTACTTTGCCCTCCCTCTCCAGGCTTTTCACCCTCCCGACACCTCCGTATGGTCACCAACCTGGAAGCTCTCCAAGTTCAATCTTTTTGGGTTTTTAAGAAGGCTTCGTTACATGGGCTGCTTGATTTAATCATTGGCCTCCAGACCCTCTCCCCTCCCTGGAGATCGGGGGGATGAGACCTAATGAACATTCCAAGCCTCTAATTACACTGTTGGTTCTCCTGGCAACCAGCCCCTATTCTCAGATGTGATCCAAAAGCCACATCATTAACATAACAAAAGACACCTTTATCGCTCTCATAAGGATTTTCAAGTGTTTTAGGAGCTCTGTGCCAGAAACAGACTGAAGATCAAATATATATTTATTATAAATCACAGTATCCCAATAAGTCATTCACAAAATGTGCATTAAAACCACAATGTGATATCACTTCACACCCACTAAATAGGTGATAATCAAGAAGATGGAAAGTTATGTGTTGGTGAAGATAGAAATTGGATGTTGCTGGTGAGAATGTAAATGGTACAACCACTGTGGAAAACAGTTCGGCAATCTCTCAAAAAGTTAAAGACAGAATCCCTCTATGACCCAGAAAATCCACTTCTGCATATAAACTCAAAGTATTGAAAACAGGTATGTATGTATGTATTTATTTAAATTTTTTTTATTATATTATATTAGTCACCATACAGTACATCCCTGGTTTTTGATGTAAAGTTCGATGATTCATTAGTTGTGTATAACACCCAGTGCACCATGCAATACGTGCCCTCCTTACTACCCATCACCAATCTATCCCATTCCCCCACCCCCCTCCCCTCTGAGGCCCTCAGTTTGTTTCTCAGAGTCCACAGTCTCTCATGCTTCATTCCCCCTTCTGATTGCCCCCCCTTTCTTTACCCCTTTCTTCCCCCTTCCGATCTTCCTAGTTCTTATGTTCCATAGATGAGAGAAATCATATAATTGTCTTTCTCTGCTTGACTTATTTCACTTAGCATTATCTCCTCCAGTGCCGTCCATGTTGCAGCAAATGTTGAGAGATAGTTCTTTCTGATAGCTGAGTAATATTCCATTGTATATATGGACCACAACTTCTTAATCCAGTCGTCTGTTGAAGGGCATCTCGGTTCCTTCCACGATTTACCAATTGTGGACAATGCTGCTATGAACATTGGGGTGCATATGGCCCTTCTCTTCACTACGTCTGTATCTTTGGGGTAAATACCCAGTAGTGCAATGGCTGGATCATAGGGTAGCTCAATTTTTAACTTTTAAGGGACCTCCACACTGTTTTCCAGAGTGGCTGTACCAACTTGCATTCCCACCAACAATGTAGGAGGGATCCCCTTTCTCCACATCCTCTCCAGCAATTGTTGTTTCTTGCCTTGTCAATTTTTGCCATTCTAACTGGCGTAAGGTGGTATCTCCGTGTGGTTTTGATTTGAATTTCCCTGATGGCTAATGATTTTGAACATTTTTTCATGTGTCTGTTAGCCATTTGTATGTCTTCATTGGAAAAGTGTCTGTTCATATCTTCTGCCCATTTTATGATTTGTTTATTTGTTTCACCTGTATTGAGTTTGAGAAGTTCTTTGTAGATCTTGGATACCAGTCTTTTATCTGTAGTGTCACTTGCAAATATATTCTCCCATTCCGTGGGCTGCCTCTTAGTTTTTTTGACTGTTTCCTTGGCTTGAAAACAGGTATTTTAACAAATACCTGTACACGAATTTTCATAGCAGCACTATTCACTAACACGCAAAAGGTAGAAATAGCCACAGTGTTCACTAACGAATAGAGAGGCAAATTAAGGTGCCTCCATACACAGAATAGTATCCGTTCATTAAATGAACGCTACGATGTTGCTGAACCTCAAAAGCATCACGTGAAGTGCAAGGAGTCAGACACAAAGGGTCCTATTCTGTTATGCCACTTACATGAACTGCCCAGAATAGGTAAGTCAATGGAAACAAAGTAAATTGGAGGTCGACCGAAGGGAAATGGAGAACAACTTAATGGGTAAAGGATTTATTTGGGGTGAAAGGTTTCGGAGCTACACAGAGGTACTGGCTGCACACCACTGAGTGTGGTAACTGCAACTGAACTGCTCACTTCAAAATGGGTAATTTTATACCAGGTGTGTGTCATCTTAGTCAAATTTTTTTTAAATTTTCAAATAGTGTAGCAGCAAAAAGGAGAAAGAACAACAAACAGAGGAGACAAATAGAGAACAAAGTGCAAGTTGGTAAATTTAAACCAACCTCTAACAATAATCTTATATATAAGTGGTCTAGACACCCCAATTAAAAGGAAGAGATTGTCAGATTGGATTAAGAAAAAGCAAGAGTAAATCATATGTTGCCCGTAAGATACAAATAAGAAACAAAAGGAAACATTTCTGGGCATGGAATATTTAATTTGCTAACCTGGTACAGAACATTGTTCCGTCCAACAAATGAGGGCCTTCAGAATAAGGAAGTCATAACTGAGGGCTCGTAAAGCGGAGGCAAGGAGCCAGGAAGCCTGTATTTTAGAAGGCAAGGCCACATCCATGAATTGGGGATAATTTACTAGATATGATTTTCAGGGCTCCAGAATGCAGAAACCTGAACACAGCTTGGAATTACAGTGGAGGTTAGTTCCAAGTTGATTTTCTGGGGTTAATTCCCTAAAAGCTAATAACAGCCCTCACTCATAATCTGGAATTTAATTTCAAAGAGCACAGACGACTACACCGTAAGGCTCTGTTCCACTGTCTCATGGGTATTTTTCCAGACCACACCCCCTCAGATATTCTGGATTTACCCGCAGACAGTGTTTTTCAGGTGCACTGAATTATCTAAAGTCCCACCTGGGGGCAACGTTGACCATTGGGGGATATTTTGATCGTTCCCGGAAACCTGTATAGTTGTCACAAGTTGGGGGTGCTACTCCATGTAGTGGGTAGAGGCCACATATGTTGTTAAACATCCTTTAAAGCATAGGACAGCTCCACACAGCAAAGAATTATCTGGCCTAAAACGTCAACTGTGCAAGGTTGCAAAACCTGATCCAAATCAATCATTCTAGGTCGATGATCTCCAAGCAGCAGTCCCCGCGGACCTAGCAGCATCAGCGCTGGGAATGTTCGAGAAGCGCAGATTCTCAGGCTCCGTATCCCAACCACAGAATCGGGAGCTCTGGAGCTGGAGTCCAGCCATCTGTGTTAGAACACGATCTCCAGGTGATTCCCGCCGCGGCCCGAGATTAAACTTCCCTACTCCTTCCATTTCCCGCTCTCCAGAAAGAGTGCCTTACTACCACTACCATCTCACGCCCTAACTCTGAACTTGAACTCACTGTTGTATAAAAACTGTTTTTTCAGAGGCCGCTCATCATGGTGTATATCCTGCCATTCAATCCACGCGCGTCACTGCACCAGAAAGCACTTGGCAACGGTTACGCTGCACCTACTTCCTTGAAACCGTCTCCCTTGGCTTCCATGAGCCACACTCCCATATTTGCAACCTATTACTGGAAAAATCCAAGGAGCCCCAAATTTACCAAGTCCAACTGTATTAATTATAGTTCATGATTTATCGTCCCCAAGCCTCCCCATTGCTAATCACCCCTTCTCCGAATGAAAGCAGTATCTTATCAAGGCCATGAATCCTTGAAATCTGCCTCATTTTTAAAACTTACTTTTATGTATCTACATCATTGACACATTTTAATAGTTTTACCTCTGAAATAGATCTTCTGCCTCAGCCCCTCGTCAATCCAAAATGCAAAATGTGGGGGGCCACGCCCACGGTGGATGGTGCAGCCTCCCAAAGGCCCGCCCGGAGTAGGTGAGCATGACCATGACCGGCTCTGAGGAGTTCAGCGGGGCCGAGGAACAGCCCAACGTGAGACCATGTTCTCCTACTCCACACGGTCCAAGGGCACTGGAAGGACGAGCTAGTGCCCGGACCGCGTGCGGCCTGAACCAGCTGTGCGAGAGGGGCTGAGGCAGGTGAGTGAAGGATGCGTGTTCATCTACTGCCCAGTAGGAGAAAAAACGTATTGCAAAGATCCAAAGAAGGACTTCAGAAAAAACTTGAAAGTCACTGTACTGCCTACACTACTTAACTATGGAACAGCTGAAAAACTGGTAGAACCAGAGGGTCTTCCAGCCTCCTGGAGATGTTGTTCTCTGAAGATGAAGACTTGGGGCGGCAACCGTGTCTTCAGTCCTGATCGGCTGCATTATAAAAGCAACCGCATACTTGCTTTGAATTCACGTTAGCAGTCAACCAATCATCGGTTAAAACATGGTATATGCCTAAATAAAAAGTGCTATTAAAATGTTCATGAACTCTCCAAAAATGCAAAATTTGAGGGATGGTCTTCTTTTATGTGAAGTTAAAAGAGTGATGATTCAATTCACTGGGCGTTTTAAATGCTGGGTCAGTAGTACTCCTCCCACGAAGGCATTTTGTCTCTTGGGTCAGCAAGAGCCACGCACACAGAGCAGAAACTTTTCACCTATCTTTTTGCATCGTATGTACTTTTGTAAACCCATTTAAATCTATTATCAAGTCATGTAATTAAAACAAAACAACCAAACATACCTTGGTTCCTGCAGGGCTGAGCTCACCATCCAAGTAAGAAGAGGCTCTGAAGAGCTGCTGGCCGAGAGCAGGAAGTTTGGGATATTTAGGAATAAATAGGGAACAGCCTTTCTTGTTCTTTTTTAGAGGAAGTCAAATGCAGAGCCATGAGCTGTGCTTTTCAGCCTTGTTACTCAAAGGGTCGTCAGCAGACCCGCTGCAAAAGCTTCATCTGTGTGCTTTCAGAAACAGAATCACGAGCCCGCCCCCAACCTAATGAAGCAAAATCCACGTCTAGCAAGAGTCCGTGAGTGGTTTGTACGTACAAGAAGTGCTTTACAGCACGACTCAAGAGAATAAAGCTTTTTTAATAGAGCTTAGCTTCCCCCCACCTGCAAACCCCTGGAAACCTACCTGCCCCGCTTTGCCACGCTTCAGAGCCCGGGGTTCTCGAGGTGTGGTCCGGGAACCAGCAGCGCCGGCACCACCGGGGGACTTGTTAGGAAGGCAGATTCCCAGGCCCGCTCCGGATCTAGGACTCGAGTGCTAGAGGTGGGGCCCCGCAGTCTGGGTTTTGATGGCCCCCAGCGATTCCGATGCCGACTCCTGTGTGAGCACCACGGCTTTAGGGATGGTTCTGGACGAGGGCAATGCCCAGAGGTCCCCTGCCTTCTCTAGTGGTTTACTGAGCACATGCAGACACCAGCTCTGCTGCGGGCACCGTCAATCCCGGAGAAGGTTCAACATGGCTTTAGGGCTAATTCCTAATTAGGAGAACCTGAGTTGGTGTTACTCCGTTGGTGCTGTGACTAATAATATTTGGGATCACATAGAAAATGCACAATTTATAAAGCATTTTCCATGATGTTTAGCCTAATGCTCGCTGCGACCCAAGGAGATAGATAAAATCACCTCCTGCAACAGATGAGGAAACGGAGTTTGACAAAGATGAAGTGACTCTTTAAGGGGCAGGGCCAGCCTTTGAAAAGCACCACGGTAAACAGATCTCCTACGAGCTGTTCGAAATGTTGAACAGAGAAGTTTCAAATGCTGCTGAAAGCTCCAAACTGTTTTTTTACCTTTTGGGGAACGAATTTTAGGTGAACGTAGGAGGACTCGTAAAAAATAAGATTCACAACTTCCTCTCTAACGGTTCAGCAACAGCAAATATATGAATACATGGAGTGAGAAAGCAAATGAGGTCAAACGTTAACATTTGGTGCATCTAGGTGAAGGATTTAGGAGTTTTTATTGCACAATTTCTGCAATTTTTCTTTAAAAAAATAAAATCCTCAGGGCTGCCAACATTTTTCTGTGTGGTCAAGTAGGTGGACACTATACTTCTTACTTATCCTTGCACATGTTTTCAGGACTTCTGTCAATAGTTTCTAAGTTTAAAAGAACTTACCTCTGCATCGGGAGAGAGCGTGCAATGGACATACGAAGAACAAGCAAGATGCATTTACTTTTTTTCCCTTTTGCAGTGAAGCTTATTCATTTATGCTAATATTCTTTATTGGGGTCAATAATTCACTGTCAAAGGGCAATTGTGGGTTGCAATCTTTATTAATATGGTTGTGTCCTGTCTAACCCCAGGCAGAAGACCAGTTTCACACAGGGACGTCCTGGGGATTTTCAGAGAATCTGGCTTTCAATGTGCTGCTCGGCCCCCCGCCCGGTGCTGTAATTCTCAAGCCCTGTAGTCAGACTACCTTTGGCTACATGTCAGTTCAGAGACGTTCTCCTCTGTAACACTTCGCTCATGGTTCACAGCTAGTGTTTCTGAAAGCCTTTTTGATTAAATAGTGGATTAGGGAAAAGATAACTATAAAGATATCGTTGCAACAACGGGGAGAATTTATTTTTTAAGATTTTCATCTATTTATTTGAGAGAGCGAGAGTGCACAGGAGCTGGGGCAGGAGCAGAGAGGGAAGGAGAGGGGTAAGCAGACTCCCCAGTGAGCACCGAGCTCACACAGGGTTCGATCCCACCACCCAAGATCACGACCTGAGCCAAAACCAAGAGTCTGAGGCTCAACCACTGAGCCACCCGGGTGCCCCAGAATTGATGTAGATAATAGCATTTCTGTCAAAAACGAATGCTACACCTCCACACGCCCTGAACCCACTCATGAGGAGCCGTCCTGCCACGGGGCTTGGGTCCTCGTGACTCCCGTTCCTGTGTCGACAGCGAGGAGATGAGGGTCAGAGCTCACAACCGCGGACTGTTTAGTGTGGCCACGCACTTCGGCGTTTGCTGTCCCACTGGCCTCATAGATGATCCCTCAGCCGACCGCGGCCCCTGAGCCAGGTAGTATTACCTTACAAACAGGGAATCGGAGGCTCACTGAGGAACCAAATTTCCGAAAGCCACTTGGATAATAGGCACCCACGCCATGACTCGACCCCAGGACTGATCTGGGGGTAACAGAGTTACAGAGACCTTGCAGCCCACCGTCCCAGCCCGGGAGCAGGAAGAGGTTCACGGTCTGAACACCCACTCAGCGGCACCCAGAGAACTCATCGCACATTTCTGAGGATGCCAAAAATCATAAGGGCTGATTGTGGAATACTGAGAAAATTCCAGATGAGGGGGAAAAGGAAGGAAGGAGGAAGGGAGGGAAAGAAGAAAGGAAGACTCCTATCTCAACCTGGGAATGGCCGTGCTACTACTTTGGTATACATCCTGTCGGACTTTTCGTTTTATTTGCACCTTTGCTATCCAAACCTACAGGTAAAGGCTTATAATTAACATCGCTTAACGAATAGCTTTCCCTGAAGTTGAACACGCTCCTGCTACCTTCTTCACAATATTCTATTGAAGGGATAAACCATAAACACGGGGTTGTTTCTCCAGGACTTTGGAACTGCCTCTGTAGACGGGCCCTCTAGGGATTCCAGAAACCTCATTGTGCTGCAGGAAATGATTCACGATCCGTTCGTAATTGCTGGCCTCTTTCCTTTCTTTCCCTTGCTCCACTGAGCCACGGAAACATTCCCCGGAGGCCTGCGGTGTAATAACGCACGAGGTGGGGTTCTCAGAAAAGCCAGACCTGAGTAGTTGGTAGTCCTTCAGAAATACACACAGGAAAGCACAGGCCAATAGGAATCTTTCTTTTTCTATCCCAAACCATTTCATTTAAAAAACAACATAAGAAAAAGGGCAACAAAGTTTGCTGCTCCCTCCCAGTTGTTCGGGGGCCACCTGAAGGGGAATTAGCTGCGGACACTAACGGAAGTCACAGATTCATTTCAGTGGGTTATTCTCCTAAATTTTAGGTAAAGTATTATCACAATGAGGCAAAAGGAGACGTTTAGCTACCATTGTGGGTAACTCAGCTTTATTCTGGAAGCTTACCACAGAAGGCAAAATGCCTAGAGCCATATAGGAGGTGGAAAATCAGGTCAATTTGTGGCTAGACCAATGGCGATGTTGGAAAAGAACTTGCGATTGCATCTCTGAATGACTGTGTGCAGCCCTTCCGATACACGAGTACAGTATGCTATTTTCTGCTTTGGGCTTGCTTTAAAATGGAATTTTATTCCAACTGCTCCTTAAAGCTGCTAAACGTTAGTGAAAATTATGTCGCTTAGAATTGTATGCTGAGAGAATTCTTCATAAAATACCAAAAATGTCCGGGGACTTCTGGGTAATCTGTGAAAATAAAACAAGCAAAACAAACACAAAAACACCCTGCCTTCCTCTGCTTGGAAAGCTGTCGCTTTTTAGCCTGGATGGTGTTCATTGAATACAAGCGGGTTTTTCAACAGAGGTTAAATTCATTTGGAAGGGGGCGCCTGGGTGGCGCAGTCGTTAAGCGTCTGCCTTCGGCTCAGGGCGTGATCCTGGAGTTCTGGGATCGAGCCCCACATCAGGCTCCTCCGCTGGGAGCCTGCTTCTTCCTCTCCCACTCCCCCTGCCTGTGTTCCCTCTCTCGCTGGCTGTCTCTCTCTGTCAAATGAATAAATAAAATCTTAAAACAAAAATCATTTGGAAGGCAGTTTGGTGACTTCCTGAAGGGCTACTTGAGGGAGCAGTCCTCGCGTGTCCTCGGACACATGGCAGAGCTCCGCACTCCTGGCTCGCTGGGCCCTTGGCTTCCAAGCGTAGGGCCCCACCACCCCCCACCCCCAAACCACTCTTCCCTCCCAGTGGATTCTTCCTTAGCTGATTCCACTTCAAGCTCCTTCTCTACTTCCCACTCAGGCCGTCCTTCCCAGTCAGTTCGAGCTAACATGAAACTCGGAGACCTGTGAGCCATCCTAGAGCGAGAGATTGTACTTTGGTTTCCAGACAAGGCTCAAAACGGTTACCCTCCTCTTCCAAAGAGCTAGCAGAGCTCGTCCCAACCTTTAGGCTGCTTCTGATCAGGGCGATCGGGTCAGTTCCCCCCACTCTCCCTCCCATTACATCCGGCCTGATCTTCTCCAAGCAGAGTAGTTGCCTCTTGACAAATCAGAGGTCCCGGTTTTCATTTGGAAGTTGAAAGCCATCAAGCTTTATAACACATCTTCCCCTCAGGTCGGGAGAGAAGCCTGGCTTTCTGTTGTCCTGCGGGGGGGTGCGGGGGAGGTGAGATGAGGGGCTCTCTGCACCTCCGCCCTCTCCCTCCCTGTCACAGGAGGCTGTTGAGGGCCCCTTCCGCTGGACTGGGTTGCTCCAAAGGACCCCTTGTTCTGGCAGCACCATGAACCTGGAGAAGCCATGCTCCAGAGGCAGAAAACAAAGTAGGGTGAAGAAAAGTCCTTTAAGTAATTTTCTCTTCTCTGTTAAGTGTCATTTCCCCACATCATGTTATGCTGCCAACAAAGAAGAAAAATAGTGACCTTTGAACTTCTGTTTTTCTGGTCTGTCCTTCCTTGAAAGGAATGAGAAAGATGTACCAACTCTTTCTACATTTGCATTATGGTTAATTTTTAAAGGTATCTTTTTGGTCTAATAAGAACTATGTGGAAAATGGATGTCTTCCAATGTCCTCTCGAAGCGTGCTGAGAACACATCAGAGAGTATTGTCTGGTCTCTCAGGGCATGAAGAGCTCTGTAGCTCCACGGCGGGCCCTGCCACAGGAGTGTGCAGACTTCCGATGTCTCTCCTTCCACGGTCTCTGCAGTGAGTAGGTCCTGCTTGGAGTTAGACCCTCATTCTGGGACTTGAGGTGTACATGCTACGGTCTGCTCACGTGACTTTTTCATGGACTTCCTCTGACACCCATGACTGACCATTCTTCCACCGTGAGAAATAGATTAGATTGGTTTTTTGTTGCCATCTAACAACATTTCCACAAACTTGGCAGCCTGAAAGAGCTCCCGTGCCTTTTCTCCCGGTTTCTGTGAGTCGGGAGTACAGGCTCGGTGCTGCTGGCTTCTCCACTTCACGGTCTTACAAGGTGGCAAACAGGGTGTCGGCCAGAGTCGTGTTCTCACCCAAGACTCACCTGAGGCAGGACCTACTTCCAGTCCCACGTAGTTGTTGGCAGAATTCAGTTCCTTGAATCCGCCTCTTCTTCTAGCTGGCTGGATGCAGCCCTCAGCTCTCGGAGGCCTCCCACAGTTCCTCGATGCGGGGGCTCCCCTGGCCGCCCCATGACTGCTGGCTTCCTCGAAGTCAGCAAAGGGCAGAGAGAGCCCAGCAAGCTGAGCACCGAAATCGTTCGCAGTGTGATCGTGGACGTGTAATCATCCAGGGGTCCGTGTGAGCACGTCTACTTTGTAATGCACATGGAGTCTCCTGAGCCCCGCCCTTTTAGTGTGCTTGAATGTACTTTGTGTCTGTCGTTCCCCAATGGGAATCAAAACCCTGAATTCTTCCTCTGTTTCCTCTAAGATTATAAGAAAGTCCCTCTGCATATGACACATTTTCAAAGTGCTGTGCTGATTCTGGGAGGAAAACTTTGCAAAGTGTTTCCACTGTGATGTGCTAGCTTTTACTCTATATTCAAAAACGAATGTCTCTCTATTCATATTTTTATGAGATCACTGCGGGACTGAGCGGCCATACATTTCTCCTTGAATGGATCACACTTGTATGCAAAGAATACCAAGTTATTTTTATAAAAATGTTAAGTCTCTAGGTATTTTTAAAAATAGTATTCATGGGCAATTCTGCGTCAGGTGTGCACTGCTATTCTTACCAAGTCTCTATCTTCTCACGTTGGTTCCAACCCGATTAATCCGTGAAGATTAGCCAGCTGTCCCAAACAAGTTCTTTTTAGCTCCGGAGTTTGTGTGGCCTTGTTAGAGCCGCTCCAGGGAGGCCTGCGAGCACACACTGTTGAAGACTGGCTCGATTCCACTCTCCTGTTCTCCTACTATACAAAATCTGTGATTTCCTTGCGCACGAAGGAAGTCCTCTCATTGGTGGGAGTGGTTGGCAGCTCCTGATATGAGATCACTGGCTATTTTGTCCAAGGTGTAAGATTTCCCTTTGACCTGACAATGCCACTTCAAACTCCCAGCGTTCTCAAAGGAAATTGAGAGTGCCATATGGCAAAAAAATGGTGAATCTGGTTATTTTAGCAATTTTAGAATCCTAAGCTACTTGAATAATGAAAATACGATCTAAGTTTACATTCCATGAGGCTCTTAACTGCTGTCATAAAAAGCATCGGTCATTACAAAAATACTCCAGCCTCAGCAAAATTCACGAAAGGTGTAGTTCTGAGAATAGAGTTTGATTCTTGAGCGTGTCAACCACTGTTCCCCTTGCCTCCTTACTCTGTAACCATCGTGTGTTTAGGTCACGGTGCATACTGTTCAGGAATTTAAAAACTGTCCACAAGATAGCAGACATTTGAGTCTTTGAATTGTTTCCCAGGATGTTCCATATTTCTAATATTTCCCTCTGTTCTTACACTGTCTTTTCACTGCTTGTCCATACGAGTCTTGGACGTGTGGAGGGACGTAAGGATTGCTGGTCCCGCCGCCCACCAATTTAGGAACTTCTGCATTCTCCCACATAGAAAGGAAATCGTTGCATTCTGTCTTCTTTCTTCTCCCTTCCCTGTGCCCCCAGAGCAGTGCCTACTGTCAGGCCAGATGCCTGGTTCATGATTGCCTGTTGGAAGAGGTTCAAGGGGCCTCCCTGCTGTCCCTCTTTTTGCCTCCGTCATGTCCTTTTCCACCGTGTAAGCCCCTTGAGGAAGACTCTGCCCCTGGGAGCGGGAGGGGCATGCAGCCCTGGAATCGTCCAGCTGCTCTGGTCAAGAACATCTCTTAGATAAATGAGAAGTCATGTGGGCCGGCTGCCCAAGCTGGGTTCTCAGTGCTGGCTTTAGCAGTGGTACAAATGGCGTTTTGGTCTCTATCCGACGACTGAGTCTTTTAGTTTCTTCCTCATGAAGAGGAGAGAGGGATTCTATGAATTAACATCCTCAACTGCCAGTAAAGTGCTATAAACCTGTCTCTGCCCTCTCCTTTAGCTCCTAGCGAGAGGGACTGGAGGGAAGGGAATGGGAGTTTTTGGGCAGTAGAGCTCATGAGCAACTTCATGGGGCCTGGTCAGGAAGGCAGACAAAAAGCCGGATGTCCTGTGAAATGAGGGCACTTGGGATGTGGGCCACCATGCCAGGTTTAGTTCTTCCTGACTCCAGCCAAATCACAGGAGGTAAGCCAAAGTTTCAGGGGCAACTCTGGGCAGGAAGCGAGGCTTGACAAACCTGCTAAAAACATGCCTGGCAAGTGCCCAGGGCAGAGCTCAAGAGACCCAAAAGATGGACATCCTCCGTGAGTCATGCTGACAGAAAAGGATGGCCGGCCGTGGCCTCTGAGGGGAGCAGTGCTGACTCAGTGTCTGTACTGTGATTTTCCGCTTGAGGCCAGAGGAACAATATGTCCCCAGATTGCTATCCTCAGATGAAGAATCATGACTTCGACTAACTCAGACTTCAGTAAGGTGACCATATTTCTATATGGGACCTCACAGGTTCCATGAAAAAGAAGGTGGACGCCACAGACCAGGAAAGCGGTGTGGTCAATGGCGGGATGTAGAGAACCGACGATCCACGCAGAATCTGAAATGTCCTGCCACACACAAAGTGTGCATCAACAACAACTCCCCTCCCACCTCCTGTTGTCACTGGCTGTGGTGCTGGCTTAGCAAAGCTTAGTTTCTGGGACAGGTAGAGAAAGAGAAGGCATCTTTGTTAGTCCCTCTTTGGTGACGGAACAAGTTTATTGAATGAGATGCCTCAGGCCAAAGGAAACGAAGCATTTGCCCCTGAGTGCTTTCCTGAGACCTCGATCAGCTCCCAGAGCAATGGTGGAGTGGCTGGGTCCGGTCACAGGACAACGTGGTCATGCACAGTAGCCACTCGTACACAAAACCTACATTTTCGACTCTCTCTCTCTCTGCGGACTTGTCCTTTCTCCTGTGGGTGTGCACTTGCTTCCCAGAGTGGAGGGTGGATGGCGTCAGGAAGAAGTGGCTGCAGGGGTGGCTGTCCCCACCAGCACTAACTGTGTGCTCATTCACCTCTACCTGATGGTGCCTCATCCTCATTCTGCCGCCCAGGTCCTCCTTGCTCAGGGGCCCAGGTGGCTTCTCATTATTGTCATTGTCACAGCCCTTTTTCACCACCCAGCAATGCCCATGTCTGCCTATTACCAGCTATGTGACCTTGGGCAAATTAGTCAGCCTCTCTGATCCTCAGTTTCCTTATCTTAAAATAAGAGATCCAGTACTTCCTTCAGGATTTATGTGCAGATTAATTTGAATAGTATAATATTTATATAGCACTTAACATGGCATTTGGCCATAAGACACATTCAATAAATAGGAGCTATTATTACTATTATTATCAGTATTATCATTGGCACTATTTTTGTTATTATTACAGGTGGCTTATTTAGATTGCCTAATGCTAATATTTTTGTTATACACACACACACACACACACACACAAGTTTCTAATTCCAAACACATATCCTTGATGTCTACCACTTACTTTATGAGGCATATCAAATGTATTTTAAATATAAAACATATCTGTTATTTTGAGGGCATCAGGACCAACATGCAATGAAATTTTATTCTGATAGCTAATTTGAGGATAAAAGAGAAATATTTGCACTTCAATTCCTCATTTTCATTATACAATTGGCTTGGAGAGAAATTGGGACTGCCATTGTCTTAGTCTGATCGGGCTCTTGTAACAAAATACCATAGACTAAGTAACTTAAACAATAGGAATTTACTTCTCACAGTTCTGGAGACTGGGAAGTCCAAGACCAAGGTGCCAGCCAGCTGGGTTCCCTGATGAGGGCCCACTTCCTGGCTGGTACATGGCTACCTTCTCACTGTGTCCTCACATGGAGAAGCTCTCTAGTGTCTCTTCATAGAAGGGCACAAATCCTGTCATGAGGGCCCCACCCTCATGACCTCCTCTAAACCTAATTACCTCTAAATGCCATCACACTAGAGGGTTAGGGCTTCCTAACCATATGCTTTTGGGGGGGACACAGTTCAGTGGCAGACA
Organism: Ursus maritimus; assembly: GCF_017311325.1. NCBI lineage: Eukaryota > Metazoa > Chordata > Mammalia > Carnivora > Ursidae > Ursus > Ursus maritimus. The sequence continues at coordinate 2,294,499 of NW_024423453.1, forward strand.
TGTTCAGCTATCTCTAACCGAGGTATAGATCAGCCCAGCAAAGGATTTGGGATCCTTCAAGATGGACAAAGTAATGTAAGTAAAAACGGCACTGGGACACATTCTCTTCAGGAAACAGATCTAGGGCGAAGAAACTCACTAACTGGTAGTTATGAGACCGTGACTATTTACCTTGGAATACTCAGTCATCTTAAAATACCCATGAGTCAAAAGGCATGGGGAATTCAAACCCCATCTGGGACGACAGGCTCAGATTCTTTGGCATCCAAACTAACTAAAATCATTAATTAACCAATAGGACAAGACGCCATGTTAGAAATGAGTCACACATTTTTCATGTTGTATGAATCTAGAAGAGGTAATGTAGGGACAAAGTGAACGCACCTAACACTAGCCAAGAGCAAGAGAAAAATGAGGAAGCCACCAGAACACAAAATAGAGCAATAACTGATGACTGGGTCTCACTATGGCCCAAGCTGCTGAGATACATGGTTTTATTTAAACTTCACAACAATCTTTAAAGTAATACTGTCATTCTGATCCTTTAGATGAAAAAATTGAGGCCCAGAGAATTTACACAACTGGTCCAGAGTTGCACTAATTAGTAAGTGGCACTGGGGCTCTGAAGTTCGTTTTTTTTTTTTTTTTTTTTTAATAAATCACATGCTGCTTTGCTATCTATTATCAGAGCCACGACTGTTCTAGTCACTTGTATAGATGAAGCCACTTTAAAGCTCAGTCATCGAGGGGATGTTGAATGCGAGGGGGGGAGGCCCGTGGACAGGGCGTTCAAATGACTCCTTGGGATTCTCAGCTGTTAGAAAGCCTGGGATGGGTCCCTTGAACCCTGTTCTTTAGCACGTGTTTCAGAATCATACCTGGGCTTTTTGACAAGTTGACACCTTTAAAGCAACAGCAGCACTTAATAGTTCTCAGTTAAAATAAATTTCTTATTTAAAAGATAGTACAATTTTCAGAGCCCAAGTTCCAAAAGACAGATTCGATCTGTCTGAAACATCCCCATTTAGAGCTTCTGCACATCCAGCCCCGCCCCCGGACCCTGTGCGCCAGGAAGGGAGTGAAGAACTTTCCAGGGAGCTGATCCCCACAGCCACACTGCCAGGGACTGCTGCCCACACCCTCTTCAGCTGATGAGGAAACAAACCGACGCTCAGAGAGTTTCAATAACTTGTTCAAAGTCACAGGGAGTGGGGACCTGAAATCACACCCAAACTGCGGCTTCTCCAGGGCAGGCCACAGGCTGGACGTGGCTCCCCCTGCAGGGGCGCTCCTCAGTGGGGCAAGAACTTCCTGCAGGGGAAATACTCAGAACCTGGGAGCATTTTTACTGCTAATCATTTGAAAAATGTCCTGAGAGAAGTTTTCACTCCACACAGAAGCTGATGCATCCGACTTTCAAACTCTTACAGTAGAAACCGTGGCCAGTGATGAAGCAGGAACCTTCCAGGAAGAGTAGGGAGATCCCGTTGCTTTGCCTGCCAGCCCTGGAGCCCATGCGGTCAGCGCACAGCCCTCCGCCACAGCCGTCCTGTCTCGTCCTCCCAGGACCGGCGGAGCAGCCTGGTCCCCTGCACGGGGGAAACAGAGGCTGGGGTTTGCCTCCACGTCTTCCCCACTGTGTGAGCTTCAATTACCCACATGCACCGCCCCAGGGGGTTGCCATTCCACAGACAGAACACCACCTCTCTTCTATCCGCCTGGCAATTCATCACTGCCGTCGAAAACGTGCGTTCATCTGTCTACGTGGGAGCAAACTAAGATGTAGCAAGATTCTACACCAACAATAAGGATTATTATTCCTTTTTTACAGAGGAGGAAAATTGGGGATAAGAGAAGTTAAGTAACTGGCCCAAGGTTCAACAGTTCAGGGCTGCGAAGCCACGGACTCCAGAGCCCACATGTTGATATTGCCCCAAATGAATTAGTGGCATAAGCCGGACTAGAAGCCAAGCTTCTCGGCTTCCATTTCAACGCTCTCCCCAGTTTTTATACTGCTTTCCTCCTGGAGATGAGCTGAACGTGATGTCACCTTTCCTAATACACCTCGGTGCCCACGCTGAGTGTGTTATTAATGTGTACTGAAGAAGGAGCGGCCAGGGTCGGTGCTGTGGGACAGAACAATTGGATTCTGGCCCTGGGAACAGCCCCCAAATCCGACTGTCCTCCATCGGCGCCGTCTCCGGCCTGCTTTGTAGCTGCTAGCCTCCCCCACTTCGGTGAGAGCTGACACGGCTGTTACGGCACAACTGCCGTCCTGCGACATGAGACCCCGACCCCCTTCCAAGCGGGGGCAGCCTGTCCCTGTGAATCCGTGAATGCCCTCTCCGACGTTACTGCGGCCCTGCTGGGAGCTCGCACAAGGCAGTGAGGGCGTCTGTGGTGCCTCAGATACCTCCCGGTCAGGGGCAGCTTCGCGATCACACCTTGGGCTTACCCTTGGGCTTGCATTGGGCAGGGGTGGGGCGGGGGGGTGGGGCGGCGTTTGTTGGTTGCTTCCCTCCTTCCCTCATCTAGACCACAGCAGCCTGTTGCTAATAGGTGAAAATGCTCTTTCCCCTTTCAGGACAAGTTCTTTGGGTGGAGTTGATCCCCCCCAGCTCCAGGATAGATCCTGTGGCCTTAAGCTGATCAATGAGTGAGTTGCGGTTCAGACCCAGACCTGTTCCCGCAGACCCAGGCCACGCAGGCTATTCCCCTTGCTCCAGTGATGGCGTCGGATGTGGGCCCTCCACCTAAGCCAGTCGAACCATGTGGAGCTCCCAGGAATTGCCAAGAAAGACTTCCCTTCCCGGCGTGGGACAGTGTGAGAGTGACAGTCTTGCAGCAGTGGCAGCCACTTGCTGTCCTGGGAAGATCTCACAAGCACTTGGAGCCCAAGGATCAACTTGACCCTGTGGAAAACAGAGAGAGGCAGAGAATGAAGGTCCTGAGAAATAAGGCCGAGCCACTAGATCAAGCCTCACTTAAAGCCAGGATTCTCTCTTGGCCTTTGAGTTGCACGGGCCAGCCAAGTGTCTTCACAGTCTCAGCCGTGGCAGCGTCTTCTCCTTGAGAGGGGCTCCCATGACTTCCTTGTCTTCCTCTGTAACTGCTCACCGTGTGCTTTGCTCATAGGAGGTGCTCAATAGATGGGCTTCGAATAACTCCAACACACTTTGGCAAAAGAAAAATCTTTCAGGATTCATAACTCAGTGCTGCTGTGAAATGGGCCCATGTGGCCGTTGCTTTTATAGAGCTCCCTGACGCACAAACTGTTGTTGAGAGCCAGACGTGTGACTCTCATCCGCCACGGCAAAGCTGAGAACATTTCGTTTCCCGACACGCGCTGCCTGCTGCAGGTAGAGAACGGGTAATTCAGGTGAGATTGGTGAGCTGGGTGTTGCCCTACACAGGAATTAGTTCCCTTCTCCACCAAGCACGGCTGGGACCCCTCAGAGAAAGCTTTACGTGAATTTTTCTTTATACGATGGATTCTTTACCCTGTAAGGAATTGTCATGTGAAAAAAGAACTCCCTGAGAAACTTCTAACTAATTAGAATTTTCTACGCAACTGAAGGAATTAAATGCTTCAGGTCTATTACTGTGTTGGAATCTTGACATGTAACTATTGGACTGAACAATGTATTTTTTGTAGTGCCCATCACTGAGGAATACAAAAGCTTTTGTAGCTTTTTACATAAAGGGCTGCAATTTTAATTCCTGGGGACCACCTGTGTCACCGTGAGTGGCGTCATTGAGCTTCTCTGGGCCAGTGCTCCCCCTGTAAGGTGAGAAAGTGGGTCTCAGCAAAGTTCTCAGTCTTCGTGCTCTTTAGATGCTCGCGATAACCAGCATTTTGAACATTTGGTGGCGGTTTCTCCAAGGGCCTCAGAAGCGGTTGGAATTGCCCTCATCCATGAAGTGTCTTTTCTGGAGCCCGGAGAAATGGGCCCTTCATCCGTGCTGACTGAAGGAGATTTGAGCCAGAAGGGAAGAACTAGCTCTGTTTGAATCGACCTACCCAAAGAATTGAGCAATTCTACCTCTGCACTTTACTCTGGCTCGGGCGGGGGAGGCAGGAGTAGGTCTGGCCCTCACCTCAGAGAGTTTATCTGTTTGTGGAGACCATCCCAACGTGACTTCATGAGACGACGGTTCACGATGAACTAGCAAAGTGTATGGCGTAGACGGAAGTGCTGAAAGAGGTTAGAGGGCTGGGATAGCTGAGAGGATGGAAAAGTCAGAGGTTTATGGAGGATGAAGGACTTGAGATGGTCCTTCCAAAGAAGGATATGCCACACAGATGTGCATGCGTGTACATGTGTGTGTGTGCGCACATGTGTGTATGGTGGAAAGGAAGTCTCGGGGAGTGAAGACAAAATCTCGTGTTTGAGGCTCTGCTCTGCCTTAGCTTCTGGTTCAGTAAGCCGGGACTCCTGCTGCTACTGTGTCTTCAAGCTTTTTTGCTGCTGTGGAAAATCACCACTCGCTGGGGTCAGAATATTATGGCCCTGACTTAAGTCTCAGCCTCAAAGAGTGTTCACATTTCCCGCATGGAGAGACAACATCGTCAGTAACATAACCTGCACATTAGGGAGCCAGTAAATAAATAAGCCTTTACATTCCAGATCAATCCATCCAGCCTCTGACGATGACTTATGGCTTGTACTGCCAGGTTAAATATTAGTCGAGGGTGTCGTAGGCAGCTCACACACTAAGATTTCTGGAGGAAAGGCATGAGCTTGGTCTGTGAACACAGTCTGGGCCCCTAAAATGAGATATCTTGGACCTGAAGCATTAGAAAGACCAGGAGAAACTATGAGTATGATGTCTTCAAAACACAGCAAACTCACTCATCCAGGTCAAGTGGAACAACGTCCGTATCATTTCTGAAGTTAACACAAGTGCACAGAGAGGTCTTCAAAGACTCATCTTCTTCAATTTATATTCTAACATAAATGTAGGAGTAATCATCAAAATAATAATATGAGCTCCATTTCTAAAATTCTTTATAGTTTCTTATATTCCTTCATTGATGTTAGGCCTATGACCCCGAGGGATAAGCTCCATTTCCATTTTAAGATGAGCAAAACAAGTAGTAGAGAAAAGAAATTTCTTTCAGAGTCGCATAGCTGGAGGTGCTGGTACCCATTTATGTCATGGGATTTAAGAACTAACCCAAGATGCATCTGCCTAACTATGCACCAAGATGCTGTTTGTAATGACACGACATTGTCCACAGCTAGACGTTCTGAAGTACGTTAGGGTACGTCCATACCATGCAGTACTCTGCAGCCATTAAAATCTACTTTGAGGGCTTATATCTATTAACATAAAAAATTTATACTGTATCATTTAGTTAGAAAGCAGTTACCAGGTGGCTCAGTCATTTGGGTGACTGACTCTTGGTTTGGGCTCAGGTCATGATCTCATGGGTCTTGGGATTGAGCCCCACATCAGTCTCCACGCTCAGTGGGGAATCTGCTTGAAGATTCTCTCCCTCTGTCCCTTCCCCCACTTGTGCACATGTGCATGCACATGCTCTCTCTCAAATAAATAAATACATAAATAAATAAAAAGAAAAGCAGTTACCAAACTGCTGAATGTGGGGTAAGATTCTCCATTTGCAAATAAAAAGTGTGTGCATAGCAAAACAACACTGACATCTAGATGTAAGGATTATTAGTAATTGTAGGTGTTTCTATGCTTACCTGTTTCTATTTTACTGTCTTTAAATGTTTCTGGTTTAAGATTTTACTTTTGAAATAAAAATCAAAAATCAAAACAGAAAAGCAAGCAAGAGAAAGATGAACTCTCAAGAAAACTAAGAATTCACCTATGCTAAAATGTTCATCCTACTGATTCGTGGCAGTGTCTGGCATTTCTACCATTATTCCTTTTTTTGGATGACAACTATTTCAAAAGACGTAAATTCTGGTGCGCCTGGGTGGTGCAGTCATTAAGTGTCTGCCTTTGGCTCAGGGCGTGATCCCGGCGTTATGGGATCGAGCCCCACATCAGGCTCCTCCGCTAGGAGCCTGCTTCTTCCTCTCCCACTCCCCCTGCTTGTGTTCCCTCTCTCGCTGGCTGTCTCTCTCTGTCAAATAAATAAATAAAATCTTAAAAAAAAAAAAAAAGATGTAAGTTCTGGGGGCAGTGCCACTCATTTCCACTCCCATACACCCTGGCTGAGGGACAGGCGAGCCAGCTCCACCCAGCTCCTCCCTGGAGCAGGGCCCTGCAGGAAATTCCCATTTGCATCACACACAGAAGCTGCTCTCAAGGAGGACTGAACTTCCCAGATGGGGCCAGAGAAGCATCGTGCTGGGATCTCAGATGGGGTAACAGGAAATGGAGGGGGAAGCGGGAGGAACAACAGCATGTCTCCTAGTGCCTGCCCTGGTGACGGGAGGGAAGGTGGCCCCACTAACAGGAGGCCGAATCCACACGGCTACAAGTGTAGCTGTCTCAGCAACCGGTCTAAGCCAGCCTTACAGGGTTATCGAAGTTGACCGAAGTGACTGCATCTCTTCAGCCTTCTGGTAAAGTCAAACACTGGACTTAGGTCCAGAACTCTTCGGCGTATGGGGCACAGGGCCGGGATTAAGCTGTGTCAGGAAGTGGCCCAGGGGGAGGTGTCGAGGTGGAGGCTGGTGTGGATACAGCCCTGAGCGCTTGAGGAATTAATCGTGAATTGACGGTGGAGCCACCTGAACGTTGGCCTTATTATTTGACATAGAACTTTCTGCTGTTCTTTAATAGTTGAATCCAGGTTTTCCGTTACTGGCAACCAAAGCGTCCTTAAGGGATCCACCCACATTTAATGAGCACATGTATGTGCCAGGCATTGTGTTAATGGCTTTATGTACATTGCATCATTCGATCTTCACAGAAGCCCATGACAGGCATTCCATCGTCAGCCCCTGTTGGAAAACAAGGAACAGCAGCCTGGGGAGGGTTAGGAACACGCCCACATTACAGAACTGTGGAGGGACAGCTTTGTGTTTGAACACAGACGGGCTGACTCTGGAGCCCCGATCTGAGCCTCTCACAGTGGTCCTATTCACGTTTCTGCGTTATCCTCTGGGAACATGTGAGATTGTTTGGTTGATGCATTTTATCAAAGAGTTTTTAGTAAATGAAAAGAAAGAATTTGAGCGTAACTCTAGCCACAGTCCCAAAGCACATTCCCTACTCCATGCACACCGTTCTTCTTTGCAAAAGCCAAACTGTGTGCAACCAGTTTATCCAGAGAGAGATGCTGGAGGGGGCGATGGGGGGGGGGGATGGGTAGGAGGCAGCCTCAGAAGTTCAACTCCTGGCTCTGGACTTAATGGCTGTGAGATCTTGGGCAGATTCTTTGAGCCTCATTTTCCTCATTTGTGAGGCAGGTGGGAGAGACCTATCTCCCAGAGTTAGTGCATGGGATGAGAGGGATACCATGGGTAATGCACTCAGCACAGCTCCTAGCCCACCACAGAGAAGGCACTAGCCAGGGAACAGGGTTCTATGTTGGTAAGGAGCACAGGCTTGGGAGCTTAGGCTGAGCAGTGCTCCAGTCTTGCCTTAGTTTCCTGTTTTCTCTCTAAGGTGAGAGAAAATATTATCCAATGTATCTATATTTTGGCCTCCATTATGGACCATACACTGAGATAATGCTGACTTACAACTCTAAACAAACGGTAGTCTCCATTATCTTGGAAATTACAATCTAGCGGAGAAACAGGGACAGAAGGGACATTGCAGTATGGTATGTGGAGATCCGCGATGGAGAAGTACAGGAGGCAATGGAAATGCGTGGGAGTTAGATTCAGCCTGGGCTCGGGAGGTCAGGGGAGGCTTCCTGGACAAAGAGACATTTATGGTGAACCCTGTACCATGAGTAGGAGTGATTCAGGTAGAAGTAGGTGTGGGAAAACGGAGGGGAAAGGTATTCAGGCCTCAGATTGTTGGGAAGGTGAAATACAACGATGTGTATGAATTGCTCAATACAGTGCCCAGCAATTTGTGTGTGCTCCAGAAAGAGTAGTAATTTCCTGACTCTAGAACACTTGAAATACATACATTTTTCTATTTGCATTTCCAGCTTCGGAGTGAATGTTCTCCATTTACTCTCAAACAGTTTTCTGAATCTCACAGCATTATTTTATATATAATCTTCTAAAGAACCACAGTTGTGCTCTGCTTGGAGTCCTCTGAGCAGCAGGAGGAAGGATGCCCTCCTCCCCTTCTTCACAGACGGTAGGTGGCAGGTGGCACCAGGCCCTAGAAAGTGAAGGTGACAAAGAGGGGCAGCTTGCTGAGGCTGCAGAAGCACATTTGGAGCCGCCTTCACCAGCAGCTCCTCTACTTCTTAGGTCATCGGTAAGGAAGGGAAAGCCTAGAACTTCATAATGGTTAAGCAATCGAATCATCGTCACCTTGCACACGGGCTGGTGGGTGTGTCTGGCTTTTGCTTCTGCTCATTTGACAAGCAGCCTGCATCCTTACACATCTCTATGATGCTTCAGAATTTCTCCTTGAACTTGATTCTCTGCACCCATGGGATCATTAGGGAAAGATGATATTGATTTCTGAGGATAACATCCGAAGAGGGGCATGCACAAAGCGAAGTGTGTGCACAGGAGAAGGTCTCAGACTGTGCAGAACTCTGGAAGCACGTTAAATGAAACCAAGCGCTGGGCCACTTTGTCACTTGGATGGCAGGGGCGAGAGTACTAACACAGTTGCTTGCTCTGTTAGCCTGGGCAAAGAAGGTATGCAGTGAGGACATTATACTTAGTGATGATAAGCTTTATCATCTTAGTTCATTAGAAGTGAAGGTGGAGGCTTTTAGAAAAATCCAATCTTATGAAACACTGTTGGCAAAAATATAGAGCCATGGTGCTCTCAGCCACTGCTGGTTAAAATACAAGTCAGTACGATGACTTAGTACAATGGCTTGTCTGGCCGAGGTGAAGATCTGTGTTGTCTGTGCCTTCCATCAGTATTCCCCCTAGAGAATTTCAGGTCCCAGGACTGAAATGCACACATGCCCCAGAATATACGTACGAGAACATTTGAAGCTGTACTGCTCACAATTGCTCAATGCTAGAACCAACCTAAATGTCTACAGAGAGTAGAACAGACAAATAAGCTGTGTTATGGTCAGACAATGGAACACCATACAGCAACGAGGAAATAAATACATTCTAGTTATAGGCAATCATGTGGATTTCATAAATATAATGTACAGAAGAAGCAAGTTCAAAATAATCCATACCTTGTGATTGCATTTATATAATTTTCTAAACTAAGGCAAGCTAAACTATGATTTCAGGGATGCGTGATACATACGTGGTGACACCTTACCAAAAATCGAAGAAGTCATCATAATAAATGTCTGGATAGTGTGGACGGCAGTTGCTCTGATTGGGAAGGGGCACACTGGGAACTTCCGGGGTCTCACAGTGGTCTATGGCTTCATCTGAGAAATGTTATGTGGGGGTTTGTTTTATCATTGTCTGTTAATTGTACACTTATGTTCTATCCACTTTTCTGTGCTTCAGAAAGGTAAAAAAAAATATATTTTTTCTATGACCTTCTGAAAAAACAGCAGCCTGTAGAGCAAATCATTAATGAAATCATTCTCTAATGAATTTTCAAAGAGAAGACTTTCCCCAAAGAGCCTCTGGTTAGGTACCTAATTTATCTTTAAATCCAAGACCTTTGGACACACTGGTTTTCTCATAACCAGGAAACACTTCTTTCCGGATACATCAGATAAGCTGGCTCTAACTCTCTGAAAAGCACGTTGGAGCGCTGGAGGGAAGATTTTTTTCCTCTTTGATAACCTGTTGCTTGCCAACAAAACTGGTAGGATCTGGTATAGACTAGAAAGCCAGTGTGCTCTGAAATGAGGGTAACTGTTCTAGAAAAACTTGGAAACATTAACCAGGATCCCTGCCTGACAGATTATGTTTTGCTTCCTCCTTGTGCAGATTAGGAATAAAACCCAACAGGGGCCTGGAGTTTCAATCTCTGGTATATTTCAAAATCTATTAAACAAATAAAAGAAAAAACTAAAGTGGACGGACACCACCTAAGGTGCTGTGCATTTTTTATTGCTCTCATGAAGGACTCCGTGGCTTTGTGAATTTAAGTGGATAGAAAGTTTCAGGCACGGGTTATTGGAGTAACAGACTTACTCCATTTGGAAGCTTTAAAAAATGTATAGAGATCAGCATCTTACACTTTATAACACATTCACATTTATATATAAATTTCATGTTTACAAATACAAGAGACAAAGAACCATGAAGAATTGAAGCAACTGCATTACCAGCTCTATTCAATATAGATAATACTGTTCCTGTTCTGTATTTTTTAATTTTAGAAGAAAATTGTAAATGTCATCACGCCGGTGGACTCCGCTTTTAGAAGCAGGAAATGGTGTGTCCTCTGCATGTGTCTGAGTTTCTACAGAACCAAACTTCCAGCATATTCTAGATCAAGTCGGCTGGAGAAAGGCATCCACTGCTGTTTGAGTTTTATGGCTGGTGAAGAGGAACTCCCCACGCTTTCAAAACCAGGCTCATCGTCTGTGTTTCTACTCAATCGAGCTTTGTTTTCTAAAGCAGGCGTATCTCCAGCAGCGGAGATTCTCTGTCAGAGGAATCAACGCGCATGAAAAAGCTGGAGTGTCGCAGCCTACTTCTCAGAGACAGATGAGGGCTATTGTTTAACGGGGGCTGAGGTCTGACTGTGGCTCTGCGTCAGACATTTCTAGGCATAGGAAGTCAGAATTCCCCTACGGCTGTAGAACCGAGTGGAGGTATCTGCAAGCACAAGTCAGTTTAGGTCCCTATGTCCAGTGACTCTAAAGCTTGTTCAGTGTTCATGTAAAATTCACTCTTTGGATTCAAGTTTGGTTGTGTGGAGACTGAAAAGAACTCTTGGAGAGAAAACGGATTCCAGGATTCCGGTTGGGCCAGATGGGAACATCCATGTCAGAGCTGACTTTGCTTATCCAGGGTCTGACCGTACCGATCACGTGAAAAGATAACGGCTTTATCTGACAACTTTTCATGGTGCCTGAAGCTTCCCGTTTTCCTTTTCTTGCTAGGCTGATTCCTGTGTTCTGCGGGACCTCACACTCGTGGCGTAAATGCGTGACCGCATCAGGACGGCCATGTGTGTACCGGAACATCTTCCCACAGTCCTCTGAAGTTTTCTCATGTCTCATTCTGTCCCATATGAATTGTAGCATTTATGACATTTATGCTTTATTTCAGCATGTGCTTTCACAAAGTGCAGTTTTAGAAGAGAAAAGAATGTTCTGGGCATCTAGGACATCCTTCAGTGGGACAACAGTAGAATTTTCAAGTTCTCAATCTTCTTATGGTTGGATTTCTGTCATCCGACAGATGGTGGCTCTTATACCAGGTACACACTAAGCAGACTACACACAGTGCCCAGGGCTACGGGGCAGTGGTCCCCATGGGGCTGGGGCAGTGCACTCAGTGCCACTTAGTGCAGCCCCTACCCCACTTTCCACTGCTTCAGGAGACACTGTGGGTCCTAGAAATAACTTTTGGTCTTCATTCTCTCAATAAACACTTAAAAATGAAATACTTAACTCAAGGAAATTATTTTAGGAACTAAATGTTTTGTTTCTCTTGAGCCTCCAGACCCAAGTAACAGTTTGCAGGAAATGAGGATAACACAGAGCATGTTAAACAGCATTGTGGGAATGCAAGCAGCAAGATCCAGAACCTGGGAACTACAGACCAAACAACGTGGTTGTTTGAAAAGAGAAAAAAGAAAAGAGAATGAAGAAACAGCAAGGGGGACCTTTAAATTAGAAAAGCCTTTAGATCATATCAGCCAAAAATAATTTATAGACCTTGTTGGGATTATAATTTAATGTATCAACCATAAAATAAAACAGTAAGACTACCAGAGAAATGTGAATACTGCCTGGGTATTTGATAATATTAAACTATTATTAATTTTGTTTAAAAAACGTTCCATTTTCCTGAGGTGCTGTAGATCAGGCTTATGCTGGTTTGGACATTTACTCGGAAACACACACACACACCTGTGTTTATGGACCGATAGTCAAACAGTTCATATGTTTGGACTATTCCAAATATAGCAAAATTTGTATGTTGAAGCCCAGCCCCCAGTGTGATTATATTTGGAAGTAGGGCCTTTAAGAATGTAATTCGATGAGATAATAAGGATGGGGTCCTAAGCTGATAGGACTGGTGTCCTTTTAAAAAGAAGAGACACCAGAACACTATCTCTCTGTCCAAGTACACACAGAGAAAAGGTCATCTGGGGACACGGCAAGAAGGCAGCCATCTGCAAGCCAGGAGGAGAGGCCTCACCAGAAACTAAATATTTTTGAACCCTGATCTTGGACTTCCTGCCTCCAGAACTGTGAGAAAATAAATTTCTGTTGTTTAGGTGACTCAACCCATGACATTTTATTATGGCAATACCAGTCGATTAATGCACTGTGCCATCTTCCTCAAGAAGCCACCATCTTCTTGTTTTGGGGGCTCCTGTCTCAGGCATTGCACAGGGTTTTTTCCCCGTAAGTTAATGGATACCAATTACTTAATAAGTTAAAAAATATGAGAAGTCACTATATGCCAGGAATTAGAGTAGACACTGGGAATATGGCAGTGAATAACACAATATCCCTGTGTTAGGGAATTTGTATCCTAATGGGGAACAATAAAAACAACAAAGATGAGGAGACTTGGTGCCCAAGTCAAGGAATGTCAAGGAATATTTGACACTGGAGGTTTAAAAGCTCTTTCCATTGAGTTAAAGTAACAAATCAAGCAATGTCTTATAGACATATTAATCAAGAATATAACAAAAAGAAACTCTACAAGAGTGTCCGCCAAAACTGCCAAAGTTGAACACAAATCTAAGTTAAGTGAGATGCACAATCTATGAAAAACTAAAGTAAAATTGGTTTTGTTATATCACTTCATATACAGTCTAAGAACATAATAAGAGGATGCTTCTGTTTCCCTCCTCTGTCCTTGTACTATTGCTGTCATACACTCTTACTTCCACATATGTCCTATATCCCACACTATGTTGTTATCTTTGATTTAAACCATCTACCATCTTTTAAAAGATATTTTTTAAATGAGGAAAAAGAGGGGCACCTTGGTGGCTTAGTCTGTTAGCCATCCGCCTTCGACTTAGGTCATGATCCCTGGGTCCTGGGATCAAGCCCCATGTTGGGCTCTCTGCTCAGTGGGGAGCCTGCTTCTCTCTCTCCCTCTGCCTGCCACTCTCTCTCTGTCAAATAAATAAATAAAATCTTTAAAAAAGAAAAAAAAGGAGGAAAAAGAATTTTGTACTTTGCCCAATTATTTACCACCAGGCACTTTTAATTCCATTATTTAGATCCAGGTTTCCATCTGATACTGTTTTCTTGTTGCTATAAAACTTCCTTTTACACTTCTTGCAGAGCAGGTCTGCCAGTAATGAATCCTTTCAGGCTATATGTATTTGTTTTTCAAGCTTTATGTATTTTAAGAGACTTTATTTTTGCTTTTGTTTTCAGAAGATATATTTACCAGGTATAGAATTCAAGGTTTGTTTTTTTTTTTCCTTTCAGTCCTTTAAAGAAGGTGACCCACTGACTTTTGGCTTACAGTATATCTAAACAGACATCTGCCATTCTTCGGTCCTCTGTACATGCCTTTTTTCCTCTGGCTGCTCTTAAGGTTTTCTCTTTAACAATAGTTTTAAGGAATTTGATTCTGACGTGCCTGATGTATTTTTCTTCATGTTTCTTGTGTTTTCAGTTTGTCGAGCATCTTGGATCTGTGGGCTTATGGTTTTCATTAAATTTGAAAGCATTCGCTTATTATTTCCATAAATATTTTTTTGCACTCTCCTCCCCTGCCTTTTTGGGAGAGCTCCAGTTACATGTATAGCAGACCTCTCTGAGTTGTTATTGTTAGTTTTTTTAGTCTTTTTCTTTTGCTGTGTTGCATTTTAAATAGTTTCTGTGGTTGCTTTCAAGGTCATTAATTTTTTTATTATACGATGTCTAATTTGCTCTTATATGATGTATGTTCCATCTCGGGTATTATATTTTCATCTCTAGAAGTTCACTTTGAGTATTTCTTTGTATCTTCTATATCTCTCTTTAAAATGCTCATGCTTTAGTCTATTTTCTTGAACATATGAACTACAGCAACATTTTAATAACTACGTGTAACATTTTAAAATAAATATAGTAACAGTTTAAATTTCTTTGTGCACTAATTCTATCATCTGTATCGTTTCTGGAATCATTTCAAATCACTGATATTTCTCCTCATTATGGGTAAGAAATTCTGCTTTTTTGTATGCTTGTTTTTTTCTTTTTTTTTTCTTTTTTTTTTTTTTTAAAGATTTTTATTTATTTATTTGACAGAGATAGAGACAGCCAGCGAGAGAGGGAACACAAGTAGGGGGAGTGGGAGAGGAAGAAGCAGGCTCATAGAGGAGGAGCCTGACGTGGGGCTCGATCCCGGAACGCCGGGATCACGCCCTGAGCCGAAGGCAGACGCTTAACCGCTGTGCCACCCAGGCACCCCCATGTTTTTTTCTTTTTACTGCATACCAAACATTGTAAATTTTACCTTTTTATGGGTGCTGGATATTTTTATACTCCTTTATATAGTTTTGAGCCTTGTTCTAGGACTTAGTTCCTAAGTTACTCAGAAAGATTCTGATCCTTTTGAGCCTTGCTTTCAAGGTTTTTAGGTGGTACCAGAACAGCCTTTCATCTAGGGAGTCTGCTTTACTACTGAGGTAATAACTTTCTGAGTACTCTCTCTGATGCCCCATTAGTTATGAGGTTTTCCACTGGCTGGAGGGAACATGAACTGTTTGTTCAAGGACTTATTCCACCTTTCTTTCTGATCTTTTTTTTTTTTTTTCCTCCTGGCCTTTGGTAGTCTTCTCAAAGGCCCATGCTGATCGGTATTCAGCTGAAGACTCCAGGTGAATCTTCTGCACAACTTTGGAGTTCTCTGTGAAGCTCTCTTCTCTCTTATATTCTGCCTTGTGAAATCTAGCCTTTCCTCCCCAAATACTCAATTCTGACTCCCGAACTCGGGGAGACCACTGACTGTGTTGCAGCCCAGAAACTCTCTAGGAAGTAAGCCGGGGCAATTGATTACTTTCTCTCAGTGATCAATGTCTTGCATTGTCTATTGGCCAATATTTGAAAACCATTTTTCACATATTTTTATCCAGTGTTTTAGTTGTTTGAGGTGGGTTTTAGTTTCCTGGGACTGGGGTAACAATCACCACAAACTAGGTGGCTGAAAACAACAGCAATTTATTTTCACACAGTCTGGAGGCCAGAAATTCAAAAAGTAGGACTACAGTTTTTCTGAAGGTTCCAGTGGAGAATCAGTGCTTGCCTCTTCCAGCTTCTGGTGGATGTCTGGGCATTTCTGGACCATGGCCACCTTACCTCAGTCTTTGTCCCTGTCTCACATCATCTTTTCCTCTGCGTGGCTTTGTTAACTCCCTTGGACTCTCTCTTATAAAGACACTTGTGATGGCATTTAGGGCCCACCCAGATAATCGAGGGTGATCTCACCCTAATTTAATTACATCTGCAGAGACTGTTTTTCCAAGTAGGGTAACATTTACTAGTCGAGGGGTTAGGTCTTGATATCTTTGGGAGGACATTATTCATTGGCACTTAGAGGATAAGTCCAGTCTGGACATATAGTACACACATATACTAGTCATCTGACAGCAAATGGAAAGGAGCATAATACTATCAATTCAATTTGGGAAGGGGTAGTTATCTTCAACCCTCCTTTCTCTTAACCTGAGGGATTTTGTAGAAAATATTTCTAAGCACATAACTCTCCTGTCTGTTCAGTGTTCCTTGACAAAACTGAGTTTAAAACATGAAACAGAGAAGAGTACAGAATGAAGATCTAGGAAATGAAATCGTTGGTGGGAGAATGTCTGGCATTTATCCTAAATTAGATATTAACACCTCACAAGGTGGGTATTTACCTATATTTTATGGCAGTTTCCCTAAACTGACTTTCAAAAGAAGTCACTTGGGGGCGCCTGGGTGGCTCAGCTGGTTAAGTGTCTGACTCAGTGTCAGCTCAGGTCATGACCTCAGGGTTGTGAGATCAAGCCCAGCATCAGGCTCCACACTCAGAGTGGAGTCTGCTTGAGATCCCACTCCCTCTCCCTCTGACCCTCTTCCTGTTCTCTCTCTCTCTCTCAATAAATAAATAAAATCTTAAAAGAAAAAGAGGTCACATGACTTACCCAGAGTCAGTGAGTTGTAGAGGTGGGAATTGAAGCCCCATCTGGCTAACTCTGGAGCCCAGTTTTCTCCTCGACCCTACAAGGCCTCCCAGTCAAACAGTGTAGATGGGAGGAATAACAGCATTTGGGGCGGGGGGGCTCAGGTCAAACTCTGTCCCAGGATCTGGGACTGGTTTCCACGAAATGGGGTGAAGAAAGCCATAGGTGGAAATATCCGTAACTTGATAACTATTTCCACAATTAGTCTGAAAGCCAAGGAAGTTGTGAACTTCACCATGAGGTTACATGAGATCATGAATGAACAAAATATGATTAAGACTGATTAGGAAAAGAAAAATGGAATAGGAACCTAGCCCACTAATTAACATCACCGCTATTGATACTAGGCCAGAAAAACTTTCAACTCAGGGACACCATGCTAGCCAATTTAAATAAAGTCCCTCAAACTCTAAGATACTTCCCACCCCCCACCCCCCCTTATCACTGTGCTCTGCCAGATTATCGAGGCCATTTATAAGGAAGGAAAAGCATCCTGATGAATAGGCTGCCTTTCTGTCCACAATGAGCCTACTTATTCTTGCCATCCTTTCTTCTTAGGTCCTCTATAAAAGGTAAAGTTGTTTATCATCTATCATAGTACCTCAGAGTCAAATGTCAGTGACATCGATATGGGAGGATAAGAGCGCATTCAAGGTGAAATGGGTTATACTGTTTGGTTTGTTTATCACACTGTGTGAAGGGAGGAAGGAAAGGGAAACAGGGAGGATGGAGCAACGTCCCTCACAAAGGGAGACGGGTGAGCCATGCCAACAGCCTACCCTTTCTAGAACACCACAGAAGCCATTGTTATTAAGTCTTACTTTGGCCTCAACAGAAGACCCCCGATCCCAGGGAGAGTTATTTCCACGGCAGAACTAAAGCAGTCTGTCCCGATACACAGGAACCTAGAGAGCGCACACGCCCTGCCAACTGCTGCTGGGGAGGCGGGCTCTCCATCACACGTGGCGCCGGCTGTGCCCCTGTGGTGGCCTTTGCTGGTACCTACAACCCTTGGGTCTTCAGGGGTTTGCTGTGGAGTTTGCCATGTCATGGATCACTTACTTTCTCCCTCTGGCTCCATTTCATTGGGTCACTTGTCCAGCATAAGACCCTCACAGAAATGACTAAGATTTTTTTTTGCTTTGGGTTCTCTAGCAGGTGGGCAGTTGGAAAGGGCTGGCAGGAATGAGTTACGTCCTTGAGGCTGAACGTTCTGGGAGCAGGGCTTTAACAGATCCTGGCATTGGAAAAGGTTTGTGTTCTTTGACTTTCCTGTGACTTGGGGCAGGAAATTCAGCTGAGCGTTGGTAAGGAAAGATAGCAGGCAACACAAGGTTTGTATTACAGGGCTCGGTGGCACAAGGCCACAGGGGACAAGAAATAGTGGGCATGGAGCCATTGACAAGAATTGCAGTATCCTTGTCTCACTGGCTCTGATCTCTTGATGCCCTGGGGGAAGTGATACACTCACTAGGAACCAGTGCTGACAAATGCCCAGAGATTTCACTTTCAAGCCGATGGTGTCTGGGGTGAATTAAAAGAACACATGATACCTACCCCCTTCCCTTCCCTAAGTTAATTTTCTAGAAAAACTTTCTGGAGAATGAAATGCCCAGATACTCGGTAGCTTAAAAAAGTAAAAATCTGAGTGTTAAGCTCAAATCCTGGGAAGGAGGCATCTCCATAAGAGGAGCAGACATTTCATGAGGGTTCCAGCCACGCCCGGCCAAATAAACAGGCCATGAACTTCCCGGCAGCCCAGACAGAGCCATCACCAGTTCTTTTGTTCAATGAAATTAAAGGGTGCAATTAACAATTTCTGTGACTTGGGCCTCATTGCCTTTCAATTACAAGAGGGTAAACAAGTAGGGAAGAAAAGGGAGATGCCAACATTTCAGAAATTATGACCTTCAAAGGAGGAAGAATAAATCCGACCGCAGGGAAAGTGGTCAGAAATGTGATACCCTTTGTGAGAGCCCGAGGAGACCCCAAATTGCCAAACCACTGTATCTGAGGAGGCATTGCTGGGGCTGAAGCTTCCAGAAACCTATGAATGGCTCGTTTCTTTTCCTGAGGCTGATGGGGTAATTGTCAGGAGAGGCTGTGGATCTGATTGATGCTCAGGCAGGCAGGCTTTCACTGGCAGCCAGAGAGCCCTCAGTAATTACCCGCTGCTGTGTGCCACGCCGACGTGTGTGTGTGTGTGTGTGTGTGTGTGTGTGTACATGCGCTTGCAGGCGTGTGTATGTGTGTACGGGGGTTGCACAGGGGGAAGGATGGCCCTTCTGGGCTTTTAAATCCAGCCAAGATTTTTCTCTGCTTGGTGTTTGTGCCGCAGAGTCATCAGAGAGAGGGGAAATCAAAATTTGCAATATGCTAAAGCTTACACTAAAAATAATTTCCATTCTTCCTGTAACTCAAGCTTCCCCAGGCCTCACCAGTCTAACGGGATTAGATTAATAGTCTAAACATCACAGCCTTGCCCCCTGTCCTCCTCCCTCTCCCAGTTGCATGGCGCAGAAACTCCTGCTCCATGAAAGTCTCACCCAGTTAATGATACTCACTTGTGGCGTCGCACGTGACCTCAGAAACAGCTGTTGGATGCTCTTCTGTTCAAGGTTTCCTAGCCAGGGATCAAGAAGCCACTTGAGGGTGGCTTGCCTCTTCTCACCTCTGCACAGCTCCAGGAATCTTCCTGATAGGCCAGAGTCCACACCAGGAGGGGTCCCTGCTTCCAGTGGCCCAAGTCAGCAACCAACGGGGTGCTAAGGAAGGACTATACTTTCTAGAGTTCTCACCAGGCTGAAGCTGCCTGTGTCCCCTCTTCTGTCACTCTTGTCCACTAGGTAGCTATGACCTTGTTGCCAGGTCATGCATCACCTTGTCAGACCGGATCTTTCGTCTGTTGCCTGGAGCCCCCTCTTTTCATGCAGTGCAGGTGCGAATTCAGGAGGCCAGGTTCAAGGAACCAACATTCTAGAGCAGTGCTTCTCAGACTTAATGCATTTATTAGAGTCACCTGAAGGCTTTGTTAAAACCTTCTGGGTTTTAACACCAGATTTTTGGATTTAGTAAGTCTGGAGTAGGATGCAAGACTTTACATTTCTCATGAGTTCCCAGGTGCTGCTGCTGCTGCTCTCTGGGGATCACATTTTGAGAATCATGTTCTAGACCAGCATTGTGCTGCTCCTGGGCTCCTATCCCCACAACAGTCTTGGAGCTCCTGCCCACCAATAGGACGAACACAGCTAGACACGTGAGGATCTTAGCATAAGGGTCAGTTTAGGTTTAAAGTGGCACTTCCACTACCATCATAGAGGATGAGAAAATACTGATCCTCCCAGGTTTTGCTTTTAAAGCAGAGATTACTTGCCTGCATTCTTGCCATATAGGATTTAACTTAGGAACTTCAAGTGTGCACATCCCTTATGTATGAATAGTTGACCAACACAATTCTGGGGGTGGGGATGGGTCTCCATCAATGCTGAAGAATGGCATTTATGTAGCCTTCTTCCTCTAACTATAGAAACCATTATATTTGGAGGATACACATTTTCTTCCCTTGGTGAACTGGTGAAGTTACTTATGGGTGGGAGGTCTGGAGGATGAAATAAGAGGGGCTGTAAAGCCAGGGAGAGGAAATGGGGGAGATGGATGTCGTCCATGTTTAGCCTTTGAGGAACACTCTTAGAATTATAGTCTCACTGTGGATTAAATGGTCTTTCAGCAAGGGGCCTTCCTGGGAGTCTAAACCATGTCTAACATTTCTGTGGGAAATATGTTACGAGAAGATGCAAACTAACTTAACCTACCAACTGGAACTCAACTTGTTGCAGACGGGGGATTCCACCAAATGCACTAAAGGTCTTTTGTTGTAGATGAACATTCTTTTGCTTTCATATGTTTATCATCTCTCATACTAGTACAATTACATACATACAAGTATAATTATATCTGGCATTTGCTAGACCATTGAAATATTGCTGTTATAATTGGGCTTCCCATGTCTTTCCCATGGAATTACAGAGATCATCACTATGGCATCTGCTGGGCCTGAGAGGGATCAAAGTTGAGGTTAGGCTGGAAAAGCCAGGCTCCTAGGGAGAGCTCACGCACAGTGTGAGGTTTGAGCTCTTGGTTTGGCCCAACTTCTGAGTTTGGCTGGAGGTGGTTCTTGGCAATAATGCGACAAGAGCAGAGCTCTGGGGGAAGGGAAGCGTGTGAAAGCTGAATCTCCCAGATTCCAGGAACTCTCGGGACCTTGCAGTGAATCTCATTCAACTCTTCCACTCTACAGATGAGAAACCGAGGTCCAGAGAGTCTAAGTGCACCGCCTGAGTATGGCCACCTGGCATCAGCTTAAAACTCCAGCGTTAGGGTTGTCTCAAGCCAGCCCCCAGCAGAGCATTCAGTAGACCACCAGGGCTTGAGGAAGTAGCAAGTGCTAGCTGAAATGAGTTGGGGAAATAGTATCATTCATAAATCATTAAATGGAGAGCTTGTTGGGTAGCAATTGATAACCCAGACATGTTCATTTAGTCATTCAAAGAATTCATGTGTTAAGCACTACTCTAAGTGCCGAGGATCCAGGTGTAAAGAGACAGGAAAAGTCCCTGCCCTCATGAAGTCTACCTTCTAGCTGACTCCTTCCCCTAAGCATGTATTTCAAATCTTCATTATTTCCTTGAAGCCACCATTTCCCCATCTTTATTGTGTAGAGAAATCAGAAACTATTCGCCCAGATTGACACCATCGCTTCTCCCCTTCACTAAGCTCTGCTCCACCAGCACTCAACCGGTAGAATCATCCCTCTTCAGGTCCTCTGCCAGTCCATCCTCCCAGGTTCTGGGTCCCAGCCTTCTTCTCATTGTGTCTCTAGCATCTTTGGCCCCGTGAGCCCTATTCCTTCATAATGTAAACAGATTCAAGTCTCTTCTATTAAAAAAACCCAACAATAAAAAGCTCCTTGTTAACCTTATATTTTCCCTCCTTCTTCTGCCATTTTTCCCTTCACAATCAAGTTTCTAGAAATTACAGTCTTCTCACTTTTTTTCCATTTTCTCATTTTCCAACCTCTCATTTCCTCAACCCCTTGCAACCAGCTTCAGCTCCACGGAAATTACTCTCAGCAAAGTCACTATATATTTATTGAGCGCCTCCTATGTGCCAGATCGTGAGGGGAGCACTGAGGATACGGAGGGGAACAAGATAGGCATGGTCCTTGCTCTCTGGCAACATGCAGTCTTGATTTCTGTCTCTAGGGAGACAGATTTTAAACGAATTAACATGGAAATAGATGCACTATTACAAATGGGGGTAAGTGCTTGGAAAGTGAATGGGGCATGTTCTTGAGTGGGATGTTAAGGAAGGTCTCTGTGAGGGGGTGGCATTTTCAGCTGATAAAATAACCATTTCTAAATTCCTTATACTACTTGATCTTCCAGCACCATTTGACACTCCTAACCATTCCTTTCTTCTTCAACTGCACTCTAGGCTCTTCATCTCTTTCTCCAACCCATCTATCTCTGTCCCCTCTCTCTGCTCATCCCTCATCAGGCATTGTTCAGGGTTTAGGATTCAGCTTTCTCATCTCCCGAACATGCTCCCTAGCCAACGGCGTCCACACCCATAGCTTCAACCCTGACCGGTGTGCTGAAGCTCCCAAACCTGTATGTTCAGCCAAGATTGTATCACAGGCCCTTGGCTCACTTTGCTTCCAAGTCCCTCCATTCGGGTCTCCCCCAGGCAGTTTAAGTCCAGAGGTGAAGCCAATCTGCTCTTCCTACCACATGTCTTGGTCAGCATTGCTTCTTGGTGAAGCCCAAAACCAGCTCGCCAACCTAGATTTCTCCATCTTCCTTACTGCTCTCTCACCCACCCACACAGATATTTTTCTAAAAATTATCAAGTCCTGATAACTCTATATCCTTGGTATCTTCTCTCTTTATTCTCCCATTTCCATCCCCATTGTTCTTCCTTTTGTTCAGACACTTGGGCCCCCCAACTTGCCATCTTTCCCTCTGCCCCACGGCCTTACAGGACTCCCTGCCCCCAGGTCTTTCCTCCTTCAATCAACCGTCTTCTCTGCTGTAAGAATGACGTGTCTAACATTTGCGATCGATCAGATCATGCTGCTGCTCAGAATTCTCCAATGGCCCCAGCTCTGGCTCCCGCTCCATGCTTTAGTCCGTGCCTCCCCCACTCGCACCCCCTCAGCTCTCCCTCCTCTGGTCATTCCCTGGGACCAGAAGGATGCACACAACTTGAGCTTATGTCTTGCCCACTCCCTTGACCCCCACCCAGAAATCCAGAACCCTGGGATTCCCTGTGCACTCAGTTCAGAACAAGGGCCTCCATCTGTGTTCTTGCACAGACCCCAGAAGTATTGGGGAGGGCTGTTTGTACCCTCATACGTTCCCCGCTACTTTTACCTCCACTGAATTTCACCCAGGGGCTACGTATTCACTCTCCTCTACCTGAAATGCCCTCCTCCTCTTTGACCCAGAGTAAAAGTCCTACTCCTCATTAGGTTTTAGCTGAAGGGTCTCCCTGCCACCCTAGCCAAGCCAGGCATGCTTCCCTGTGCATTGTGACTCACAGCCCTGTGGTCGTCCTCTAATTCCTCCAGAGCACTGCTGGCAGCTTCTCCATTTTCTTTGTATGTCCTGGCCCATCCTGGGCCTGTAAACATCATGAATAAAGGAAGCTACATGTACCAGCCAAGAACTGCCTCTTGCTTACCCGATTGCATCATTGCTTGCATTTCAATGGCACAAGAATTTAGAATAGGCACACAGAAACGTGGGGTGCGGCATCTAACATAATTAATATTAGCTACCTCACGGTTGAGCCTTCCCTGTGTGTCAGGCACTGTGATAAGTGCTTTACATACATTATCCCATTTATTTTCACTATAACTCTGTGAAGCGCACGTGATTATTAAACCCACTTTACAGATATGGACACCAAGGCTCAGCAGAGTTAAATTGAATCTCTCAGGTCACACAACCAGAAGGGGAAACACCGAGTCCCCATCTAAAGACTCACACACACACTCTTCCGCGGTACCTCACGCTGTGCCAACACACTGCATTAGAGCAACCTATCAGAGCAAAACGCGCAGTCACCCCTCTTCCAACGGTACAAAGGCATCGAAACATGTGGAAAAGTGTGGTTGGGACTGCGAAGTTCCTGTAGGACCCGTAGGTACTTTCCCTTAAGGAACAAATACAGAGCAACAATAAAAATAAAGCTGAGCAATCAACCTGCTAAATCTTAACTCCAATTTTATTTAGTGTGGGTGTTTGTAATAAGACACACTTAAAGTAGTTTTTAAAATTAAAAGTCCTAATAGAAAACTTGTTCCAGGGAATTTATTAGGGTTTTTTTTTTCCTCTTGTTTTTAGGTTAAGTAATTAGGCTGCTTCTAGAACAGACACAGAAAGGGAGCAACACTCTCATGAATTAGAATTTCTTCCCTCTTGTCTGAGGCCATGAATCCTCAGGTAGTTAGAGTAACTTATGACTAATATCAATAATGAGTCAGCAGAGGAAAGAATTATCCTGGCTGTGTGCTCGGCGGCATCAGAGTCACCTACTAATCCGAGCATCAGGGTCAGATTCCCCCTCGGAGGGGAAGCCGTGCCATCCCCTCGGGCAGCAGAACCAACTTGCTGGGCTTCCAGGAAATGGATGCATGTTAAGGACAGAGGCAGGAGAACGTGCTGGCTGCTGGCGACAGACAGAGGCTTAAAAGGAATTTCAGCTTGCCGCTCATACAACTGACTCAAAGCAGGATCTTTGAAAATCGGAGCCAGGGGGCAGCTCGTCAGGGCAGGATTGCACAGCTTCACAGCGTTGGGTCAATTTTCTGCCAAGGTTCACAGGGGTAGCGGCAGCAGCTGGAGACTGCCTGCTTCTTCCAGCAAGCAAGTGCCTGCTGGCTCGCAGGACATTTGGCACATAATCCAAGCAAACAGGTGCCATCTCCCTAAAGATCAGCAAGAATTGCTCCAAATTCCATAGTGCCCAGCTCATGGCTGTTAAACAGTCATGGCCCTCGTTCTAGGGTTAGCTTCTAAAAGGAAGGGCTCTATTTCCCTTCTTCCTCTCCGACCCTTCATCACGGCCACTGCAAGCCTTAGTGCTTTTTCTGTTTTGGCCAGTTAATTCCCACATAATGGGTGGAAAAAGACCTCAAGCATGGAGACATTATGCGATTGACTGTTCTTTTAAGGGCAAGCTAATAGTATGGTGAGCAGCTCTCCTCTGCTAGGTTAACAATAAAAAGTATAAAAATAGCTCCATTTTTATGTGCTCCGAATGCTAGGTATTACATGCCTTATAACCATTCTTGTCTTTATTTCTCATGCCAACCCTGCAAAGCAGGCATTGGCCAATCCTATTTAAGAGATAAGGAAACAGAGGCTGAAGGAGGAAGAATAACTTCAATAAGTGGCGAAGTATCTAATTCCAAAGCACGAAAGCCCCCCATCTTGAGAAGTGGTCTTATTAGGGACAGCCCTGGTTCCTAGAGAAGTACCAGGCCCAGCTTCTGCTGATCACACGGACAGTTGTAGCCTATGCCACGGTTATATTTTTAAATTCCTTTGTATATGCCAACCCTTACAACAGAGCTGTTATACCGTGTGCTATCTCTTTAATATCACCCACTTCATTTCCCAGGGTCTGGGCACATACCTGGCTCTTCATCATTGCTGATTAGTGCTTTATATGTTGTAAACAGTCATTCTCTTCATTCAATCAATAAACTCTCCTTGAAGCCCACTTCGCTGCTGACAGTGTCCTACTTTCTATGGGAAAGAGCAAATGAAAATGCTACTCATCTTGTCCTCAGAGAAATCTAGAAAGGGGAGAGAGTTCTAAATGGAGGAAAGAGAAACCCTACTCACATTTTGCCTATTCTCCTTCCTTGTTTCCCCGCACAAAAGGAGGGGATACTAATCTGATTGATCTGGTTCTAGAACATTTGTTTGGGCCACACTTACTGATGGGCAGGTGCGATGGTTAATTTTATGTGTCAACTTGACTGGGTCACAGGGAGCCCAGATATTTGGTGAAACATTATCCTGGGTGTGTCTGTGAGGGTGTTTGAGGATGAGATCAACATTTGAATTGGTAGCTGTAAAGCAGATTGCCTTCCCCAATGTGTTGAATCCAATTAGTTGAAGGTGTGAATAGAACAAAAGGACTGACCCTCCCCCAAGACAGAATGAATTCTTCCTGCTTAATGGCCTTCAGAACTGCGACATCAACCTTTCCCTGCCTTCGGACTTGCACTGAGACATTGGCTCTTTCTGAACCTGGAACCTGCTGGTCTTTGGACTTGAACCACATCATCAGCTCTCCTGGGTCTCTAGCCTGTCAACTCACCCTGCAGATCCTGGGGCTTGCCAACTTCTATAAATCTTGTGTGTGTGTGTGTGTGTGTGTGTGTGTGTGTGTGTGTATTCTGTTTCTCTGGAAAATCCTGCCAAGTAGAGCAAGATTACTCTATTTTTAGAGTTTTGCCCTTCTTTTACTTCCATTGCAATTGGTACAATTGGTAAGCTGAAAAAAAATGTTCTTTTAGTTAGCTGGCCTTCTTTTTTGTTGTTCTTATCTGTTTATGTGCATACCTAAACTTACTGGTCTTTTTTTTTTTTTTAAGATTTTATTTATTTATTTGTCAGAGAGATAGAGCACAAGCAGGGAGAGCGGCAGGCAGAGGGAGAAGCAGGCTTAGCAGGGAGCCTAACGCGGAACCACTTCATCCCAGGACCCTGGGATCAAGACCTGAGCCATAGGCAGAAGCTTAACCGACTAAGCCACCCAGACATCACTTAACCTTACTGGTCTTTTGTTTTCGTTCCCATACCCAATAATAAATTAGAAAATGGGATTCTAAGATTTAGATTTTTTTCTTTTAAGATTATTTATTTATTTATTTGAGAGAAAGAGAGAGATAGAGCACAAGTTCGGGGAGGCAGTGGCAGAGGGAGACTCCCTGCTGATTAGCGAGCCCAACACAGGGCTCGATTCCAGGACCCCAGGATCCTGGGTGTGTCTGTGAGGGTGTTTGAGGATGAGATTTGCCCCTAAGATTTAGATTCTGCCTTGGAGCACAGAAGATACTCCATGGGTCTTGAGTTAAAGCCCACAGCTTTAAAAGCTGTGGGCTTTAATTCAGGTTTTACAAAAGCTCTGAATTGGGGAGTAGAGGTCACTGGCCCAGCCATAAATTGGTACTTTGTTTTGCACTTGCTGTTTTCCCTGGTATGTAAATTTTATTCAGGAGCTTGGTGGAGAGGGGATGAGTGGCAGGGATTTTTAGGTCCTTGGCTTTAATACCATCAAAGAAAACCAAAACTTTACTACCTGACATAACCCACTAGCTACATCACAAAGTGTTGTCTTGGAAGCACAAGCCATCCACTTGGGGATCTCAGAACACACTTTGACTTGAGAGCCTTGGCGAATGTATGAGCTTTTTTAGGTCTCTTCTCCCAATTCTGGTTCAAGAAACATCCTTGGAATATAAAGAACATCGGGAGCTAAGCAATGCATGTGATAGGGTTGGGTTAGAGTGTGTCATCCGTGTTTGAAAAGAGACTGCTGTATGCTGTTCAAGTTGGCTGAGTCGGCCAACAACTCCGGCCATCTCTGCAGTAGGAAACAATGCTTGAGGTACGCTTACCCACACGCCTTGATTAATGCCCTTCATTACTCACACCCTTAAAGCCTGTTAAGTTCAAATAACTCCTCAGGTGCCCATTAGAGAATGTGATAAACTATATAGTTTTGTCCCCCACAATACATCCAGACATAGTTAAAAAAAAATCAGGGTCACATCTAAATTTACACACCAGTACTTCCAAACTCTCCTTTCTATCATGAATACATTCGTGTTTTGATGTGATCTTACCCATTTAAAATGGGCACCACTCTCCCCTTATAATGGTTTCTGGGTATAATCCTTTTACATCTCCCCTCTGCAAGGAAGAGTGGCTGTGGGTCTCACACAGATGCTACTGAGGAAAACGACCTTCAGGAGGCAGAGATAAACAAGGCGGCTTTTCGTCTTCCCACCATCGATTTTCTGCAAGGCGAACCACAAAGCTGCTTTGAAATCCAGGGGAGAGCTGCAAGGGAGAGGCAGATAAAACTGAAGGAAAGAGCGGATTTGAAACAAAGTTAATCTCTGTCATGTGGGTGTAGATGGCTATTGGCAAAGCTGAAACTGCCAGCTTTTATCAAGAGAGAATTTGGGTTATTGTAAAAAGAGGGCGTTTTAAGTTGCTAAAACGGGGTTAGGGGAAGGTGGTGTGTAAAACAAAGAGAAATCTGAAAGAATCTTGGATATCTATTTTAACACTGCTCAGGGAGGCTTCCCTCCTGTTTATGTTGCATAATAGGACCAGACATATGATTGTAAGAGTATTTTTTGTGTCAAAATTTCTTCTTAAAAACAACACAATAGATACAAACTTTGGCTTGATAGTTTGATAGATGAGTTAAGACTTTTATAAAAATTGTAAGTATATTACATTTGTTTTTAAGATTTTATTTATTTGAGAGTGTGGGGGGCAGGGAGGAGCAGAGGAGGAGGGAAAGAATCTCCAGTAGACTCTGTACTGAGTGGGGAGGCTGACTGGGGGCTGGGTCTCAGGCCCCTGAGATCATGACCTGAGCGGAAACCAAGAGTCCCCCGCTTAACCAACTGAGCCACCAGGCGCCCTAAGCATATTACACTTGCATAATACTTTCCCTTTTACAAAATGCTCTTCCCTGAGCTTCATCATAAGCCTGGGAGATAGGCTGGATAAATGATATTATCCCTGTTTTATATGGGAGGAACTAGAGTCTTAGAAACCCCTCGGGCATTGCATGGGGCAACATGCATAAGGATGCATAAGGATGTTGCATGGGGCAACATGCATAAGGGAGAGAAACACTAACACTTTCTTCTTTCTCCTCTTTCTGAAACGTGTATTGTTTTTCTCTGCATCTTTTGACAACTTACTTTCAATGTGTTAGCGTTGGAATTTTGACACATGTTTCTCATTCTCGAGGTGTCTGGAGGTCAAATTCTGACACACGAGATCGGGAAGACTGCTCTGAAGACAGCCACAGTGGAGGCCGAACTCCCTGAACAGTGCTGCGACACGTGGGATTGACCATGATTCTGGTGGGTGGAAGGGTGCTTAGCGTTGTGAAATGAAAGATCCTTGAGAAAGTTCAGCGCCTCTCTCAACCATGAATACAACAATTGCCAGCCAAGCTGAAACCCCAGCCCACAGTTCTTCCTCATTCCAGCCCTCTAAGAACTAGGTGAGCAAAAACACACATGCCATTTGAGGGGAAAGTCATCATGGAGGAGTTAAGGTTTCACCCGCCCTTGAGGCAACTGAATCACTCATGTGCTCTCGTGGGGCAACAAAAACACGACCTGGAGCCAAGATATGTCGGTAGAGGGTCTAGGTTGGGAATGATAGCTTTGGAGTTTCGGTAGGACCTTTTTAAAATTGACTGTTTTCATTTGGCTATTTTGATACAATTCATTTGTATCGGGTATTTAATTTAGCATTTTCCTACAAATCATCTTGTGTTCTAGCTGGTAAGTAATAAAAGTACATACTCAATAATCTACTCATATAAAATTTCAATCAGGCTTTATAAGAAATGCCTAGCTGGTTTTAAAAAGGCTCAGCTAATGTCTTGGGCAGGACTAGCTAATTAAAATAACTAAATAATTACAACAATTAATTTCTTCATTAATTTATCCTGTAATAGAATAAAGACTATTCTACTGACTTAATAGAAGTAATTTGGCTGACAATCATGAACTTTAATATGAATTTTGATATTACATCACTTAATCAAAAGGGGCAGTTTCAAATTCATTTCAGAATGTCATACAATTAATTATCTATAGGGCACTTAATACAGTCAGCTTCTGCTTGAGCTATGGTCATTTTATGGGGTAGTTTCTGTACGTTTCTGTACAAGTATGTAACATCTTGCTTTATGCAAGATATATAAGTCACCGCTGAAATTTTAAATAGTTGTTATCTTGCTGCCTAGGATTCATGCTAAAATGACATTGCCAGAATTTATATTGAAATGAATGGGTTAAGATGTAAATTATTTTTTTGGTAAATTATTTTTTAAAACTATCTTCTTTCATTATTTCATTCACCTCTATATTTACGCTTTAAAAATATATGATTTACAAGTAAACATAATTTGAAGTGTGTGTTTCAATGTCCATACAGCACATTTCATGTCCAACAGGTTTTGTAAAATATTAGTTAACCAGTAGCTAGATAAATATCTATAGATACATTTATTTCTGAAATCTGAACTAGCCCTTTTCTATTACCTGGGATGCTGTTAGACTTAATCTGCTTAGAAAAGTTCATTTAATATGAAAGGGGGGAAGAGGTGTTTAAAAAATTTCCTTGCTACCAGGAAAATGCTCATCTCATACCTCTTTTCAGGCAGCAGATGGTGGCATAAATCAAAATGATTATCTGATATTAACAATAAGGCATGTTGATATGAAAAAAAATCGTGTTACAAACCAAACATAGATAAACCACAGTTTAGGGGAACTATGCAATCATTGAGTTGTATTAGCCCCAAAGGAGGGTTGAAAACTTTTTAACACTGATCAGCGTCTATCAGACTAATTTAGGAAATTAAGTAACTCCAACCGACCTCCTACCTCTGAATTGACATTGTGTGATAGCTTTATGTTTTTGCTACACAGAAGGAAATGGAGAAGTCCCTGAAACTGAATTCTGCCTGTTTACACTATTTGCTCAGGGTAGGCCTTCATCCCAAGGCAAATCTCAGTCATGAACAAATACACAGTCATGCTAGGGCAGATGGAAGACAGGGTGGACAACACGTCTGGGACAAGAACCTCTTGAAACCTTTGTAAACAGGAAACAGGCTCAGAATAAGGAGTTAAAATGGTCACACCGGGCAGTGCATTAAGTTAGATGTTTTATCCTGTCATCTATGTTGCCATATATAATTAATGATAACGTGTGACTACAGAGATTGTTTTTAATCCTCATTACCCATTTAAAAAACAAAAGATTCTCCTTCTTAGTGGCACAACACTATGCAAATTACTCTCTGTGTCATTTGGCCTCAATCCAGTAGTCATATTCCTCACATGCCTTTCAGATCCTTAATGACTCTATATGGTGTCCATGGCAATGAATACATGGTATGTGGGATTAGTAATGATCTTAAAGATAATTTTAGAAAAGATATGTTATCTGATAAGTAATAAATTATCAGGATAGTTTATCTCAGTGAATAAAAATAATTTTTTTAAGTTAGCAAATGACCTAAATGACCTCTGTTTCTTCTGTTTTATGATTAATAGACCTAGAAGCTAGTTACCCCTCTCCCTCCCCTAAAAGTCCCCCTCCTCAGCTTTCCACACAAGACTTGGAGGCTGATACAAGGACTTTTCCAATCCTTTGAGCCTAGTCCCTAGCTAAGGTATAGAAGACAATGACTGAAGGCTAATTCTGACCCTGCATATCAAGGATTTGACTGTAGACGGAGATGATGTGGTTCTCCACCAGGGATGTTTTCTGGGTAATGTTGTCTTGGAGGTGAAGAGGTAACAGTGTATGTAGCAAGAGTTCCTCACAGTGGTTCTACCCTTAGCTCCAATACTTAACTACATTTTTTTGTGCTGGAGGAGTCTTTCCTTTTGAATGGTGAATATGATGGGGCAGCGGAATGGCATCTGCTAGGAGCTGAAGTTAAGTGGCATTTCTCTGTCATATAGTCGACAGTGAGCTTAGTCAACACTTTCAGTTTTTCATTTTTGTATCCCATGCATCGTCTAACAGAGCCTGACCTAAAGTTGATCTGTAATGAGTGTGTAATGGGTTGAATTGGTGTCCTTCTACCTTCTCTATGTGATGGACAGAGAAATCAATCTGGGTTAGGAATCAATCAGGAAAGCAGAATTATAATTTCAGATCTGTCTTTTACTGGCTATGTGATTTTTACAAAATCATTTCACTGTTCTTATTGTTTGAAACAATGATGCTTGGGTTGGATGATCTTTAAAATTCCTTTTACCTGCACAATTTGTAATCTACAGACAACATAATGACCATAGGATGGTTAAAATCTATGGTTTGCTGGTAAATATAACTAACTGGCTTAAAAAAAAAGAATAAAAGGAAAGGTGTGATTTGTGACGTTTGCCACTTCTATGGTGTAAATACTCCTGCTGTGACCAACTTTAAGCTACCACTGTGAGATCATTGAACACAGAGTTGGGAAGAAATGAGTACATTCAGTGTCCCAAGCCACTAGGAGCCAGTTGCAGCACACTATATGCCTTAAAATAACAAGTTATTCTACCTTAAAGGACTGAAAAGTATGCTAATATAGTTGAGAAAAAAGTAATAAGAATGGGAAATGAGACTAAATTCCTGAAGTTAATGCATGGATTGTCAGGTTTTAATGCTTTACATGGTGATCACACTATTGCAGTTTTTCAAAAGAACGGTAGGTCATGTACTGTTTTTTAAAAAGTCACATTTCTATGTAAAGATAGTAGTAATATTTTATCTTTTAGAGTGGCAGGATGCAATATTTAGAATCTGATCTAATGCTTTAAATGCATTTGTTATAGCTCTAAGATTAGTCTTAAGCCAAGACAGGACAGTGTTTTAACCTCCACCCCCAGAGGATTAATCTATACTATCCAGGAATGTTGGCAATACGGTGCCTTGGTCCTCATCCACGCACTGTTTACTGGTCACACGGAGCATTAGAACAGAACAGTATTATGGCAATGCTGCAGAGAATGCATACTAAAAACGTGTCCTCCGAAGGGAGGAGAAAAAAGTAGTGAGGAATGTCAACCCAAGGAGACATGAGGCTTGGAAGTCACGGTAGGAGCTACAAATATCACAGTCTATCTAAAGGGTACTGAATGTGCTGAGACCCAAGTTTAGTCTTCATGTGACAAACATCTATCATAAGACATTAACAAGAAAATTACTCAGAAAAGATATAAATACATGCAACTTAAAAAATATGGCTAACTTTTAAAATGGCTTATTTATAATGTGTACTATTTCTAACATTAAATAAGATAAAACTGGTTTCCAAAACCTGAAGTTTGTGTGTGAGCAAATACTAGTGTCAGACACCAAAGGTTTGTAACACTTCTCTGCTATTTTTCCACATAAAATAAGGTGGTAGTTGTGAAGGGTATTTGGTTTTGAGATTGAACACCCAAACAAAAATCTATCATACATATTCTTGTTTTGTTTCTACTCTTTGGCTTCATGAATGTTTACCGAGGGAAATGAATTATTTGGTTAATAGGAGGTATATGTGGAGCCATCACGTGTACCCATCAGGGGACGGTCTGTGACTCTGAACGTACAACGTCCACCGACTCTACAGCACTCAAGGCAGCAGTCCTGTCTCTTGAGAGTGGGTGTTACCAGATGAAACTATTGCATAAGATCTTTTAGAGAGGCTGTACCACACTTTTGATATTAATCTATAAAGAAGTACAACTGACCCTTGAACAACACAAGTTTGAACTGTGCAAGTCCACTGCCATGTGTTTTTTTTCCAATACAGTACAGTACTACAAATGTATTTTCTCTTCCTTATGATTTCCTTAACGTTTTTTTTTTCTCTAGCTTACTCTATTGTAAGAATACAGAATTTAATACATATAATTTACACAATACGTGTTACTTGACTGTTATTGGTAAGGCTTATGGTCAACGGTAGGCAGTCACAGTTGTAAATGGATTTTTGACTGTGTAGGGTTGGTGGCTCTAACCCCTGTGCTGCTCAAGGGTCCACTGTATTTTTATGGAATTATTTGGAGGAGGAATTGAAAGATCTGGCATCATCTATGCTTTCCAAAAGTTTGATTTAATTTATTGTTCTCATTTTTAAATAGTTGGATGAACACATGCCTTAAAACCTGTTCTAATTTGGGGACTTACCACAGCCTTTCCATTGAACACCTCCATGTGTCTACAACAGATTTGTCTTTCTTCACTCGGAATACCAGGACAATCTCTCCTACAGCTTCCTTTATTTTGGTGGGGTTAGTTCTAGTCATTTCGTGGAGCAAAGAGTTCTTTGAGACTGTCACTGTGTAAAGTAGTCTATACAAATCCCCTATCAGAAGGGCCAAGGCTGTGTCTTTTAACCCTATGTGCATGTTAAAACCGCAGTTCCCAGGGCCTATGCTGGTATTTGATATCCCATGGGCCTGAAAGTGTTTCAGTTCCTCTTCAGATCTGACATCAAGGAATTTGTTTATTTCTTTCAAACTTGGTTAAGTATTAAGATGTATTTAATATTCTTTTTTAATTTAGCATTTTTATGCTTTGGAAAGGAATGCAACTAGCTTAGTTTACTCTGTTGTTGGAAGTTACTTGTTCCGACTTATAGAATTTTAGAGCTGGGTAGAACATTAGAGATTTTTTTCTTCACTCGGTGAATTCAAATTTCAATTTATTTTTATATCACCAGGTACCAGATAAGTTGGCATTGGAAAAAAATTATTATTTTTTCTATCCATATGGATTCTAAAATCCCTAAGTAAGAGATCCGATACAATTTTACACTTAACAGCATCTCCGGTAGTGGGTTGTTGAATACAAAAAGAAGTGTAAATTATGGTCTTTGACCTCAAGGAGCTCATATTTTAATATAGGCCCAAATGTGAACAGATAATTGCAAAATGATGTAATAAGTCTATTATTAGAAGTATGAATGGAATGCTTTGGTAGTTGAGGCTTTAGTGCAGCATGGGGATGACTGAGATGACTGGAGATGCTACTGGTGCTGGAGTCTGAACGATTTATGTGTGTGTGTGTGTGTGTGTGTGTGTAATTTGAGGGCTGGTGGTGGTAGTAGAGGGAAAGAGACTGCTGATGCCAGAAACAAACAGTGCTGATAGTGATAATGTAGGAGTCAATGATGTATTACCAAGGACTTCTGTAGTCATGGGTCATGTAGGTTTAGTGAAACAAATAGTTGTTGAGGTTAGCTTTGTTGGAGCAATCTGCCGTCGAATACCGTGCCCTGCATGTAAACATGGCAGTGATTGTATGTTGTTTCTTATTTTACTGTTGAGAATATTAAATATTCATCATTTGAATGTTTAAAAAACTCATTTAAGAAACTAAGCCTAAAGCTATCAAGTTTCAAGAAAGATCAGATGCAAAATTGTGATGGAGCTTGGCTACTATTATCTTCTCAACGCAGCTCTCCTCAATACCCAGGTCTTCATTTTCCTTTACCCTCCTACCAAGCCATTCAAATCAAATCCCCACCCCTCATCCTTCTCTGCTTTCTCAGTAAGGCAAACTTAAAACTCGGAACCACTC
The DNA here is from genome assembly GCF_017311325.1 of Ursus maritimus. Taxonomy (NCBI): domain Eukaryota; kingdom Metazoa; phylum Chordata; class Mammalia; order Carnivora; family Ursidae; genus Ursus; species Ursus maritimus. Next base: position 2,329,262 of record NW_024423453.1, read on the forward strand.
CTTCCAAGTGATCATCAGTATCGAGTCAGGACTATGAAGTCAGATAAGTCACCAAACGTTGAAGGCAAGGACAGGAGGACTTAATATTATTTCTCTTACCATGGCAGATGATGACCTCAAAAATACTATTAGGGAAACAGTGGTAAAATTTTCTTATTATTCTCACATTTTCTTTGTATATTAGATATACAATATGTATCACGGAATGATATAATCACTAGTTATGTCAATGTCTTGCATCTAATAGGTATTTAAAACATATTTGGTGAATGACTAAATATAATTCAATTAAGCAAAACAAATAAAATGACACAGCCTCTGGGACAACTTGAAATCCACATGCAAGAATGAGGTTGGATACCCATCTCACTTCATATGTAAAAATCAAATCAAAGACCTTGGGAGGGATTAATGGGGAATAACTGCTAATAGTTACAGGATTTCTTTTTTGGGGAATAAAAACGTTCTGGAATTAGACAGTAGTGATGATTGCACTATTTTCTGAATATACTAAAAACCACTGAATTGCACGTTTTAAAAGGATGAATTTTATGGTATGCAAACTGTATCTCAATAAAAAAGTAGATGCAAAAAAACCAAAACAAATAGCAACAATAAAACCACAGCCAGACAGTTGAATTGAGGCTCTTCTTGAAATGTCCTACATCTACGTAGTTCCCAACACTGAAGAAGAATATAAGTTAAAGAGGAAAAACAACAACAACAACAACAACAACACTGTTTAGTTAAAATTGAAGATAGTCAAGAAAGGTACTATAGTTCAATAATTCTAAGGTGTACATTTTTTTCATATTTCTGAAATGGAATGCATCTTCTAGTTGACGGTATGCCCAGTTGACTTGGTTGCATTTTTTCTTTCTTTATGGTTCATAAAACTGTGGTATGTGTTAGAGTCAATGAAGCACAGTACTTAATTTTTAGAATAATGCGGCAGAGGCTGCTCGCTATTCTTCAATATGAGTTCTCTTCCCACACAGTAATAATAAAAGTTTTAATAATAATAATGTTCAATGAACTTTTAAAATAATTAAAACTTTAAAAAATAATAACAAAATGTTTTACCTGGGTAAATGACCTCCCAGCCAAAGATTATATTCCCCGTTTTCCTTAGAGCTAGCTGTGGCCACATGTAAGTTCTGGCCGATGGTGTATAAGCAGGAGTAATATGTGCAACTTCCGGTTTGTGCCCTAAAAGAGAAAGAACACTCTCTTCCTTCTCTCCTTTCTTATTTGCTCCCTCCCTATCTCTTTCCTTCTCCCCCCCCATTCTCCCCTTCCTCCTTCATTCCCTTCCTTCTAAATAGCATATGTGATGGTGTGAGCTGAGCAGCCATCTTGATCCGTGAGATGGGAGCCATGTACGGAGGGTGATAAAGCACTGTGAAGATACCTCAGTTCTTAACGATCATGAAACCAGTGTACTAGTCCTAGACTCATTACGCAGACTTTTATGTAAGAAATACAGCTCTAGTTTGTTTGTCACTCTTAGTTTGGATTTCTCTGCCACAGGAGCTGAATAAATGTTCTATCTCCTGTGAATAGTTTCTGACTTTCATTTTTCTGGAAGTAAATTATTATTACTTTTTTCAGTGGGCTAAATTCTTCTCCTAAACAAAACACACACACACACACACACACACACACACACACACACACACACAGGATCTGTCTGGGCCAAAAATGAGTTGCCAAATATAGCATTTACTTATAAGGAATATATTGTGAATAGCTTTTTACTTTTCATTATCATGGAAAGATGATTTCAACCCCCATTCAGTCTATGTTTCTAAATAAAACCTTTGTTAGTACTGTCTGTTCAGTGCAATGGGAGACAGCTTTTTCAGTGCAATTGAGATTTCTTGATAATGCTAAATCTGCCTTGTCAGCCAAATTCCTCTAGCTTTGTGTTGCACTGTGGTAAAAATACATGATCGGATTTCACTGTTAAGGAAATTCTTTCAGCAATACATGTACAGTCATGTACAGTCAAGTTTGTTGCCTAGATAGCTGAACATGTGAGCTATGAGATCAAAAAAATGTTTTATGACAAAACTTTATGGAAATGCAACAATCTGGAAGTCCAGCTCTGTCTTAGAGTGGCAAGGCTATGAAGAATTGGGGTGTTGGGGCTGATATCACTCTGTCCTTTTCACAGTCAGTCTTGGTTCTTCATATTTGAGGAGACGGGACGGTGAGGAGGCCTGTTGGCTTGATCTTATTAATGCCACCATCTAGAATGCAGATTCTTGGATATTTCATCTTCACAAGATGAGCTGCAAACTGAAAAAAAAGAAAAAAGACCAAATTTATAGAGGATATACAAAATCTGTATTTCTCCAATCCTATTTTTGTTCTCAAGCTGTGAAAGACAAAACTACTTTAATAATACTATTACTGTCACTGTTGTATCAATGAATCATTAATTGGGTTTTCAGTATAAACTAAATCACTATTTAACATGTTGACAGCTTCTTTATGATATGGAATAAATGTGTCTCTTTAGTTCTCTTTTAAACTTGTTGGAATAGGCAATAAATATACATGGTAAATATTCAAACAGTACAAAAGGTATACAGTGAGATGTAAATTCCTACCTCTCTTCTCAGTTTCCCTCTCCAGAGGTCATTAATATTACTATTTTTCATGTATTCTTCAGTGATAGTTAAAACATTCTCAAGTCTATATATATATATTTTTAAATATTTTATTTATTTATTTGACAGAGGGAGAGACAGCCAGCGAGAGAGGGAACACAAGCAGGGGAGTGGGAGTGGAAGAAGCGGCTCCCAGCAGAGGAGCCTGATGTGGGGCTCGATCCCAGGGATCCAGGATCACGCCCTGAGCCGAAGGCAGACGCTTAATGACTAAGCCTACCCAGGCGCCCCTCTCAAATCTATATTGAACAATTTTTTAAAAAAGATTTTATTTATTTGACAGAGAGAGAGAGCACAAGCAGGGGGAGCAGCAGAGGGAGAGGAGGAAGCAGGCTCCCCGCCGAGCACAGAACCTGACGTGGGCTCCATCCTGGGACTCTAGGATTATGACCTGAGCCAAAAGCAGACACCCAACCGACTGAGCCACCCTATATTGAACAATTTTTGATATTACTGTCCATTTATTAGTATAATGTCCCAGAAAGGGCCCATAAATTTGTTGTAACATGTTTCTGGAGCAACTTCAATGAACAGTTTGAGACCATAAACCTGGAATGAATTTGAAGGACTGCTTTAAGAGGTCTTCTAGATGGCTAGCAAAACAGGACTTTGAAATGTTAGCAACACATACATACATCTTCCTGACTTGGCCCATGTTTACCTATCCAGGATCATTGGTTATCTTTCTCCATTCCTTTGACCTTATAATAAAGCAGTCCTGAACTGCTTGTCAATCCCGATAGAAATGAGTTTAGGATTCAGAGCATTTTGGTTGTGCAGATTGCCCTTTGCTGGGAACATGCACCATTTCCTACCAGCTCCTGGATACCCTTTAGCTCCTCCTCAAAAGCCCCCCACCTACCCACATCTGCCTAATTTCTACTTATTTCCCTACTCAGGCCATTTCTTCTCTACAAGCTAAGTCTCCATTACAAACCCCTCTTCTTAGCCCCTAAAATACCTCGGGCAAATCTGTGTTTTTTGGTTACCATGTTTATTTAAATTGCTCATTTAAGAGCCTGCTTTCTCTACCAACCTGTAAACTCCCATAGGACAGTGAGCCTGTTCTGTTTATTTTTATCCCTAGTGCCTGGCACATGGCAGGGGTTCAACATATGCTTGTTGGACTGAACTAAACCAAGACATACGACATATAACCTGGGGCAAAAGGATAAAGGAAAGAAGGGTTTTCTCCATTCCCTCCCCCTTGGTGGTGTTCTCTTCCTCTTCCTTGGGTACTTGTGCCCTCACGTTCTTCTCAATTACTTTGTCATAACCTGATCTCAGATCCCCCAAGAAAAACAACTACCTGCTGACAGTGCTCGTGGGAGTATTTGAAGCTTAATAGTTGGTGAGGTCTCAAGCAAGCAGTCTAGACTTGATGGTTCAAAAGCTGAATGTTTTGGTCAGGATTAGTTCAAGGCCTCAACCCCAAGGATTCTGCTTTACTGATCCGGGGGTCAAGAATGTGTTTTTGTTGTGGTGGTGGTTGTTGTTTTAAACAAACACCACTAGATGATTCTAAAGCAGGTAGTCCAAGGACAATATTTTGAAACATATCACCTAAAGCCAACAAGATAAAGGTATCAGTAAGTAGGTGGAATAGATACTGCTGGACTGGGATCTTTAACAATCTTCAAAACTACTCACAGAAATGGATCTTAATACTGCTGACCCCACCGAGCTTTTCCATCATTCTCTGCAGTGCCTTAATAGATTCAATGGCTATTAACATTTCAGATCCTATATTCTTTTAGTCACCTGAAAGGATCTTTAATAGTAATTAATGTTGAAGAAAAACAGTGCATCTGTATTTCAAAAGCTGTCAAGTGAGCTAGACTGCTACTGTGAGCTGGTCTTCATGCTGTTCCTGCTTATTTCTCTTTGAACCTCAGTCCTTGAAAGCAGAGATGCTAGATTTATCTGCTTTGAGTCAAGTGCAGGTAGCACAGTCCCCGGTACCATATGATTACTGAAACATCTTTGTTTCATTCTCCCACATGTAGCAATACAATTAACATGTAAACCAGAACTCTAAGATAAACACACCATTACTGAAAAAAATCTTGTGGATAAGCAGTCTTAGCAGTCAGTATTTTCAAAACACTGTAGAAGTTGGAAAGTAAGGAAGGACTTACTACTGTACGTTTAACTTAATCTCTCTGAAATTATGCTGTGGAGCTAGAAACAGTTCCCATGGTTATTTTAAGGAGGGACCTAACAACTAGGCAGCTGTTGAGCTGGAAATGGTAAAGGCAAAGCAGGCAGAACAGAGCACTTTGGAACAATTAGGGTGTTGCTATGTGGGAGGTCTAAGAAGAAAAGTAGAAGCAGAATACAAGGAGATGGCAAATGTTTCGGTGCCTTGAAAAGCAAGGCTGTGCTTTAGTAAAGAAAAAGCGCCAGTGTTGAGTTTTCAGGTTAGGATTGTGAGTTCTGTTCTGCTTGTGGCTGCAATTACCCATGTTAAATACTGGCCCTAACAGTGAAAGCATGAGTGCATCTTTTCCACTCCTACCATGGCAGTGCTTCCCCTTCCTTCCTTCCTTCCTTCCTTCCTTCCTTCCTTCCTTCCTTCCTTCCTTCCTTCCTTCCTTCCCTCCTTCCTTCATCAAACATTTTAGTGAGCACCTACTGAGTACCAGGCATTGTCCCAGTTTTTGCAGTGCTTATAGATCAGTGGAGGAGATAGTAACAAATGACATCAAGTAGTAGGGAGATTACACAAGTAGAAGGTCAGGGTACCTCTGAATTTAACTGGGGTTAGGGGAGCTATTCCCCTCTCCCCATCCCTCATACACTGATGCTTGAGGGGAATGGGAACCCAGATGTGATGGCCACAATTGTGGATCAGATAGTATTCTCTGTGGCTATAGTCTGACAGGTTAGGGAGGAAGGAAAGGGCTGTGAATGTCCATGGGTGGTTTCCACTGTGTGCAAAAAGCCACATCACTCATGGAGAAGACCGGTGGTGGGACAGAGGAGAACCAGGCAGGTAGAGTTCAGGGTTTCATCCATCTTTTACTCTTCATCTGGCAGAGCTTTGGCAGCTTTAGGGTGTTAACATGCAGGATACTGGACTTTGGTGATTGAGCATCTAGAGTAGCCTGCAGCTGCGGCTCTGGGAGAGGCCTGGCTTCAAACAGAAGTCACGAACCTAGACTCACTGAGCAATATCCTCAGCAGAAGTGGCACGAAGTCATATTGGACCAGTGGCTATGGAGATGTCAGACTCATCTGGTGCTTGTAGTCAACAGCAATACCCAGACCCATTCCAGATCAGTAATAAGTAGAATTTGGGGGGGATCTAGCTCCCACATCAGGTTTTTTATTTGTTTGTTTTGAAGCCTCGTAGGTGATTCTGTTGTATAGCCAGCATTGAGAATAATTTTACTAGATAATGGGATTCATTTGCTGGTCAGGTTTGTCTGAGACCTCAAACTGCAATTTGAAGTCCTGTGTGGAGAGCAAGTCACTTTGCACCAAAGAGGCTGTCACTGTGGGGAGAGTTGGGATTTGTGAGACCAAGTCCTATGTGGAAAGGATGGGGTTCTTCCAACTGCACAACCAGCTGAGATCTATAGGTCAACATCCCAGGTAGAGCTGGCAGGATCTGGTATTGGCTGGGCTAGGATTTTGGGACTCAGAGATGGCAGGGGAAGCTGCATTTCTTGTGGGAAGTACTCCCATGTGGAAAAGGCAAAGCTCTTGCATTTTCGTCATTCCTCTGGTTAGTAGAATCTGGTGGTGCTTTTCATTTCTAGGGCTTAGGTAGACACACCTCAAAATAGCACTGTCTGAAAGTGGCAAGCTCTTGTGGGTGGCACTCCATTTTGTTTTCTCTTTCATCTTAGCTTGGATTAAGAGGCTGGCATGTTTGTCCAGTGGAAGTCAAGTTCTGTTATAGGAGGAGAATGAGTGAAGGAAAGGGATATTTTGATCTGCCACAGGGTAGCATAGCTTAACCAAGGCCAAGAAATTAAGGCTGAGTATGGGTAAGATTTAAGAGAAGCAGAGAACGGGATCAGGTTGTTTCTCACTGGGTGTCCTAGGTCACAGATTTGGGTAGGACCCACAAGCAGCTAAGAAAATTTGGCTTCTGAAGATTCTGACAGGAGCACATTGCAGGACAATTAAGTTTCTTGATGTGAAACTTTGGCCTTGTGAACTGGACAATCGCCATGTACTGACTAATACTCTGGTGAAGTTCAAACGGAGGTCCTTTTCTCTCTTCCATTTAATTGTTCATTCCTTTCCCTCCAAATACTTCTAAATTTGGGATATGGATTTATTACTTTTGGTTGAACATAGAACTGTATAAGGGAACTGCAAATTATCCTGTAATGAATAGCTATAGTAATTTCATTTTCTTGGTTTTATGGATGTCAGGCTGATGCTGTATTAGTCCTATGTATCCTCTTGACCCCTGCAATTCTGAAAATATGGTGTCCATTTAATAATTCTGGCACTGTGCAGTTGGGGCTGGACTGGTACTTCACGCAAATTACGTACCTAAGTTTGGCTGGACAACTCAATAAGTGTGGGATGAGATAAGATGAGAAACAGAGTATGGGATGATTTCTACATCTAGAGTACAGTGTGGCCTTGGGCTAAAAATAACCCAAGTGCTGTCTTGTCCTGATTATTTAAGAAATTCTGAGGTAGGGGCGCCTGGGTGGCTCAGGCATTAAGCATCTGCCTTCGGCTTAGGTCATGATCCCAGCGTTCTGGGATCGAGCCTGCATGGGGCTCCCTGCTTGGCGGGAAGCCTGCTTCTCCCTCTCCCATTCGCCCTGCTTGTGTTCCCTCTCTCACTGCCTCTCTCTTTCTGTCAAATAAATAAATAAATAAATAAATAAATAAATAAATAAAATCTTAAAAAAAAAGAAGAAATTCTGAGGTAATTAATAAATTTTGAGGTCTTAATCATTTGAAGGGGTCATCTCAGTGATCCCAATTAGAAACATGAGAGCTATGACAAGGAGTACTAGGAAAAGGTAGGAATGATTTACCTAATATGCCACTGATCTTTTCCCCTGATTATATAGTCAAGTGTAATTTTGAAATGTCATTTTGTTTTGATCCTTGTTGTGTTGCTTCCATAATTGAGATAAGTGTTCTGTCTTCTGCTAGTCTTCTGTATTTAGATATTTTATAATTAAAACTAATGTTTATTTTCTTAAGAGTACTACATAAGTTTACTTTCTTAAATAAACTACTTAAGGGAACCCATGTACACTTGTAGTAGGAATATATATTGGTTTGGTCATTATGGAAAACAGTGCAGAGGTTCCTTAAAAAATTAAAAATAGAACTACCATACGATCCAGCAATCCCACTTCTAAGTACGTATCCAAAGGAAATGAAATCTGGATTTTGGTATCTATACTACCATGTTCATTGCAGAATTAGTTACAGTAGTCAAGAGAAGGAAACAACCTATGTCCATTGATGGATAATGGATACACACACATGCACACACACTGGAATATTATTAAGCCATAAAAGGGAACTCCTGCCATTTGGGATAACATGGCTAAAGCTGGAGGACATTATGCTAAGTGAAGTAAACCAGACACAGAAACACAAATACTGCAATGTTTTGCTGATACGTGGAATACAAAATCATCAAACTCATAGAAGCAGAGAGTAGAGTGGTAGTTGCTAGGGGTGAAGGTGTTGGGGAGAGGAGATGGACAGATGTTGGTCAAAGGGTACAAAATTTCAGTTATGCAAGATGAATAAGTCCTGGAGACCTAATGTACAGCATGGTAATTACAGTTATAAGTATAATAATACTGTATTGTTTGCTGGAAATTTGCTAAGAAAAAAAGAAAGAAAATGGTAACTATGTGAGGTGATGACATGTTAATTGGTTTGACTGTGGTGATCATTTCACAATGCATACATATATCAAAACATCAAGTTGTATACCCTTAATATATACAACTCCTATGTATCACTTATATCTCAATGCTGAAAAAAGAGTACTATGTCAGGTGTAAAACTGGTTTTCACAGCAATAACATCTAATAACAATTAGGCAGTGGCTACCTTACACTCTTATTTGACTCACAGAAGTCAAGTCAGCAGCTGGGCAAAACCAAGACGGTGAACATAAGGTCAACAATCATCTTACACCTAACCATAGGCACTTGTGACAAGTAAGGAGCTGAACTGTTAATTCCAGGGTATTAGTGTAGAATGTTATATACTGTAAAATGGTTAATTATGGAGTAAGAAAAAAAATGGGAGCATGTACATAAACAGCCATTATATGGTCTAGGATTTATTAAATTGAATTAATTAAATTTATTAGATCCATGTATATTTTTTAAGGATAGCTATCCTAATGGTGTCTGGGATATTCACAATCCATACTATGTTGTACATTAGTCTTTTATTCTTGGACCCAATCTCTGAGATTAGGATATTTGGTAATGTAAAGATTGTATCTTAAAAAAACATTTTTAATAGTTTGTGTTATATAAGGGGATATATAAATAATTTGTAGTTTTTTTCTAAATAGTTGTAGTTTTCTTGTTTTAATTTTCTGTTGTCTATATAGTTTCTGTCCCCATCTCATCTCTTCCCATTCTCTCTCTCTTTACCTTTATATTAAGAAAAATGTCAAAAAAATATAAAAATAGACAAGAATGGTATAATGAGCCCCTAGGTACCCAAAACTCAGTTTCAATAATTACAACTCAGACTATTTATTTCATTTGTTCCTCCCACCCACTCTTCCTGACCACATCCATTATTTTGATGTAAATTTCACATATAATTTAGTACATAAATATGTATCTCTGAAATAAAAATACTTAAAAAATATAACCACAGTATCATGATCATACCTAGAAAATATTCACAATAATCCTTTAATATAATTATTTAGTAAGTGTTCAAATTTCCAGTTACATCATAAATGTCATGTTTTCATCCATCCATCCATCCATCCATCCATCCATCCATCCATCCATCATCTACTTATCTATATATACAATCTGTTTATTTGCATCAGGATCCAAACAAGGTTCACACATGTGACTGATGGATGGCTTTTATATCTCCTGTAATCTATATATTTGTTCTATCCCTTCATTTCTTTGCAGAAAGCCTATTCTCTCTTGAATCTACTCCAATTAGACTTTTGTCTCCATCACTTCCCTAAAATACTCTTTAAAAAGCACAGCAATAATCTCCATTTTGTCACACTGCCAAATCCAATTTTTAAGACTCATTTGAATCTGACTTGACCTATCAGCATCATCTGACACAGTTGATTATACCTTCCTCTTTTCAAAACTCTCTTCTACTGGTCTTCAATAGGTCAACCTGTCCTAGTTCTCTTACCTCACTAGCTGATCTTTCTAGTCTCCTTTGGTAGATTTTTCTTGTCTTCCTGACTTCTGTCCCATTGCTGTCTTCTGACTTCTCTTCTCCATCTCAATTCACCCCCTAAGTGATTTCATCTAGTCCCATGGCTCTAAGTCCCATCTACACACTGATGACTTTAAATTTATGTCTTTAGCCTCTTCTCTGAACTCTAAACTCATCACTCTGTTTCCTCAATATCTCCACTTAGATGTCTAATAAGCTTCCCAAACTTAACAGTTTCAAAGGAAAACACTTGATTTCTGCTCTATCTCTACCTCTAAACTCCTGAAGTCTTCCCCATCTCAGAAAAGAGCAACTTTACTCTTCTAGTTGTTTAAGCGATAAACCTGGATAGGATATATATTTCTTTTTCTCCTCCACCAAAGTATGGTGTAGTCTCTAACTTTCAAAACATACTCAGAGCCTAATCACTTCTCACCACCTCTGCTATTGTCACACAAGCCCAAGCAATCATTATTTCTTACATAGATTATTCTACATACTACACTAACTGATCTCTTCTACGGCCACCCTTGCCCCAATGGTCTGTTCAGCACACAACATGAGTGATCCTTTATGTCAGTCAGATCACATAACCTCTCTTTTCAAAGCATTTTAATGGCCTCTTGGTTTTATTTATTTATTTTTTTTCGGAATAAAATCTAAAGTCTTTATCATCATCTATGAGGTCCTACGTGAGCTGCCAATCTGCAAACCCTTCCTCCACTCCCCATCCACAGCCCCTTTAATCTTATCTCCTAGTCCAAGTTACCATCACCTCTTACTTAGATTATAGCAATAACTTCTTGTCTGACTGCTTCTGTCCTCACTGCCTACAGTCTTTCATTATGTGGCAATTATAATGATTCTATTAAAATAAAAGTCAGATCATACAAAACCCTTTGTTTTCCATGTTCTAGTGGCTTCCCATCTCACTCCAAAGAATGGCTTCCCCGCTCATCTTATAAAGAAAATTAGCTACCACCACTCTTTACCCTCATCCTACTTTATTTTTTATTTCAGCATTTATAACCCCTTGATAAATATTTACTGTCTCTCCCAATATATTGCAAGCTCCATGAAAATAGGGACTTTGTTTTACTTATTACTGTTTCTCCAATGACCAGAACAGTGCCTAATATATAGTATTTGCTCTAATATCTACTGAAAAACTGATTCATTCATTCAACAAATATTTTTCGAGCATCTACAGTGTGTCAGGAAGTATGCTTGGCACTGGTTAAACCACTTTACTGCCAGTGCAGGAGGGAGAAAGGATTTTAGGCAAATAGTAAGGAAACTATCTAATTGGATCTGGTAAGAGCCAAAAACCGTGTTCTCTTATTCTTTACTAACAGGGTCTTTGCTCAACTCTTGTGTAAGCTGAAAGAGGTAAGTATACATTTTGATTAGAAATGGCAAGAAAGATAAATATTTCCTGAAGGCAGGGGCGCCTGTGTGGTGCAGTTGTTTAAGCATCCAACTCTTGCTTTCAGCTCAGGTCAGGTCTGTGCTCAGTTGGGCTCTGTGCTCGGTGGGGAGTCTCTTTCTCCCTCTTCCTACGCCCCTCCCCCTGCTCATGTGCTCTCTCTCTCTAAAATAAATAAACAAATCTTTTAAAAAAATTTTCTGAAGGCGCGTGATATCTCAGCATACTATAAGCCAGTGCAACTTCTATTTCATTGTTTGCTTTGTTGAAATCCCAATAACAGACTTTTCCCCCTTCACATGTCAAAATGGTGTTTTCCTTCCTTCTCTTCTATTTTCCTCTTATCTTTTTCTCTTTGTTGATCTCCTCGACCAATCATGTGCACTAAAGCAATTTTTCTTTTTAATGTTTAAGCTAGTTTATAATGGAGACAATGGATTTTTACAATTTCCTGAAACAAATTTAAGTTATATCTTTTAATGGTCTTTTGACAGTCTGTTGTTGAGCCCATCACCAGGAATTTGTTTTCCATTCTGGAATAATGCATTTATAAGCTATTAAATTTAATTATAAGAAAGAACCCTACTTTTTTCTGTGTTGTAAAATACTAAGTGCTTATTTCATAAGCGGAAGGATTCCATGTATATACACATCCTGTTTTAACTCTCTGAATTCTGGTTTGAACCTCTAAATCCTTAATTGATGTTTTTATACTCATGTCCCATTAGCACTTCAAACTCAGTATGTCCAAAATTCATCACGGTCCTTCCAAATCTATTTTCTCTTCCTTATCTCTGTTAAAGCTATCAAAAAGCTCCCCAAAAACCCAATCTGGAAATTTTAAGATTATGTTTTACTTAAAAAAATTTTTTTTTTTAAATTTAAATTCAGTTAGCCAAGGTATATTTTGGACTTTTGACTTTGGCTCCATGTTCATTTAGGCACAAAGCTGTGTCAGTTCTCTCTGTGAGTGTCTTGGATTCATTCCTTCTTTTCCATTCCTCTGCTCCTACTCCATTTTAGATCCTAATTACTCTTGAATTAGTTCCTAAATGGTTCTTGTGCTTTTAGCCTTTCCTTTTCCATTTGCCTGGCACTCTGCAGCCTACACAGAGCAATATGGAGGCCCTCAGGAAATCCTGAGACTCCTAACACTATTGTGTAGAGAGTTTTTCCTTCCTAAGGGCTATGGGCCTTAGGGAAGGTGACCTGTGGATCCTTTCCAAGGAATAGCTTGCTTCTCTATAGCCAGGAAGGACAACATATAGTACCCAGAAGTCCTTACTGAAAATTTCATTTAATAATAAGGCTGAAGTTTCTTTGTATTTTAAGGACAAAAGAAATTCTTCATTTTAGATTTATGCTTGCTTATTCTTTATATAAATACATGCATTTATTTACATGTAAATTAAAGATTAATGAGAAGACTGTCTCTTAGTGTCCTGAATAAAGTAAGAGAAGATAGTGACAGAATGTAATCAGATGCCTTGAATCACATAATAAAAGCAGTGAAGCCATTTCACCAATGTCCTTTTGAAAGTTGCGGAGCTTTGGCTATCAGTCTCAGACAAACTCCTATTTCCTTTTCTACACAGCCAGGAGAGCTTTGCTAAATGGGGGCTTAGAAACTATTTAGGCCCCGGGAGATTACAAGCTTGAGACAAGATCAGCGTAAAGGTAGACTCTGGGAAGAACCTAGCATTGAAATAGACTGGGAATATAAAGAAAGTGAAATTCTTTAACTGGTCTCTGTTTTTTGGTGTTTAAAAATTTCTATTTTATTGGGATCGAGGGCAAAGGAGAGGGAAGATGCTAAAAGTAATTTGCCAAATGACCTTCTAAAATGCAGCTGATAGTATCACTTTCCTTCTTAAAAACCTTTAAGAGTGCCCCACTGCTAAATGTAAACTTCTCAGTACAGCACTCAAGGCCATCTATTTCCAGACTCTTCTCCTGGCTTTCCAGCTTCTCTATAGTTAATATGCTCTTCAAAGAAGCCCCGTGCTTTCCAATCAGCATGTGCTATTTCCTTTGCCTGGAATGTTTCCTCCTGACTATGGCTTTCCTCCCAATACATTTCCTTACTGAAATTCTACTCATAATTCAAGGTCTATTATCATCTTCTCCATGAAGCTTTAGGAACCCTTCATTTAACTGGAAGACATTTCTTCCTTCTTATTGATTTTCTAGAACTTTAATTACAAATTTCACACAGCACATGCTACATTCTGCTTTGAGTTTTAATTGGTTGTATACATGTCTTATCTTCCCAACTAGACTGTAAGGTTTTTGAGGGCAAGGGACTATGTCTTTCTCCTTTCTGTTTCCTCATAATAGTTTCCATCATGTAACCACTTAATGTTTGTTGTCTTGAATTAAACTAGTAGCCATATTAGTATTTTTTCTTTTGCCTTCCTCTTTTCACTAATTTCTGCAAATGTAGTGTCTGTAGCAAACTATTATTTTTCATGTGTTCATTCATTAACTTAGTCATTAATTCAAACATCAAATATTTACTGAGTGCTTTCTACTTCAAAGGCACGATTCCAAGAGCTGGGGGTAGAACAATGAATATAATATAATCCTTGTCCTCAATGAGCTTGGAGTTTAGTTGGAGATGCAGAGAAGTGAAGAGGCAATTAAAATGCCACTTGATAAAATGCGATATAGAGCCATGATTTATGGTTGCACAAATTGTGCTTTGCATAAAGAACCTGGAAAAGGGGTAAGTGGAGCATGAAATTTAGATCCTCTCCTTTCGAAACTTTGTGCCCTTACATGGTGCTGTGTCCCAGTAAAGGATGGGTTTTTATCTAACGCACACAGAAATTCTACATATGATAGTGGTCCCAATGTCATTATAAAACTAAAAGATATCCTACGAGCACTTGGGAAGGGTACTTAGTCCCAGACTTGAGGAGTTAAGAAAGAGTTTCCTTGAAGAAATGGTATATAAACAGCTTTTTAAGACAAATGGGAATTACCCAGGTAAACAGAAGTGGGAAGAATTCTCCAAATAGAGAGAAGTACAAAAAGACAGTATATAGGAACTGCAAGTAGTTAATTGTGGCGGGAATCTAAGACGCTGAGGGAAGAGCAGTGAGGGATGAACTTGGAAAACAAAGCAGAGCCCAGATCATGAAAGGCCTCATAGATCGTGAGTAGGATTTGAATTTGATTTCGAAGGCAACAGAAAGTCACAGAGGCATTTTGACAATGATCCGACTTACATTTCAAAAAGCTCACCTTAGTTGTGGGGTAAAACTGGGGGAAGGGGATTGCAGGTAGGGACATGGGAAGTCAGGCATGAGGTACTGGTGATCCGAGTTAAGACAGGTGCTTAGTAGGGATGAGAGAATTCCAGACCTAGCTAGCAGGGTGATAAGACAAATGATAATTTTCTATATAATTTGTTGTCACTAGTCAAGAATGTGAGATAATTCACTACTTCATTCAAACAGACTGGGTGGTATGGAGAAAAGTGTAGGAACTTTGTAGTTAGCACAGAGTTTGAATCAGGGTTCTGCCACTGGTTAGTTGTGGGATCTTGGGTGAGTCACTTAGCTTTTTTGGCCTTAGTGTCCTCACCTGTTAAACATGTAATAATAATACACTTGAACAGTATACTTACAGTGTTGTTGGGAGGATTAAATTAGATATGGTATGTATAAGTGCTTGATTCATAGTAAATACATTAGCTAGTTTCCTTCTTTCCTCTTTTACTCTTTCCCCTATTGATCCATTGATAGGAGAGCCATTTACAACACCTCACAATTGTACAGATTTAAACTTAAACAGCAGATTTGTCCCCAAATGGAATGTAAGGTAGGGTTTACAGTGTTTATGATGAACTGTTTATAATAGAGCAGTAAGGTATACTAGTAACTTGTACTGTTTACTGGGTTACACATACTTTTAGCAATTAGATGAAAGCTATGGATCTATTCTCTTTCAAAAAGTGACACATATATATAACATTTTACAGGTAATTTTAATTAGTTCAAAGACTTCCTAAAACTCAAGATGGACTCTTGGTTTAGAAGTTTTCCTTTACACTGATCTATTTAATTTTTAATTTATGATAGTTGATAGTGTTTATCCATACGGCAACTGGGGTCTTCCCGTAGATTTACAGATTAGGTTCAACAACAGCTTATACTTTCAAACAAGCCCTCTTAGGAATGGCTATGTGGAATGTTTTTTTTTTTGAAGCTGACATTAAGAAAATAGGAGAAAACGTTTTTAGACATGACATAAAAGCTTTTTTGCAAACAGTTCTTATTCTAATAGAAAAAAGCATACTGACCCATATTAGAGGATAGGCCTCTTCTGATAAAATTCCATCATCTAATACCATCATGTATCAGGAGCTCTAGTGAGCCTTGTGGTACATTTTCCTTTGATCTGTGATATTTGGGACCAGAATTTCAGCAACAATCATTTATCAAGTTATGTTTATAGTAGACAACTGAGAACAGTAAACCCATACTGTGTCTCAGCCACTGGCCATATTACACACAGTATACTATACTCTGAAAAGAATGTATACAATAAAAACTCAGATTCGAAACAGTTAGGGCTATGATGGATCACAGCCAAGTTCCAACCTCTGTAGGTCAAGCGGGAGGGCAACTATGGTTAGTTTGTTGCTCAGCCACGAACATTCCTGTGGCAAGGAGTAATTAATTAAATGGTGGGCTGTGGAGGGCAGGGTGGATATGTAGAATAACACATCCTAAGACAAGATAACTTTCATCTTGTGACAGGTCGTGAATATAGGTGTCAGAGATCATAAGATTCAGATGATGACTTGGCAGTTTTTCCTGAAAACTGGAAATGAGTTCCCTCTGTCTTTTAAAAACTGCTTGTACATATAGTACATCCAGTAGAGATGTTTAAAAAACAAAGTCTGGTTAGGTGTTTTAAGGCTCTCTTTACTACCACTTCCACACTACTTTTTACTTCACAAAACCTTTGAAAAGCTATGAGAACAGGGACTCCATAGGGCAGGTTGTAGCTGGGTGGTCCTTTAAAGTACGTTATCCTCCATCATTTAACAAATGCAGAGCTACACAGAAGACTTTTCACTGTTACTTGTAAGCCTCATATCATGTCTAGTGAGTTCAAGCCTCGTTAGCATCTAAAATGTTTCCTTATAATCTGTTATAAGCCCACAGACCAAAACATTCGCTGACAAGAAGGCAAAGAATAAGCCAGGAAGAAAGCCAAGTTTAACCATAGCCAGTGCTTATGGGTCTAACAAGACCAAGAAAGAATTCCTTGCATATTTGGGACTCATAAAAGAGATTCACTTCCTATTCTTTACCAAAATGCTTGAGGCGCAATTATAGTGAGGCCTAATACATTTTCTGACAGGTAAGAGATCTCATACAAAGTGGTTTAAAAGTATTATATTAATCTGAAGAACTAGGTAGATATTATTTGGAGCCAGGGAAGTTTACTGTGGGGACAACACAGGCTGAATTGGCTGAAAATGTTTTCAGAGTCACCTGGTCCCCTCTGAACACTCTTGCCATGGGGCTGAGAGTGTGGAAGCCTCCCACCACTGCAGTACAGACTGACTTCCAGCCTAACATCCCCAAACCAAATAACACTGGCCTGCAAGGGGGGGTAAACAAACACAATTGGACTATTATCTTATCTAAAAAAAAATAGTTGCCATGGCACACTTTTCTATTACAAATCTGATTATCTGCAGTTGATAACAGATGCCATATTGTAAATTTAATTTCTATATGCCGTGTCTAGAAAGTATCAGGCACTCATACTATTCAGTCATAGAACCTCCACAAAAATCATCTCTCGTCTAAGCTTCTGAATCAACTGTTATTCATAAATGTATGTTAGGCTCTTTTCTATTTTGTTTTGTTTTGTTTTGCTTTAAAGGAAAAAATAATAGCAATAACAGCACACATGGCTTATTATTGCCACCGTCTCTTATGTTCTCAGATGAACATTTCTTTCGATGACAAAAGAAAAGCACTGATTTTATGCCAAGAGTATACCATTTTAAGGGAAAGACAAGATGTTCCTAACATTTTCCAAAGGGTTGACAGACAAAGTGAAATGCAAAGATTCCTTCAATTTCTTTCTTTGATAACCTTTTGAATGTGGCACACTGGCAGGATTGAAATTTCAGTGGTTTTATAGCCACAAAATAAAATCTGGGTAGGGTAATTATAAAGTCTTAAGCATTTCAGTGACTAACACAGCAATATGATGTTTACAGTTCTTCTGAAGGACTTACTAAAGGTAGAGAAACACCAACTTTCATTTTGTTCTGGTCCCTGTTGTTGGCATTTTCTAGTCCAACAGCCATCACTAGCTCTAGAGTTGGATCTCACTACATTCTTTCCCCACAGGGGAGAAAAACAGTAACCAATAACACATTAAAGCATGCCACTGCGCGGTTAACATTCTCCTTAAACGTTATAATTTACTTCTGGGAAAGAGGCGTATGCACGGTGGTATTTTGCCCAGCAGATACCTGAGACTTTGACCTTAGGTTGGGAGTGTGGTGGTGTAATGGTGGCTGTATCAAAACAACCCAAACGTTTCCCCTTAGGTAATATTTGATTAATGTTAAAAATCAAAATTTCCTTTAATGTGAGTAATCTGCTTAAGGATATAACAATGCTCCTTCTTGTGAGGTCATTTAATCTGTAATTTGAATAGTAGATTTATCTGTTTCCCCCTATTGATCTGAATATACACAGGTTTATACATGAGCTCTCTGAGATTAATTCAACACATTTCAGTTTTGTAAGAGGTTATCTTTTATGATACTTTCTGTACAGATCACGCTAGCATGTTTTCCTTCCATGCCCAAGAAATCTAATTCCAGTTTAGCAATCGAAGATGCAGTTTCTCATGTGAGTTTTAAAAAGATGATTATCTCTGCAGTGAGACAAGAATGAGACCTTGCCATCTTTTTCATTTCAAATGTTACGCGAAGCCTGAGTTGATTTTACCCTTGTTTTGACAGAGAGCTCTTCCTACTCCCATTAACCCTACCAACATATACAGTCTGCGTTTGTTTGGCTTGTCAAATTAAACTTAGTCACACGGCAGCAAGGATCAGCACAAAATCTGACCTACCCTTGGAAAAGCAGTACACAGTTCAGAGACTCAGGACTCCACTTCACTCACTTGAGACTACCTGACATTCCTTGATGCTGACATGGCATTGTTCTCAGAATATCTGGATGTGCTCGATTATATAATAGCTCACTGCTTTATTTAACCTATAGTATAAGGTGAATTAAAGACTACCTGACAAGTGAGATTCAGTAGGACTTAGTACGGAGAAGCCCTATGTGGTACTCTGACTAAATTAAGATCTTTGTAGTCCTCCATTCTTGCCCTGTTCAGGGGAAAAGCAATGTTTTAGCTAGATAAGAAATGGCAGATTCTAAAGGTTTCCTGGTGTATTTAATGTGGTAGCTAGGCCAAATACAAGAGACTTATGAAGTAGTAATTACAAAGAAACCAATAAATTGCTAATCAATTGTAATTACAGGAAAGAGTTAATGAATACATAAGTAAAATGGGATCATATATCTTCCAATTATAGTTAGTCAGGTACACAAATAAGCTGTAATTCTCAGATCTGTTTTGCCTTCTCCTATGTCATTTTAGACAATATATTCAATACACTTGGCCATTATAGAGTAAATCCCTTCATATTTGTATCACAAAAGACACTCTAGTCCTAATTTGTATGTCAAATGGGTGATTTTAATACTGTCACACACAAGATAAGTGGCTCATTGTTTTTCTTTCTTGCAGTTGCTGAATGATATTTTGCTATTTGTTAAATTAAATGTTAAGAGCTCTTTTCTTTTATTGAGCTATAGTCTATTTTACTTAATATTTTTATTTGTTGGATTTTCAGTTTAGCTCTTTTACTAGATCTTAACAGAAGATGTAAAACTGGAAAAATTACAATCAGCATCTACTGTTTTGTAAGCAAAAAACTCCCTAGTCCAAAGAGGGGTTTGACATAAAAACCATAAACTTTTACAAAGATAATTTGTAACTGTGCTGTAACTAGAATTGGCACCTTGGCTTTCTTTTCACAGCGTTCAATTGGGACTCTCTTAATCTTTTCAAAATAGAACTCTGCCAGCTGCAGTGCACTGATTTCAACTTAGAAGAAAACCTGTTACTTGCTTGGAAATCACTCTGTGTGTGTGTGTGTGTGTGTGTGTGTGTGTGTGTGTGTTAATACTCAGAAGGGGAAAAGATGAGCCCTGATCAGAAGAGCTCTTATGAAAGAATCTCCACTACTGTTTGACCAAAAACTGCAGGGCTCAGATGAACTGGGGACAGTAGGGTAGTCTAAACATATCAAACCCTAGAACTTTTTAAAAATTGCTATTTTAACCATTGTTAGGTGTACAATTCAGTGGCATTAGGTATATTCACAGTAGTGTACAACTGTCACCACTAGTTATTTCCAAAATTTCTTATCATCCCAGATAGAAACTCTGTCATTAAGAAAAACTCCCATCCTCTCCTCTCTCAGCCCTTAAGAACACTAATTTACTTTCTGTCTCCATGAATTTGCCTATTCTAGATGGTTCATTTAAGTGGAATCAAAGAATATTTGTCCTTTTGTGTTTGGCTTATTCCAACTTAGCGTGATGTTTTTACGGTTCATCCACGTTGTAGCATGTATCAGAACCTCAGTCCTTTTTAAGGTTGAATAATATTACACTGTATGTATATACCACATTCTGTTTATTCATTCATCTGTTGATAGATACTTGGGTTGTTTCCACCTTTTGGCTATAGTGGTGCTATAAACACTGGCATACAAGTATGTACCTATTTGAGCTCTTGTTTACTATTCTTTTGGGTATTTACATAAGAATGGACTTGCTGGTCATAATGTAATGACCAATAAGCCCATGAAAAAATACTTGACATCATTAGCCTTTAGTGAAATGCAAATCAAAACCACAATGACATACCACTTCACACCCAACTGTTGGCAAGGATATGGAGAGATTGGAAAGAAATTCTGGCTCAAGGCTGGTAGGAATGTAAAATGATGCAACTCTTTGTTCTCTTTTCTTTTTTCTCTCTCTTTTTTAAGATTTTATTTATTTATTTATGAGAGAGACAGAGCACAAGCAGGGAGAGAGAGCACAAGGGGCAGGCAGAGGGAGAGGCAGGCTCCCTACTGAGCAGACAGCTTGATGTGGGGCTCCATCCCAGGACCCTGGGATCATGATCTGAGTCAAAGGCAGACGCTTAACAGGCTGAGCCACCAGGCACCCTGTACTCTTTGTTTTATTTTCAATTTGCTTAAAACACAGGGAAGAGGGAAGTCATTTTATTTTTTCATATAATCCTTATATCTGACAGTTGATACCCTTCCGGAATATCATCAAAAAGCTTTGAGCCTATAGTACACAAAATCCCCAGATTCAATAAACTCTATCATGATCAGCTTTCAGAGCCCCCAGTCAAGCCCCAGGGTGCTTCTCCCATGGAAGGAATTGAAGTTACTTCTATACAATTTCAGAAAGAAGTTCAAAAACAAAAACAAAACCAAGAAAACATCTTAGGCTATCATTTGGATCTTTCTCCGTTTACTACTGATCTTGATGTTGCACACTGAGGAGAAAGCGTTAATTCTTTTACTGGGAAAAGGTGAACAAACTCCTCAGTGTAAGAATATAGTCAGAAATTCAAAGTTCATTTGATTTGTGACCAGCTCCTGAAGAAACACACTCTTACACAAACCATTATGATAGGTAGATAACACATCACCATGTGTGTATGACGTTTCTAAGCACACTTACCTCGGCTGTGTGCTTTGCCACATGCCCCACGATGACAATGACCTTCCCTTTGAAGCTCTGGAGCACAGTAGTGAAAGGGCCCTGGGTAAGCTCCCCTTCTGCCGTGAAGGCAGCACTGAATGGAATGTTGATGCTGCCTGCAATATGACCCCGAATAAAACTGGGGAGGAAAGATTAAGGAAAACATTTATTTGTGTTAGACTTGAGTGTATGAGGGAAACTCACAGAGGGAACTGATTCACAGAAGATAGTACATTAAAATCAAATACAGAGATCAGATTTAAAAATTCCCTGAGCAGACGAAACTAGTTCAGTCATAAAGGCAAATTTTAGTTTGGCTTATTTTGCAAGACAAGTGAAGCTAGCCTAACCTTGGTCACGTCTTGCTTATGCCTCTGAAAATCATAAACAGAACTTAAACTGTTGTCCCAAATTGGTATGAGGTAACCCCTAACCAATTCCCTCTCATTTAAAAAATTCTAATACTGTAACCAAACTGAGAAATAAACAGTCACTGCCTCCACATTGTATAAGCCGCTTTATAACAATATACCCTTGAGCCTCACTCCGCGTCTTTGAGTGCTCCTCATTTGTAGACTGTTGTTTTGGTACGTGCACAATAAGCTTTTACTAATTACTACTTCACTGATTCATTGGCTTTACTTCTGGTTTTTATTTTTTCCCCTGAACTTTCAACAGTTCTTAACATCTTGAATGCTCACACGAATATTTTATCTAGTTAAATATGAAAACGGAATGGAAAAAAGAAAGGACGAAGATGAGTAGAAAATTTAAAGAAGACTCCCCTGACTAAAGGAAGTATTGCAGAAGTGATCAGATGCAGCAAATCCAATGGCAATCCCATGGGTTGCACAATACTCATGGCTTTCAGTTCATTACTATAACCATGATTATTTTACAGCTCTGAAAGTAATATAGTCAATCAGAAATTCTCAGACCTAACTTGATACTGCAAAACTATCTACTTTGGGCAAGTGACTGCTAAACGGGACTCTCTTTAGAGTTGTTAGGTCATTAGCATTGATTGGAAACCCTTCTGTTGTTGGCTATTTCTCAAGTGAACTTAGCTGACATTTCCATTCTTTGCAATTTCAGGCTCTCTAAAGGGGTAATGTGTTATTATATTTGCACTTGAGAAGGGTTCATATGGTTTCATTGAGTCTTTTAATTCTGGAATTAAAAGTATATATTTGTTTAAAATATTTAGTGATATCATACAATCTTAAAGAAAAAATACATGCCCCCAACTAAGGCATAGTATATTTCAAGAAGTGGTAGATAATGAAACCAGAGAGGTAGATTAAATAATAATTATGAACTTAGTCTTCTAACTATTCTCAAAGTATTTAAGTTTGTTTGAAATATGAGATCCCATTTAATGTTATTATTTATTAACTGTCAGTAATATCTGTTCCTGCCAATGAATGCCATGATGTATAACACATTGTGCTTCCTGGACTCTCCAGATTTGCCACTGAAATTTTAAAAATAAAGGCCCATATATCTTAAAAAAAAAAAAAGAAAAAAATATATGCACCTCTCAAAATAATTTAAAAGTACAATTAAATAGAGGCTATAGAGGAAGACGTTCTTTTTAAAAAGATTTTTATTTATTCATTTTAGAGAGATAGGGAGGGAGGGGGAGGAAGAGAGAGAGAGAGAGCACGCGTGCACACACACAAGTAGGGAGGAGGGGCAGAGGGAGAGGAAGAAGCAGGCTCCCCGCTGAGCAGCGAGCCTGAGGTGGGCTCCATCCCAGAACCCTGAGATCATGACCTGAGCCCAAGGCAGACACTTAACCAACTGTGCCACCCAGGGGTCCTGAGGAAGACATTCTTAAATGTTACTATTAATCAAATAATTCTTCAAATAAACATAAAATAACTGTGAAACCTGCTCTGAAAGAGATGGATAGGATACTCTGATAGGATATATCAAATTGGGGAGGACAGGGAAGGTTTTCACTGAGAAAGCAAGTGACAGCTGAGTTAAAACTGGAAGAATTAATAAAAGTTCATTAGACAAAGGGATGGAATGGAGGTGGGACAGGGTGATGGGAGGGATAAACATTTCAGGCAGAATGTTAGGCTTATAGAGGGGAGGCACATGGCCCATAAGGAGAAATAAAGCAAGGCCAGTGCCAGCAGAATTGAGAGAGCAAAGTGTAGTATGAGATAAGATGATCATGGAAATGAATGCAGAGGCAGAACCAAGCAGGGCCTTGTACGTCATGTTGGTAATATTAGTCTTTATCCTAGAACAATGAAAATCAAAAGTATTTAAGCAGAGAAGTAACAAATCACATTTATACTTTGGCAATAACGTGAAGAAAGGCTAGGAGAGTAAATGTGAAGACCAGTTTATAAGAAGTCCAGGCAATCTGTCTTCCCCCCTTAACAATCACTGATTGATGACCACGGAAGGGATATTTATGTGTTCAATAGAGGCATTTCCTCTAGATGTCTTTTAAAAAATGGAAGAGTCATAGAGTTTTAAACGGTTATGCCACAAGCAACTAATATTCCCCACCACAACTCGTTAGTCATCACTGTAGAAGGGGAAAAATTATAATTATTTATTGACATGACAGTTTCTCAGTTGACCCAGTTTGTAGGTTCATCTTTAGAACTCTACTTCTTTCTTTTTCTCTGCCTGTCTCTCTTTCTCTCTCATTAATGGTGAGAGGAGAAATTGAGGCTCCTACTCTCAAGAATGACGGTGAAAGTTGACCACATATCTTACACTTGAAATTTTCCAGTCAGCTGCTGCTTCATCATTTTTTTTTTTAAAGAAAAGCATTTGACATTAATAAGAAAGGAAAGAACTATAAAAAGTTTGAAAAATAAAAAGAGAGGTAAAGTAAACATTAGCATCCCAGTATACATTGTTTAATTAGAGTCTTCTAGAATGGACAAAGAATTTACCATCATGGCCAGATCACCCTGCATTTCAACAGCACTAGTTTCTCAAACATTTATAATTATTCAATATTCTCAACTACAGTGTTCATGAAAAGTCAGGGCTTTGTTCTCAGCATACAATTATTCTGATAGTACTTTTATCTTCAATTAGGATAAATGAAAAATTTGGATACCACAAACTAAGAACCTAACAACTCAAATATTCTCAGCAAATGATTCTACATCTGTCAGGCTGAATCAGTTACCAGAGAGAGTTTCTGTGTTTATCAAACAGCCCTTATCAGCCGTGAACATTTTTTTTTTTTCCTTTCCAGTGCTTTTACAGTAGCAAAAACAATACAAATCCATCCTAGAAATATTTAGGTTGTTTGCCCACCTCCCACTTTCTTGTTTTAGAGAGCCTCAACTACTGCTCCCATGAAAGGGTGAGCCTAGATTGTCATGTTTGTATCAGATGATCTTTCCACGATCATGCCTGACAGGACAGTAGGGAAGGGAAGGGTGAAGGGGGAATCTGATGCAGGCTGAGCCAATCAGATTCTCTCCCTTGAAAATCAGAAATAAAAGATAAAAGACAATGCTTAGACTGTGTTAAGCTTTACAATGTAAGTTACATTTGAGTGCCTGTTATACAAAATTTGTTCAGCTACATATTAGAAAATGGGTGACTCTAAAAATAACATTTATTTTATAAGATAAAGTGTATAAATATTTGGCTTTAAAAAGTACTCATTGGTACCCAAATACCCAATATCTAAAATCTGTACCGAAATCATAGAGGAACACCTAGATGATTTTGTGGACTCAGTATCACCAATTTCTTATGTGCTTTTAAAGATTTCAGTCCAAATTGCTTTTTAGTCACAAGACGTTAAGTCATAAACTTGTTACTATCCTAGAATTTTCTGCTGGTTGTGCTTTATAGTTTGATTTTTAAAAAATCTATATTAAATGTTAAAATGCTTGACAAAATATGATGGCAACAGAGACTTTTTGGGAAGAAGAAAATTATCCAAACTGCAAAAACTATTCCAAACCTTTTTTAGGCTATCTTAACATTTGAAAGATAAGGCACAACAGAAATAAAACTTTAAACCACACTTCCCCTATTCCTGGTTTAGTTCAACCAAAAAGTCCTGGAAAACATTTAAAAGCACTCATCCAAGAACATGCTTGTCATAAAACTTTTAGTGCAAATAAGATTAGGTAAGCATGAATGCTCTTAGGGTGGTCAAACCTCTAAATATCTATCCTTAACTATATTCCTGGCAAACACCAGAGAAGAATGAGATTTGCTTAGTTACATATTAATACATTTACCATGAATATTACCTTTTCTTTAAGTAAGTTGAACAATGAAGACAATTTTGATTTAAGGATCTCGCTTCCTTGGTAATTAAGTTCCTCTACCTACATTAGAAATTCTCATGTGAAACAGAATCATGATGAAGCAGAACTCCCTTATACAATTTCTAAACATGTGAGAGGCTACCAGATTATACTGTAGAGGTAGGTGGCTGAATACTGTTTTTACTTCTGAGTCCTCCGTAATCATAAAATATTAGCTATCTGAAAACTGAGTGAAGCACAGACTTCTGTATATTTTGTGTTAACTGGACAGAATAAGAGTGAGATAGAAGGTAGTTTCTGACATATAGTGACTCTAATCTTCAAAGTTGACTCTGCTTAGTCGTGGGCAAAATATGGCAAGGAGAGCAAAATGACAGGGAATATACATCTGAGATAAGCACTTTCTCCATGCTCTGAGAACTTTAGTTTTATTTCATTGCACTGCAGTCGAAGACAAGTGTGTATAGGTTCTTAATACTAAGGCAGTATGAGAGATGAGCAGGTAACGGCAGATTTTAGGATTACGAGTGTCACTTCACTGCTTTCCTCATATTCTAGACAAAAATTTGGATCCTCTGCATTTGCCTTTTGTATTTAAAAAAGCCACTGTCTGTCAGCATAAACAGAGATATGGGGTAAACAAAACCCACATTGAAAGAGGTTCTGTAGTGAGTACACTACCCAGCAGCCAGACACTCTGCTATTTTAGAAACTAAGAACTTAAAAAGTTTCAGCTTCAACGTACTTAGTTCAGAATCTAGTCAGGCAATCGAAGCCAAAGGATTTATGTAGTAATAGCTCCAATCATATATATATCTTTACATTTTCAGATCGGTTTTGGCAAGGGCGGTAATGGCACTCATAAACAGTAACTTCTTAACCTTTCAGTGTTTATGAAACATTTTTACTGTTAGGATTTTTCATGACATCCTTGAAAGAAGTAAAAGATAAAGGCCATGATTAAAGAAATCATCAGTAATTACAATGAAACCTCTACTATGGAACAACAGTAGTTATAAAAACAGTTATTACACCAGTCACCTTGTCAGGTATTTGAATCAAGTTGTTTACTACACGGATTGCCCTCTGTGATATATTCTAGGAAACATGATTTTTCTTTGGCAGCTGGTGACCTTACCCTGTCTTGCAGTACGCTGTTCCTCTCCACAAAAACATAGCATTCAGCTCAACATTCCATTTGGTAGACATTACCAAAAAGCATTCAAGTGTGTGCTTATAACAAAAATAAATATTCACATTAAACAAAATCTGGTAGTCCAATGTAGAAATACTTTAAAATGTCTGTGACAAAAGAGTTGGATTATTAGAACAGTATTAACAGGTAAGGATGACATGCATCATCGTCTAGGTTTCTAAGATATGAAGACCTTCCTGTATCTGTAAGTCAGTCTATATAACAAATGTTGCAAGTAGATGCACCATACATTAACCAAGCGGCTAGAAAAAATATCCTTCTAAAAATAATACAGGTATATTAAATAGGTAAATAGGTTCACAGTCTAGAAAGATTGTTTACTTCACAAAAGGATTTAATAATTGCTTTAAAATACTTCACAGCTCAAAATTGAACACAGAAACAATCCCATATTTTTCTAAACCCTAAAAGAGCACAGCGTTTTTGCTGGGTACCACACTTAGTGACTTCATACCTCTAGATACAAAGCACACCAGCATTTCCTCAGACACTTTGTGAGCTTGTTTGTCTGCTACTTTGACTAATTATAATTAGTGTTATAGAATCCAAAGTAAAGGCTACAGGTTTACTATATCAATAGCCAAAACAGAATATGGAATTAAGCCCATAGCTTCCTCATACATACTGTAACTCAACAGCGTTAATCAATATAAAATTGTATCTTTAGAAATCACCATTTCTCCTTGCTAAATCTGTTGCTGCTTTGTCTGAATGGTATCACCATCCGCCAAAACAGTTTAAACCTCATCCATGGCAACATCCAACATTCTAGAACATTAATAAATCCCATCCTCCTATCTCTATTCCCATAACCACTTGGCTATCTCAGACATTTACTCCCTTGAGTGTAGACTATTGCCATAGCTTTTTGTTTTTTTCAATTCTTATCTTTTCTCTTGGAAATCCACTCTATTCACAATATTGTTAGATTAAAATTTTAAAAACAAAGTTCTGATGATCACATCCTTGTTGAGAAACCTTTCATGGCTGCCTATAGGACAAAGCCCAAATTTCTCAGTTGAGCCCTCATGAACAAGAACTAACTACTTCACTTCCAACCAAACCAAATCACATACTGTTTCCTGTATATGTCCTGCCTAGCTCCTGCGGTTTTCTCTGCCTAAATACCTTTTCTCCATCTTTTTGAGTGTTCACACATTATCCATCCTTCAAGTGTTTCCTCCATGAAAACTTCCCTTCCCACAGTATCTGTACATCTCTCACGAAAGCAGTTTGACCTTGTATAAAACATACTAATGCTAATGTATGTGACTTCCATTAAGACTTTACACAATGTATAGGATCTGCATTTATCTCATCTATGGAACTCTTATAATGCTTTAATACAGTTCTTAGAATACATGTTATATATTTGCTGAGTAAACGAATTTCAGAATTGTGTCAGACCTAGAATAACTTGTGTCAGCATCAAATATGTTAAGTATCTCCTGGCCTTCCCAGCTAGTGGCACCACTATCTATCAATTCTTGCAGTTGCCACGATACAGAATTATCTTTTTAAATACATAGTAGGAAAAAAGTGAAAGAAACAGCAACAAAAGGCATTTCTCTGGATTTTCTCCAGCATGGTTATTGACCCAAAGGGTTCACTAAAACTGATTTATTTTAGGGCAAAGCTAAAGATCCCACCCTTTGTGACTGCAAATATGGAGAAATGTTTATGCACATCAAATCTCTGGGTGATTCCATCTTTCTGGTCTTGCCTGCACCATTACCTCCCCTCTTATCTTCTTCCACACTGCATAAATCCCCACAAAATACAAATGTGAGCATGCTACTTATCTGATTAAAATTCTTTAATATTCTCTCATAGTCTTTGGAATAAAACCCAAATTTCTTAGCATGTTACATTCTCCATGAAGCTGCCTTTGCCTGCTGTAGTGTCATTTCCTACCCTCATGCATTCCAGCCACGCATATCCAGAGTACTTGTAATTTCCTGAATGTGTCCTTCTCATCCTCTCTGTGCACGCACACAGTATGTTTTTTTTTTCAGTCTAAAATGTCCTTTTTCTCTTCATTCCTGGGGTAACTTTTCTATTTGTCTTTCAAGACCCATCTCAGGTATCACCTAGCTTGGGTGACCACCCTTATATTCCCATGGCTTTCTGGGTGTACCTCAAACATAGACCATTTCACACGGTATTGTAATTCTCTATTTAGTGTGTCTCTCTTAGCCATAAGACTGTGAACTCCTGGTCAGCAAGGGTTCTGACTTAACTCTGTTTCCCCATTGCCTAGCAAAATAGGTCATCCATCAGGATTGACTGCTGATTGAATGAGACTACATGGCACACAGGAACTGGGGCTATGGCTGGATCTCAGAACAAATGGAGCTCTTCAACAGTTAATGTACCTTTCACAACTCACTATTAATTCAGACAGTGGAGACATTCCGGCAGTGGCTACCACATAGTCCCATATTATACAAGGTCTATTCAGATATGGGATTACAGCTAGCTAGAAATTTTAATTCAAGTAGCTTGAATTTAGACCAAATGGGATGAAAAAAATCTTACTAAACCTCCTTAATATCTATTCTGCTCTGAACACAAATATCTCTAAATTATTTTGAAGAAATTTTTAGAAACTAATTCTTCAGGACACAGAGACAAGAGCAATACTAGCATTTACTAAGGATGAATAATGTGGTATAATAATAAAAACAACTGAGTTTATGTGCTTTTCAAATTAAAAAATTTAAGCCTGAGGTTGTCTTTCCTACAGCTTCTGATATTAAAAAAAATAAGTGCTTTACAAATAAAGCTGCAAAAAACTCAGCCTTGAATTCAAGGATATGAGAATAATATTCCTTCAAAGTATTTCTGTTTACAGATAATATCAGTTGGTCCCACATTTACATGACTAAGACCACTCTTAATATGAACTCTAGAAAATTTTAAACTCATTTAGAACCATTAAAGAGAACAAAAGTCTGGCTTGTGTATTATCTTTGAAGTTATTAACATTACTTATGAAATTCATGCCACTATACTTTCTATTGGCTCTTTAAAATATGCAATTATGCAATTATTGGGGTTGCTCAGTGCCTCAAAGGGCAGCTCAAGTTGGTTGTCGGGCAGCTGAACCTGAGTTGGCTGAGGCCCCGTGCAAGAAAGGCCCGAACCCAAGGAGGGCGTTAAAGGTCAGGAGGAAGCGAACTTCCGCTGAGTGAGGCAGGTTGCCAGCCCCAAGCCCTGTGGTTCTCAAGACCCTGGCACTCCTGGCTGTTCTGTGAACAATGATGATGTTCTTTGATTCAAGCCAGCACATGTGTGATTATTTGGATTGTGACCTTTGGTGGTGTGGCTGTGGACCTCACCTTGGAGGAGTGTACTTTCTGAACTCCTCTTAGAGAAACTTATACAGACATGCAATACTGGAGAACTGTAAGAACCTGAGCGCCGTGGGTTAGTAACTCTCTAAACCCAGTCTGATCTCATGGTTGGAACAAGAAGAGTGAGGACAGTGGAGAGAGGTAGTCTTCAAGGCTCCACACCCACATGGAACCCAAGGTGGGGCTTGTATTCCCCAGCCCTGAGATCAGTACGTAGGCTGAGATCAAGAGTTGGAGGCTTAACCCACTGGGCCACCCAGGTGCCCCTGTGTTTACTATTCTTTTCCTACCTCAAATCAAATGCATAGCCCAGGGGCACCTGGGTGGCATAGTCAGTTCAGCATGGGACTCTTGGTTTCTGCTCAGGTCGTGATCTCAGGGTGGTGAGACTGAGCCCTGCATCGGGCTCTGCGGTTAGCGTGGAGTTAGCTTGAAGTTCTCTCTCTCTCCCTCTCCCTCTGCCCTTCCTGCTCATGCTCTCTCTCTCTGAAACACATAAATAAATCTTTTTAAAAATGCATAGCCCATTTTTCAGACTTTCTTCTATTATGTAAGCATCTGAAGCTTTGGCTCTCTCTGTATTGCTAGAGCTGAATCTCTAACAAACTTTGGATAATTAGTAATTTTGTTACTTTTCAATTATAAATATTTAATTTGCACTACAGTGTGTAGTTTGACATTGATGTTTCAAATGTGTTTATATATTTCCACCATATGTTGTATTTTTAACGCTCTTGTTATTGATTGTGTGACCGAGCTCCATTGTCTTTACAGAATTACATTAATCTTTTGAAATGTTGAGATATGTTTTCTGGCCCTATATGTGGTCAATTTTTTTTTTTAAGATTTTATTTATTTGACAGAGAGAGAGACACAGCGAAAGAGGGAACACAAGCAGGGGGAGCGTGAGAGGGAGAAGCAGGCTTTCCGCTGAGCAGGGAGCCACTGATGCCGAAGCCTGGGCTCTATCCCAGGACCCTGGGATCATGACCTGAGCCAAAGGCAGACACTTAACGACTGAGCCACCCAGGCGCCCCTATGTGGTCAATTTTCAGAAGTGTTCCTGCAAGCTTGAAAAGAATGTTTGCAGCCAGCCGTGTTCTGTCTCTGGGTCCAGCTCATTAACTGTTTTGCTCCAGCCTTTGTGGTTACTGAATGTTCCTCTGGTCTGTTCCAGAGAGTGGTGTATAAAAAATGTTCCACTCTAATGGTAGCTTTTAGAATTCTCTTTTTATTTGGTCCATTTTTGTTTTCTATTTTTGAAAGCTGTGTTATATTAGCTGCATACCATTTTGGAATTGCTGTAGCTGTTTGGTGAATTAACTTTTAAGGAGTATGAGTAAACTTTTATCTCTAAAAATGCTCATTTCATTAAAATCTCTTTTGTCAAAAAAATTGCAATTGTTGTTTGCTCTGAAATCCTTGTAACATACTAGAACAAAATAACTGACTTAAACTTTTGCCTAGATAACATTTCATGTTTCTTTCTTATAAAAATAAAATATGATTTCAACAGAAACTTAGCTGTTTAGCTTCTCTGACATAAACTGCTCAGCTCTAATATTAAGAATTTAGATTAGGTTATCTCTAGGTTTCCTTCTTATATGAAAGTTGGGTTTATGTCTTTATTGTCAAGTGGGTAAAGTCTGTCTTCATGTTCTCCAGCTTTCCTTTTCTGTATTCCTTACTTGCGCTACTGGGCCGCACTGAAGTTAGGGGTAGTTTCCTCAGATTGTTGTTTCTCCTTACCTACTATCACAAAAATGATAATAGATTAAAATATTACCTCTTGCAGGGTATTTGTAGTTTAACTGGGAATACTTATAAGCTGAATGACTAAAGCTTTAGCAGAATTTCAGGTAATGGGGTTCAGGGTACAGTATCCCAAAATATGGCATCGTGGTATACTGAATATTTTAAGCTGAAGGAATTTGAAAAACGGCATGTGCAAAAAAGACTTTCTGACCTTTCCCTGAATCAAGACATAAGACCCTCAACTGAGGGATGCCTTCCCTATACTCAGAGGATGGGGACATCCTTATCTCTGAGACAGAGGGACACTGAAAAGAATCTGAACAAACAGGCCTTGCTAAGTTTCCCTTAGCTTACCTAAATTTAGCCCATACCCCCTTTGCCCTATCATATGTTCTTGCCACTGTCTACTCTTCATCAAGCCTAGCATAAAAACTCTCAGGTTTAACCACTTCTTCAGATCTTCATTTTGCTTACGAAGGCTCCCATGTCATATAAAACTTACATTAAATAAATTTGTATACTTTTCTCTTGTTAATTTGTATTCTCTTATGGAAACCCAGACAAGAACTCAGAAGGGTAGAGGAAAACATACTTTTCCTCCCTTACACACATTGGAGGGTTCTAGGCGGTGATAAGGCTAGCTCTTAAATTCATTGGTAGACAGTAACTTAATTTGCTAAAATATAACTGCCTCCCTCCCTTTCATAAATAATCATTTTAATTATTTTATATAGGTAAACAAGATGAGATAAAACTTAATTTTAGATTCTTAATCTCCTGAAAGAACAAATTATGAAAAAAATTTCACCTATATGAAGATATAAGAATTGTGTTAGCCAAATTTTCCTGTCTAAACGATCTTATTATAAAAGCAAAATAGAGGATAAAAATTTTATACAGAGACTATAAACAACTTGAAAAATATAAATGACACTTCAAAAATAACTTACTTTCTTTAGGAGAAGGAAAAGGTGTTAGAGGGTTTTTTTTGTTGTTTTTTTGTTTCTTTCTACTGCAGAGGACTACATTTTGTTGGCAAGGGAAAATTAAATTATTTAAAAAGTATACTAGTATTAAATATTTATTAATTTAGTAAACAGAGAGATAAAGTCACATAAATCCCAGAGTTTAATTGCAAAGATTTACCTTGGTCAGAATGAAGAACTACCCTACAAAAAAATTCCTTTAAAAAATGTTACAAGGAATTCAATAGGCTTTCATTGTTAAGTTTTAAAACACCAGAATCTAATGATCGTTTTTGAGAAAAATTAATAGAAGAATTTTTTTAAAAGATTTATTTATTTTAGAGAGGGGGAAGGGAGAGAGCGAGAGAGCAAGCACACACGAGTCAGCAGAAGGGCAGAGGGAGAGAATCTCATGCAGACTTCCCAATGAGCATGGAGCCCTATGGGGGGCTTGATCTCACAACCCATGAGATCATGACCTGAGCCAAAATCAAGAGTCAGATGCTTAACGGGTTGAGCCACCTAGGTGCCCCAATAGAAGAATATTTTTAAGGGATTAAATTAAGTCATTTAATAGAAAAAAGCCTTTCTAACATGCTTGCCTCAAAGTATTCTAACTTTGCTTTCCAATATTTAAAATCGTTTGGTTTTCTCAAGTGGGATTTACTCTGGGAATGCAAGGGTCATTCAATACTTGCAAATCAATCAACATGATACACCACATCAACAAAACACAAGGATAAAAATCATATGATCATCTCAGTAGATGCAGAAAAAGCATTTGACAAAATTCAACACCCATTCATGATTAAAACCTCTCAATAAAGTGGGTTTAGAGGGAACATACCTCAATATAACAAAGACCATTTATGAAAAACCCACAGCTAACATTATACTCAATGATGAAAAACTAAGAGCTTTTCCTGTAAGATCAGGAACAAGACAAGTATGTCCACTCTCACCACTTTTAACACAGTACTGGAAGTCTTAGCCACAGCAATTATATAAGAAAAAGAAATAAGAGGCATCCATCCATATTGGTAAAGAAGTTTAACTGTCACTATTTGTAGATGATGTAATATATACATAGAAAATCCTAAAAACTCCACCAAAAACTTACTAGAAATAATAAATGAATTCAATAAAGTTGCAGGACACAAAATTAATACTGAGAAATAAGTAGCATTTCTATACACAGATAACAAAATAGGAGAAAGAGAAATTATGAAAACACCTTCATTTATAATTGCACCAAAAAAACCCCACCTCAACCCAGGAAACCTAGGAATAAACTTAAAGAGGTGAAAGACCTATACTTTTTGAAGATGATGTAAACAAATGGAAAGACATTCCATGCTCATGGATTGGAAGGATTAATAGTTAAAATGTCCACACTACCCAACACAATCTACAGATTCAATGCAGTCCCTATCAAAATACCAACAGCATATTTCACAAAACTAGAACAAATAATACCAATATTTGTATGGAACCACATAAGAAATTGAACACTTTGGTTTTAAAGTAGGCTTTCAAAAGGGAATTTAGAAAATTTCACAAGTTGGGTCCTTTGGGAGGGTTACAAGAGGTGGGTGACTTTATTTTTCTTTCTTCATTCCCTTGGGACCACTCCCCCCAAAATGGCACAAAGCACTACTGATTCTCTTTGTTCAGCCTGTATTGTAAAGACTAAAACAAACAACCCAGGTCTCTGCCTAGTTGCAACAATGAGCCACGTACTGTGAGATGACATAAAGGCATTCCTATGTTAGGCAACTGATCCATACTCATCAGAGAACAATGATCAGGCTAGTGGCTCAGCTTTCTGTTGTTTTATTTATATTTATCCTGAGGAAAATAAAGGAGAGTAGGAATTTAAAAATCAGACAAAGAGGTTTGAAAAACTTTGGACTGAATGTCACTCTCATATTGTGTGTATTTTAAAATTTCAAAAAGTTATTTAAATTGTTTGAAAGGAAGTGAGTGGTGTGCATATAAGCTATTTTAATTATTTTAGAAGTAGTCTTTAAAGTTAAAATAGGGTGGGGAGCCTGGGTGGCTCAGTCGGTTGAGCATCTGACTCTTGGTTCTGGCTCAGACTGTGATCTCATGGGCCCTGGGATGGAGCCCTGCTTCGGGCTCCATGCTCAGGAGTGAGTCTGATTGGAGACTCTTTCCCTCTGCCCCTCCCTCCTCTCTCTCTCTTTCAAATAAATAAATAAACCATAAAAAAATAAAATTAAAATAGGGCATTATAAGGCTACACTTTTTGATGGTTTTATGAGAGACTCATAAAAGGCTCAACCAAAAGAAACAAGCTAATAGTTAAAAAATTAAATGTATTTTAAACCCTTGAAATAACAGATAAGAAATTTTACAGCAGGAGTTCCTGGACCTGTCAACTGGAATTTAATGCTTCTTTTGGGAATCCACTCATCTACTCTGCTAAGGAACTTCCAGTATCCATGAAGACATAACAATGAGGGACATAAACATTAAGGTTCTCTCCAAGCTCAGTAGTCTTTCACAAGTGAGGGAAAATAAAAAGTAGTAAATTTTCACTAAAAGGTGGGGATGTATCATTTGAAATAGCAGGCTCCCAAATTGTATTCTTAGTAATCTAAGATTCTATGGATTGCTTCAGGAGTTCAGTAAATGTACAGTTTAAATTTCATTTAAAAAATTGTGATTGCAAATATGCACATGAAAACTCATATGCCAATTTTAGCATATAAGAAACCACTAATCTACTAACCCTCATTTTCCTATAACTCTCATTTATAGTTAGTAAATGATATAAATATTAACTTACAAAGAAAATCACTTAAAATTTTCTTCATTTATATTTTATATAACGAATTTCTAAGAATTTATTTTAATATTCATGATATATTATAATTATATAATTCTATAATTTATATTTGTATACATATAAATTATATAATAATTATATAAATCATATATGATTTATATAATTAAAAATAATTTATATTTATATACATATATAATTACATAATGATTTATAAATATATATATTTATATGCATAAATTATATAAATCATATATGATTTATATAATTAAAAATAATTTATATTTATATACATATATAATTACGTAATGATTTATAATATATATATTTATATGCATAAATTATATAAATCATATATGATTTATATAATTAAAAATAATTTATATTTATATACATATATAATTACGTAATGATTTATAAATATATATATTTATATGCATAAATATATAACAGGGTAGGGCACTACCCTGTTAAAAAAATTTTGAAAATCATTCACCTAGATCTTAGAGTATAGAGAATCAAGGCATGCTTCATGAGAATCTGACAGATGACGATATAAGCAGAAAGATTAAATTGCTACTATTTTGTAACTGTTCATACTTTAGTGCCAAGCAAAATCCCAAGAAGTTATGGTACATTTAATGTCAGTAAAAAATACTTTAATATATTCTCTAAAGACAATATATTGAAAATTATAATAAATACAAGTTCAAAGTTGAGATCTGTTCATCTCTCTTTGTAGGCTATGAAATAGACCAATTAAATACTCTTCATCTTTGCCAAAATTTTATCTATAGCAAGAAGGATTCAAATACCCCCAAGAACAGCAATATACACTAGAGAAACACAAAAACCAAGAAAATGTCCCAATATTCTGGTGTTATCCAGAAACCAGTTTAAGGTCATGCAATGTTATCTTATATTATGCAAGTCTATTCTGGCATCTAGTTTGAGAGTTATTTAGCTATTTGAATTCAGAGGAATCCCAGATATGTTCATTGTTTTTACCAAACACCCTTAAAGCGGAAAGGAAACAGTATGAGTAAGGCAGTACCACCATTTTAAAACCACATGTGTAAAGGATACTCTTCACTATTCCGGATGTCAACTACCAGGAGCTTTGGTTTACTGGACTTTGTCTTCTTGGTGGGTGTTTTGAAATGGCCTGTCACTGTGAGTTCACACAAGTCAATCAGGTCCTCTGCTGAAATCCGGGGTGATACTTCTGACTTTAGGTCATTTAATGGGATAGATTCTCTTGACTGAAAAAAAAAATATACAAACACCACAAATATTGAGAATAATACAGAGAGACAAACTATAGCCAATATAGAATATCTGTAGGCTCTTGATATCAATCATTATAGAATATAGGAGAACAGGAAACTGAATCTCACTTTAGTGGTCTACTGTGTAACTGTATTCCTTACTATTGAGGTTTACTTACTCAATAGAGGAAAGCATTGTTCTTTTGGTTCACTACCAACTCCTGCCTCAAATTTGATAGAAAAAGATGAGGCAGAGTTTTCCTTATAAGAGCACTGTGTATCTTTAAAGACAGCTCCTTTAAGCACATTTCACTTTTCTTCAAGTATAATTACTATTGTTGTGAATCACATTAATTAAAACTCTGGTAATATAAGAAATTACACTGTAACTCAGTATACATATTAATTAAAGAACCTGGTTCTAATATACATATTAGACTTTCATAACATAATTTATGTCACATATGGATAGTTGAGCAGAAATTAGATTTTTCAGAGACGAATGCAGAGCAACATAACACTTTCTTAGATAGTAAACAAAAATGACAATGTATCTTAATTGTGAAGGAGGTAAAATCAGACTCCAGACAATCAAACTAGCACATTGGTCTATGTGACTATTATGTGGTGTAAGACTGATTCAGAATAAGGGCTATTTACAACTGTTCTCCATGTTATTTAGTAGGGAGAGGGAATTTCCTCCCCTATAAAAGGCAATGCAATACAACTCAATTCAATTCAACCTAAATTTATGGAGCACTAGTAGATACTCTTGAAAACTTGTTTAACGACTTGAGAATTTAAGAACTTTCAAAATTCCCTTGATTGAAAACATAGAGATTCAAAAGAAAAAATGTATTTATATGCTTAAGTTTTCAAAACAGTCTATTGTCTCATTTACTCATTTTCTCTGTTTTCACAATTCCGTTGTGGGATACCACATTTAGAACTTCTGATTTAGAATTTCTAGGCAGGAGAGAATAAAGCACATGCATCATTTATCAGACACACTTTTTTTTAAAGCTTTTATTTAAATTCCAGTTAGTTAACATACAGTGTAATATTAGTTTCAGGTGTACAATATAGAGATTCAACGCTTCTATACAACACCCAGTGCTCATCACTACAAGTGCACTCCTTAATCCCCATCATCTATTTAACCCATCCTCTGCTCCCCCACCCCCCCGCACCTTGTAACCATCAATTCAGACAGACTTATTTTGAAAAAAAATTGTTTTCGGTTGTAGTTTTAATGTCAGCTCTCATCCCTTGGGTTTCCCTGACTATGCCATAAATTCTTTAGTGGTAAAGCACATTTTCTCCCACTTCATTAGCTTTTAAGTAGAAATGGAAATTGCTAAGCTTTGTGGGTTTATGGCTCTTAATAAAAGACAGACATTAGAAATTTTAATTTTTTAATATTAAGAATTAAATCTACTTAAATATTCTGAAATTAAAAATACTTCAGAAAAGATAAAAGAACTTCAAAATCAGCTAGCCATACAATCAATGCTTCCATCTCATTTTTTGTTAGATTGCAATCTCAATAGGTATTTTTCCTAGCCTTCACATGAAGTTGTACATTTATGAAGATAAAGAACTTTTGATTACCCTAGTTCTGCTTTTAGTCATTTAGTGATGAACATGGCATTTCAAACAGAGGTTTTGTCTGAATGAAAGATGTGCCCTGGCTGATGAAGAAGAGAATTTGACAGAAATTTGTCCAGTGTATTCTCTATGAAGAACTGATTTAAGAAAG
This sequence comes from Ursus maritimus, assembly GCF_017311325.1. NCBI lineage: Eukaryota > Metazoa > Chordata > Mammalia > Carnivora > Ursidae > Ursus > Ursus maritimus. The sequence goes on from NW_024423453.1 coordinate 2,367,999, forward strand.
ATCTGTCCTTGGCATTGGTTCTAATCGAATGTGTCATATATAAGGAGTTTCTCGAAGGAAAGAGCAGTTGGTACATGAAATGGTAAGAGCAGAAGAAGAGAGGAATCACTGACAATTGCATCACTTTCTGAACTTTTGTGAGTGTGTATCAGTGAAGAACTTTAACATCACGCATGAAAATTCCTCTGCAAATTAATTTTAAGAGATTAGTAAGTTAGACTTAGGACAAATTAAACTACTTTGCTTTATGAAGAAAATAATTATAATACTAAAAATTACAGAATTTAGTTTCTCTTTTATTAAGACAATTTTATATGCAATTTTACCATTCATTGTACAATTTCCACTTAGAGGTATAAAAATAAAACTTTCTCTGTACACCTGTTGTCTCATTTAGTACTATTGACATTGGCATTTTCCTGTGTGATTGGGTTTCAAATTCACGGGACTTTGCTTATGGACAGTGGACAAGAATTTAAAATAACTGTAGAAAAACTCTGGAAATATGTTAGTTTATCATTTCTGCCCCAGAACCTATATATACAATGCATATTAAGCTTAGACATCCAAATATCACAGGCCAATTTGTCTGAGATCTACTCCGTTAAGAAATTCGTATTTTGTAGCCAACCTAGAGTCAGAGGTTTTTTGTCTTTGTTTTGCAAGTTTGTAAGTTTTACTGAATGTGTGGGCAGAAAGGAAAGTGATAAGAAGCTATAATTCAAGAGAAAAATTCTTGGTCTTAAAGTCATTCCCGGCGCAGCAGAGGGACACAGGGCTGGCGTTCCCTGTCCATGGCCTCTCAGGACATTGTTGCCAAGACTCAGAGCCAGCTGAAGTGGACCCCGGCCCCAGCCTCAGCGCCTTCCCTCTGATCTCCTATTTGAAGACCTGATCCATGACGCTCTGAGTGGAGAGCAGGGGACGCTCTGGGGGTGCTTCCTGTGGGGACTCCTTCTCCATTCTCTGCCTCTCTGGTATTCACAAGTACCACCAAGAGAATCTCAGGGAGAAACATCAGAAACCCAAGGCTCACTGACTCATGGCCTCGGAACTTACTTCAGTAGCCTCCGGATCTAACCCTGACCTTGGGGCCCCATGGCCTAATGCCTGGCTGATAAGTTGGTACCTCTTATGGAACCTCTGCACACTGAGACCCACCTTGGACCTCTGCTCCAGGTTCTCCCTGAGGTCACCTCTCACATACACAGAACAGCAGTTATGAGACACTCCTGCAGGGGGCAAGAAGCACTTGGCCCTGCTTACATGCCTAAGAAACTGCTATATTCACCAACAGAAAAACACTGGGAAATTCTGGGTCTTAGGAGGTGAATGCACTGAGAGCCTGCCTCCCTCTATCTACCTTGTGCTCAGTCACCTAAGGCTGACCTATTTTGGAACCTCTGAACATAAAGAAAACCTTGCAACTTTTCCTTTGCCTACATTACCAATGACCAGAACATAGGGTAGCCTGTAATCACCTCAAATGCAGGGACAGAAAAGGACATAGGGCTGCTGAAATTAAGAGATCAGTGTCAGAGGACCACAGTTGTGGTTCCACAGCCAACTCAGACATGCACTGAGGCAGGACCCACTCTTGTTCTCCCTTTATAAAACCTCACAGAAACCACACTGAGCCAGGCACAAAGAGCATGCAATAAGACAACACCTAAAAGGTGGTGGGGAGGAGGAAGTGTGGGCAAGCTCCAGAGTTTGGAAGACACAGGAGTGGACCCTCCAAACACAGGGAAGCACTTTCAGCAACTCCTCTCCCTGCACTATCAATGACCAGGACACAGAGAGACCATGACCACTTTCAAATGCAGGTGGAGTCAGAATTTACTCTTCAGTGTTACTGAAAAAAATCATCCTTCAGTAGAGTGGGCTCTCTGAAATGACTATCTGGATATATTAGTTATAATCCTAACTAAGCAAGGAAAAAATCTAAATCTGACAACAAGACAGGCATTTTGCTGTGTACATTAAAGTATTGGGAGAATGACTTGGTCATGATACCTGAGCACGTGAAATGGCAGACTTTAATGAGAGCATGTCTGTATACCCTTATGTTGAGTATGTAACCAGCAACCATAAGGGTATAACTGTATACACTTATGTTTTATATGTAAGGGCTCTTAAATAACTATAAAGGCATTTTAAGTGTGAGAATTCCATATTTCCTGTCATGGATTCTGGCACTAACTTTAACCTGGTTACCAAGACAGATACCTGGAAATAAGCACAGACGCTCTGTTCTTCCTTATTCCTCATTCTAATCTAACATGTCCCCAAGTTCTACCAAAATACCTCGAGTATGTTCCCTGATTCATTGTCCTATCTCAAGGATTCATTGTTTCTTACACTGACTCTAGAAGCTGTTTGCTTCTCTCTATCCCCCTTTTCTCTGCTTCCCTATCACCTAAAGTCATTCCTTCTAATCTATCTTCCAAATACCATTTGAGCTAAAAATAAAAATCTAATCATGTAACCATTCCAAGACAAAGAAAACACTGAAGTGCCCCAGGACACTTTTATTAAGCTACCTTAAACTAATACTTAACTCTGACAAAGACAGCACTAAACACACACACACATGTAATATTTTTTACGAATAAAGATTTTTTAAAAAAAATCTCAAAACTAGAAAACTGAATGCAGTACCAACTTGAAAGAATGACATACTATAATCAAGTAGGGGCATGTTCCAGGAAGGGCGGTTCAATATTAGGACAATTTTTTAAATAATTCATCGCCTTTATTAGTCAAAGGATACAAAGCATGTAATACCACTACAACTGACATAAAGCCATATGTGATAAAACTCAGCATTTGTTCTCAATTTTAGAAAAAGAAAAACTGATGGTAAACATGTATCAGAAAGAAAGTTAATTAGATGATGAAAGATGTTCTTTATTTTAAATATTTGACATTCTACTCAATGATGAACCACAGAGGTAGACTTATTAAAATGAAAATGCAGAGCTATAGCTATCAGCATTATTATTTGTTATTGTTATGGAAGTTGCTACTGAGACAGTAAGAAAAATAAATAAGGGTTATAAATATTGGAAAAGAAGAAATAAATTATTTTTACTTTTAGGTGATACAATAGTCTACTTAGAAACCTGAAAATCCAATAAAATTGGTTAAGAATTTGATAAGGTTTTAGTTACAACATCCATACCATAAAATCATTAGTTTTTCTACATGTCAGCAGAAGCCAGTCAGAAAATACAATGAGCGAAAGCTTTCATTCACAATATCAGAATATTTCCCCCAAATAAAATATTTAGAAATAAGTACATCACATTTAAAGAAATGAAACAGTTTCATGATGGGCATTTGAAAAAAAACTGAGAGATAGAAGATGTTATCTAGAAAGAAATAGTCACTATTATAAGAACTTTATTTTTCTTTGGAGCAATGTATTAATATAAAACAATTTTATCAGACTCCTAAAAAGGATCTTTTTTCCAATTTTGAAATGTAAATTCTAAAATTCATTTGACAGACCAAATAGGTGAGAATGTCAAGAAAATACTGAAAAATAATACATTATTATATATTAAAACTGTATAAAATTAACAGTATGGTACTGCACCAGAAGAGACCAAAAGATTAACAGGACATATGGGGTCACATAAATAGGCTCAAAAACACATAAGTATTTGCTGAAAGAATAGGATGCCATGTCAATCACTAAGGGAAGAACGTATAATTTAGGACACAGGGTTGGCAAAACTTACTCTCTAAAGCCGCTTGGAAATTAAGGATTTCAAAAGCTATTTATAGCACTGGGTAATAAGTGAGGCCAGTAGCACTGCTTTCAGAAGATACCTGATAGATTTGATAGTTTCTTGAAAGTTTTGAGAGCAAAGTATCATTTATTAAACATCTACTTTATAATTCAAGAACTTAAAATAAGACAGAACAGAAAGTGACATACATTGCATACATCTATACAGAGAGATCAATCTGAATGTTGAGCAAAAACAATTTTTTTAAAAACACTATCTCACTGAATAATTAGAATTGGAACAGTAACTGGAATACTAAAATACTCATCTAAAAGAAAGGTGGATATGAATCAGAAAGTATGAAGAGCACAAGTAAGCATATTTATGAGGCAGGAAACATCATAGGCTAACCATGTATTTAATAATGTATATTTCAACACAATAAAAATATACTTTTTCTTGAGGACAACGTGTAAAAGCAAAAGTCAACTCAAAGGTTTTTTCAAGAGACACATAATATTTCTAAGAGAGAGACTGGATCAATATAAATGCACTAATGACAACACAGAGCCAGGTACCTCAATAGCTTGAAATTCTTGTATTTCTTTCTTATCTCCCATAGCAAATATAATAGAGCCCTGCCCAGCAAAGGTGCTAAGATGTTTGATAAATAATTGCACGAATGTGTAACAGAATGAAGAGTGATGTTTTCCCTATGTTGAAACAAAGAGATATGTTGATATGCTATCAAATAACAGAAGCTACCAACCAAAGGCAACACCACCTCCTCTAGGACCAACTGAAAAGGAACAGAAGAGACTTTACTGTTTCAAACTATCACCCAGCAACACCTCTCCTCCCAGTCTATATAAGGAGATTTAGTGGGGGCGGGGGGGTGTTGTCAACTTTGTGGAGAGCACGATGCTCAGGATCCGATGTGCCTCCCTTCCCATCCCACAGGGTAGAGGCGATTTCTGGACACTCACATCACCCTTCACAAGGCAAATGAGGGTGAGTGCTGATGACAATCATTTGAGGAGATTTGGGCATACCTGTAAGAAGGGGTGGCTGACATTCTGTTTTGTAGAAGAATATCTGCTTACACAGAAGACATTAATCTGGCCTCTCTGAGCAGGCAAGAAGTAGGGACACATGGCAGTGCTGAGAGAAGGGGTGGTAGACACCTTCTCTGACCTTAAATTCGCAAGCTGTACAGTGAGAACAATGATGCTTGCCTTATTTACCTCACAAATTTACTGTAAGGAGCAACTGGCATAACAGATATAAAAATGTTTGGTAGACTGTAGATCTTATATAAAATAAGTTGTTGTTATTAAAAATTGAATCCCAATGAAGTAGCTTGAATTTCATGGTAGTCTTGTTATAGTCTAATTTTGAATGAATCATCAATTAACAAATATTTAACTAGCCTGTTCTGGCCATCTTGTGAGAGAGAAAATATCATTTCCACCTCAAAAACCCCACAATCTGGTTGTAAAGGCAAGACTAACATAAATGAAGCAGTAAACTAATACGATAGCAGAAACATCTATAGAGTGCTTACTCCGTGCTAGTCACTGTGATAAGCATTTGACATACATGAACTCATTTAAGTCTTGCAACAATCCTATGAGATAGGTTTTATTATTTTGCTCATTTTATAGATGAGGAAATTGGGGCACAGAGAGGTAAAATAACCTAATCAGTAAGTAATATGTAATCAGTAAATAACAGAGACAGGATTCAAATTGGGTCAGTCTGGCTCTGGAGTTTGGGCTCCTAACCATAGGATTCCATGTATGGAATCACAGGTACATAGTATAAGAATTCAGACGAAGGAAGAAAAGCAGTATAAGCAGAATTACCAAAATATAGGTGGAGTAAGTAGGACTTGAGTTAGGAGAAATCAGTAGGGTTTAGATAAGTAGAAAAGAGAAAGAAGAGTGGCGCATAAGTGGATAACTCTAAGAGTTCTGAAATGTGAATGAACAAGGAAATGTTCCATAAATAATTATTGAGCACTTACTAGGTACCACACATTGTGAGTGGGATACAATAATGAACAAAACAAAGATACTTGTTCTTATAGAACTTAAGTCAATAGGTGTGAAAAAGACAATGAACAGACTAGTCTTACTGAGCTGAGCACCCATACTAGGAATTAGAGGGAAACAGTATTGAATAGGTGGGTAGGGAATAGATCATGAGGATTCTGAAAGAAGAAGAAGCTTGAGGATATAACAGGTAAGGATATAAATAGGTAAGTACTATAGGATTTTTGGACGAATGTGTCACGTTAACAGCAATATCTGAGGGAAACTAATTTGGCTGTATTCTGAAGGATGAAATAAAGATGGGAAAAATGACAGCCAGAAAGACTTGTTAGAAAGTGAATTTTATGAAGATTTAGATTAAATGATGATGCTGGAAGATGAGAGCTTTGCTTTATTCACTATCCTCTTTTTTCCTTTTGTCTTTCCCTTTCTACTTTTTTTTTTTTTTTTTGGCCAATTCTCTCCCATCCACAGTGAAAGATACATTAAAACAACAAAATAATAAATAATAAAATTACTCTCCAAGGGGTGAGTCCTTGTCTAGCTCCTATCCCTTTATCTTTTCATCTCTACTTCCTCCTTGCCATTCATTCCTGAAATCACTGAAACTTGGTTTCTGTCATGATACAGAAGAAGAAATGGTTCATTTGTCTAGGAAAAAGTGGACGATTTGGGAATACTAAAGGGAAAAAAGACATATGAAAAGCACTATAAGAAAGTATATAAAAGATAAAGGAAAGGGATGAGTAAATGATGGCTCTTAAATTTTGAATATGGGTGATTAGGGAAAAAAGATTAGGTAACAGTGGCAAACAGTAAATAAGGGGAAGAAAAGTTCAGACTTGGATATGTGAAATCGAGGTTGCATAGGGTCTGCTAAAGATGAAGTATTGAGAATGCAGTTAGAGATAGAAACTGGTGTTTGAGAGAAGTCATGGTTGGACTTACAGTTTTGGAATTCTCAACATACAAATTACAGTTTAAGTTATGAAAAAAGAGAAACAATTTGAATAAAAAGGGAAAAATGGCAGGAAAAAAATCCTAGTTTTGGTAGGCACATCTATACACTGCTGAAAAAATTAAATTATATAAACTATTAATAAGGCTTGGAAATACATAAGGTTGAGATTTTTTTTAGGGTATCCATCAATTCTTATTATTCCATATGTCTACAATAAAGAGACTGCTTGCTTTCTTAGTGCTAGATATTTTGAACTTTTGTAGGAAGAGGGACGGATTTTTACAAATGGCACAGGAGGACATTACCTATCATTCTCAAAGGAATTTTAACAAAGAAAAATTACCTTCGAAAACATTATCAATCTACAAAGATATTTTTATCTATGTATTTAAAGCAATAAATCATTTCTGTGGCATTTTGGTGTTTTCATTTCTCTCTCATGTTTTTAGAGAGAAAAGGGAGGGGTTACTATTTCTAAGATATAGAAATATAGTATCCGAAACGGAGTTTGAAATAAAACTGTCACGCTCTGGAAGCTGCATAATATAGCTCTCACACTAGACAGAATATTTTTTTCTCCCTGAAATAAAAGAGAGATAATGTATATGAATATGAAGCACAAAGAAGAGTGGAGATGGAATTTTTTTCAGTGATTAGGGATTTTACGCTAAAATTTTCCCAGATGTGCTCCTGAAAAATTGCATGTAAGCTAAATTTCTGTAAAGAGTAATTCTCCCTTTTATATACAATATCATTTTGGAGATATTTCATCTCTCTGGGCCACAGTTTTCTCAAGTATAAAATAAAGGGGTAGGAGTAGATATCTTATGCCTCTTTTAGCTCCAGAACTCTATGACCTTATTTCTGATAGATTTTCAACTGGCAATAGGTCCCAAAACTTTTGCTTACTTTCTGGGACAAAAGTTAGACATCTGTAGGTAAAACTTAATGACACCAGAGGAGTTTCTACTTAAAGAGATTCAGGAGTGACTCTAATTGTGAGGCTTAGTAAAGTGTTGTTCATACAGCATGACTTGCTTACGCAAACTTAGATAACCGAGAACTTGTGCATTTTATAGACAGCTGGGAAATATTTCATACTTCACACTGGTTGAAGTGAAGGCAGACAGAAGTTATAGTAACAGAAGAACTCTAACATCAGTGATTTATGGGGCAAGAACAAGGTCAACATGGCAATGTGTGGGGGATGGTGGTGCTGGTACTGCTGTATATAAGTTTCTAAAATATTCTGGAAATAATTTTTGAAATGAAACCAGAAGCTGATACATTTCCTAGGCTGAGGTAAACAAGATGAAAGTTAAACATGAGAATGGTTCCACTCAGCTGAACTCCTAAAGGTGGAACTTATGACACCTTCCTTCTGGAATGTGATTGAGCTGCTATTCCACATAGGATGTTAAGGTCAGCGTTCAATGGCAGCAGAAATTCAGGGAGTAGAGCCAGCTGATGACTGAGAGGTCATAGCATTTTAGTTAGTCCAACAGGTATTTTCACCTCAAACTCTAGTGTCAAGGTAGCCGTCATTTGAACTGGGTTGCTGATTTCATTACCCTTCTCTCTCATTCTTACCTTTTTCCTTATACACTGAAGTGATTAGCACTGCTATTTTTGCTCAGTGTTCCTTGTGACTTGGGAAATTCCCCCATCATTCCCCTCACTATACAACGAACACATGTCAAATAAATGACCCAACAACACTCTCTGGCTGGAAGATTCAGTAAATCCCTGTGAAATAAGGTCTGGAGATCTGTGTCTCTCATCCTTATTGCCGTGCCAAGGACAAGGTAAATGAGCTCTCTAAAGTGCATGTGGTATTAACAGTTATTACCATGATTAATATCTAGTGGAATGTTCAGCTAATATGCATCAGCCAACCATTTTTATCTTAATATAATTGAGATGTCCCAAGTGAAGGGAAATCGGTTTCCCCTGTGAAGTTCGAAGACTGTTAAAAATCTTATGATGAAGGAAGGATACTCAGTTGTCTCTAATCTCAAACCATTTATTTTAATATACTATAAACCACCCCAGACAATTCTTATGAGAATATAGATACAGAAATATCAATGCCCATAATGTGCTTACTATATTTCAAACTTCTTTCACATAAATGACAAGACTCAATAAAATCAGAAAGTTTATGTACATGTCACAACCAATCTAATGTCAGGGGTCATGGAGATGTACTTTAGGATTATAACATATAATACTTATTTTGGAATATGAACTGATAAATCTGAATGGTTCCTTTCCATGTTAAATTGGTTACAGCCCATTTTTTTTTCATATTTTCTGATAGAAAATAAAAGCATTTCAGGGGTAAACTAATTTTTCAATTCATTTAAGATCTGACTAGAGTTCTAGATCTTGAAACATAAATTGGGCATAAAGAAGCAGAATTTTATAAGAAAGTCTAATAAATTATTTGATGTACAAAAAGTCTGTATAAATATAACAAAAGTCTGTTAAATGTAACAGCAAAGTCTGTTAAATGTAACAGCAAAAGTCTTAAATATAACAGTTAGTTACCACTAACTAAAATTACCAGCAATAATGGAATAGATAAATTGCTGAAATATTTACTCTAGATATAGTCTATTTTAAAGTGTTAACTTAAAAAAAGTCTTCATAGCCTTCATTTGGCTTAATATAACACGATATGTAGTTAAAAAGTTATCTAAGAAGGGATAGCTAGGTGGCTCAACCCCTAGGTGGGTTAAGCATCTGACTCTTTATTTTGGCTCATGTCATGATCTCAGGGTCATAAGATTGGGCCTGGCTGGGTGTGAGCTTGCTTAAAATTCTCTCTCCCTCTCCCTCTATATCTCCCCTCTGCTCTCTTTCTCTCTCTAAAAAAAAAAAAAAAAAAAAGTTATTTGGGGCACCTGGTTATCCTAGTCAGCTAAGTGCCTGCCTTCAGCTCAGGTCATGATCTCAGGGTCCTGGGATCGAGCCCTACATCAGACTCCTGGGATCGGTCCCTGCATCAGACTCCCTGCTCAGCGGAGAGCCTGCTTCTCCCTCTGCCCCTCCCCCTTGCTCATGCGCGCTCTCTCTGTCTCTCTCTCTCTCTTGCTCTCTATCTCAAGTAAATAAATAAGATAAAAAAATAAAGTAAAAAAAGTTATCTAAGAGAAGGAAAAATACTTCATAAAGGAGTTACAGGCGATATTTCTTGTGGTGAAGTAAATCTTCAAAAAACTATAATGACTATCAATGTACAGATGTATTTCAATAATTATATACTCTATTAATTTTTTTTAATCCTTTGGCACTTCTGGTCATAGTGGCAGACATCTGAATGTTCAAAAGTATTTTTTTAATAGAAAAAAATAGATATTCTATTGCAAAGCCAAATGATAAATTTATCATTAAAACACATGAGGTTACTTTAATTGAAATGATAATAATGCTATAAATGGTAATAATACCACATAGAATTAAGAATTAACCAACAAATGACAAATGCACACATATATACACAAGTTGGTACTAGCCTCTCAGGAAAGGGAATTTAAAATTACTTATTATCACATACTACTAGAAATAATTATCTCCTTTCCAGGCAAACAAGATACAAATAACTTCTTGCTATCTTAAAATTTAAATGAAATTTATATTTTAGCTTTTGTTGGTGAATTTTCAGTAAGGTTTCATTGCTCTTCAAATCTAGACAATTTCTTTTTTCCAAATCCCTCTCAAAATTACAGGATTTCTCATACCATGACTTCTTACAGTGCTTCCATCCAATGGTGAGCAAGGACTTTAAAATATCTCTGGCTTAAACTAAATGTTTGGTGGTTTTTGGCAGGACGGATACCTTCTACATAAACAGAAATTAGGACAGACCCTAGATTTAGAATGGACTCTAAAAGCTGAAACATTATAAAAAGAGAAAGCTCAGGAGCCAATAGTCATGGCCTATCTTTGCTTCCTACTGAGTATCAGAACAACATTTTGAAAGACTTTTGATAATATTTTTAAGAAATCAGAATGCAGGAGGGAGTTAAGATGGTGGAGGAGTAGGGGACCCCTTTTTCAGCCAGTCCCCTGAGTCGAGCTGGATAGGTACCAGACCATCCTGAACATCCACGGAATCAGCTTGAGACGCAGAAAGATACATCTGGATCTCTGCAAATGAACATCTCCAGCGCTGAGTATTGAGGTACAAAGCGGGTAACCGTGAAACCGCGCACAGATATCGGAAGATAAATGGAAGGGGGAGGGAGCCACCGCCTTTGGGTGCTGGGAAGTGTTAGCCACCTGCATGGGGAGCAGGCGGACTCGCGGACGAGACCATGAGCCAGGAAACGCGTGCCACCAGACTGAAACGGAGCTCCGGTGTGCTCATTGGAACCAGACTGAGACCGGGAGCTCCGGGAGCGCGCGGGGGCAGCTGGCGGCTGGCGGTGTTAGAAACACAAAGGACAGAGACCTGCTGGCCCTGGAAGTGAGGGCTGGGATGCCGGGTGTGGGGCGCAAATCCTGGGACGCTGCAGGGTTGAGCAGCACCAACAGAAACAGAGTTAAAGTGGCCAGAACATCAGTGGGGAACGGTCCGCAATCCCTCTGTTCTGAGGCAGAGGCTGAGATTCGGCCGCTGCTGCTCTGACTCTCAGAAGAGGCACAGCAAACTGCAAGGGAAAGCCGCCAGAGAACAAAAGCCTGGAAACACCGGCTCACAGTGTGCCCATCCCCATCACCCCTCGCAGGGGACACGGAGACTCTACCCAAACAGGGTTGCCTGAGTATCGGCGCGGCAAGCCCCTCCCCCAGAAGGCAGGCTGAAAAATCAAGAAGCCCACATTCCTAAGATCCCTATAAAACAAGGGCGCACGGCCAGGGTCCCGGTCAATAATCTGGGCTCTGGACAACCCCGCACCCTCTCCTCATCAGAATGACGAGAAGGAGAAATCCCCCCCAGCAAAGAAAAGACAATGAGTCTGTGGCCTCTGCCATAGAACTAATGGATATGGATATCACCAAATTATCAGAAATGGAATTCAGAGTAACAATGGTCAAGATGATGTGTAGACTTGAAAAAAGTATTAACGAAAATGTTAATGAGAATATAGAATCTCTAAGGACAGAAATGAGAGCGAATCTGGCATAAATTAAAAATTCTATGAATCAAATGCAGTCAAAACTAGAGGCTCTGACGGCCAGGGTGAATGAGGCAGAAGAACGTATCAGCAAATTGGAGGATGGGTTAGTAGAAGAGAAAGCTAAAATAGAATCTGGACTCAAAAAAATCCACACTCAGGAATGTAGGTTATGGGAGATTACTGACTCAATGAAGCGTTCCATGTCAGAATCATCAGCATCCCCAAGGGGGTAGAGAAAAACAGAGGTCTAGAAGAGATATTTGAACAAATTCTAGCTGAAAACTTCCCTAATCTAGCAAGGGAAACAAACATTGGTATCCAAGAGGCAGAGAGGACCCCTCCCAAGCTCAACCACGACAAACGTACACCACGTCACGTCATAGAGCAATTCACAAATATTAGATCCAAGGATACAGTATTGAAAGTGGCCAGGGCAAAAAATTTCTCACGTACCAAGGCAAAGGTATTAGAATTACGTCAGACCTGTCTACACAGACCTGGAATGAGAGAAAGGGTTGGGGGGGCATTTTTAAAGCTCTTTCAGAGAAAAACATGCAGCCAAGGATCCTTTATCCAGCAAGGCTGTCATTCAGAATTGATGGAGAAATAAAGACCTTCCAGAATCGCCAGTCATTGACCAATTTTGTAACCATGAAACCAGCTCTACAGGAGATATTAAAGGGGGTTCTATAAAAGTAAAAAGGCCCCAAGACTGATACAGAACAGAAAGTCACAATCTATAGAAACAAAGACTTTACTGGCAACATGGCATCATTAAAATCATATCTCTCAATAATCAGTCTCAATGTAAATGGCCTAAATGCTCCCATAAAGTGCCACAGGGTTGCTGATTGGATAAAAAGATGTGACCCATCCATTGGCTGTCTACAAGAGGCTCATTCTGAACCTAAAGATACATTCAGACTGAAAGTAAAGGGATAGAATACCATCTTTCACACCAATGGACCTCAAAAGAAAGCTGGGGTAGCAATTCTCATATCAGACAGATTGGATTTTAAAATAAAGACTATAGTTAGAGACACAGAAGGGCACTATATTATCCTTAAAGGATGTATCCAACAAGTGGATATGACAATTATAAATATCTATGCCCCCAACAGGGGAGCAGCAAGATATACAAGCCAACTCTTAACCACAATAAAGAGACATATAGATAAAAATATGTTAATAGTAGGGGACCTCAACACTCCACTATCAGCAATAGAGCACCCATGCAGAAAATCGACAAAGAAACGAGGGCTTTGAATGCCGTACTCGACGTGTTGGACCTCACAGATATATATAGAACACTACATCCCAGAACCAAAGAATACTCATTCTATTCTAATGCCCATGGAACATTCTCAAGAATAGACCATGTTCTGGGTCACAAAACAGGTCTCAACCAACACCAAAAGACTGAAATTATTCCCTGCATATTCTCAGACCACAACGCTCTGAAATTGGAACTCAACCACAAGGAAACATTTGGAAGAAACTCAAACACTTGGAGACTAAGAACGATCCTGCTCAGGAATGACTTGATAAACCAGGAAATCAAAAATCAATTTAAACAATTTATGGAGACCAACGAGAATGAAAACACAATGGTCCAAAACCTATGGGATACTGCAAAGGCAGTCCTAAGGGGGAAATACATAGCCATCCAAGCCTCACTCAAAAGAATAGAAAAATCTAAAATGCAGTTTTTATATTCTCACCTCAAGAAGCTGGAACAGCAACAGAGGGACAGGCCTAATCCACGCATGAGGAAGCAGTTGACCAAAATTAGAGCTGAAATCAATCAAGCAGAAACCAGAAGTATAGTAGAGCAGATCAACAGGACTAGAAGCTGGTTCTTTGAGAGAATCAATAAAATTGACAGACCACTGGCAACACTTACCCAAAAGAAAAGAGAAAGGACCCAGATTATTAAAATTATGAGTGAAAAAGGAGAGGTCACTACGAACACCATTGAAATTGGAAGGATTATTAGAAATTTTTACCAACAGCTATATGCCAATAAACTAAGCAATCTGGAAGAGATGGAATCCTTCCTGGAAACCTATAAACTACCAAGATTGAAACCGGAAGAAATTGATTCCTTAAACAGGCCAATTAATTATGAAGAAATTGAGTCAGTGATAAACAACCTTCCAAATAACAAAACTCCAGGCCTGGATGGTTTTCCTGGGGAATTCTACCAAACATTCAAAGAAGAAATAATACCTATTCTCCTAAAGCTATTTCAAAAAATAGAAACAGAAGGAAAGCTACCAAACTCATTCTATGAGGCCAATATTACCTTGATCCCCAAACCAGGCAAAGACCCCATCAAAAAGGAGAAGTACAGACCGATTTCCCTAATGAATATGGACGCCAAAATCCTCAACAAGATCCTGGCTAATAGAATCCAACACTACATTAAAAGGATTATCCATCATGACCAAGTGGGATTCATCCCTGGGATGCAAGGGTGGTTCAACATTCGCAAATCTATCAGTGTCTTAGATTTTAACCAGAAAGAAAAATTCAAAAATCATATGATTCTCTCAATAGATGCAGAAAGAGCATTTGACACAATACAGCATCTTTCCTGATTAAAACCCTTCAGAGTGAAGGGATAGAGGGTACATTCCTCAATCTCATAAAAACCATCTATGAAAAGCCTACAGCAAATATCATTCTCAATGGGGGAAAAGCTGGAAGCCTTTCCCTTAAGATCAGGAACACCACAAGGATGCCCACTCTCACCATTATTATTCAACATAGTACTAGAAGTCCTTGCAACAGCAATCAGACAACAAAAAGGGATAGAAGATATCGAAATCAGCAAAGAAGTCAAAATGTCTCTCTTCGCAGATGACATGATACTCTATATGGAAAACCCAAAAAAATCCACTCCCAAACTATTAGAAGTTATAGAGCAATTCAGTAATGTGGTGGGATACAAAATCAATGCTCAGAAATCAGTTGCATTTCTATACACAAATAATGAGACTGAAGAAAGAGAAATAAGGAAATCCATCCCATTTACAATAGCACCAAAAACCATATGTTACCTTGGAATTAACTTAACCAGAGACGTAAAGGATCTCTATTCTAGAAACTATAAATCACTCTTGAAAGACATTGAGGAAGACACAAAAAGATGGAAAAATATTCCATGCTCATGGATCGGAAGAATTAACATAGTTAAAATGTCCATGCTACCCAGAGCAATCTACACTTTCAATGCTATCCTGATCAAAATACCGATGACATTTTTCAAAGAACTGGAACAAATAGTCCTTAAATTTGTATGGAACCAGAAAAGGCCCCGAATTGCCAAGGAACTGTTGAAAAGGAAAAACAAAGCTGGGGGCATCACAATGCTGGATTTCGAGCTGTACTACAAAGCTGTGATGACAAAGACAGCATGGTACTGGCACAAAACAGACACATAGACCAATGGAACAGAATAGAGAACCCAGAAATGGACCCTCGGCTCTTTGATCTTTGATAAAGCAGGAAAAAACATCTGGTTGAAAAAAGACAGTCTCTTCAATAAATGGTGCTGGGAAAATTGGACAGCTATATGCAAAAGAATGAAACTTGACCACTCTCTCACCCCATACACAAAGATAAACTCCAAATGGATGAAAGACCTCGATGTGAGACAGGAATCCATCAAAATCCTAGAGGAGAACATAAGCAGCATCCTCTATGATATCGGCCACAGCAACATTTTTCATGACACATCTCCAAAGGCAAGAGAAACAAAAGATAAAATGAACTTGTGGGACTTCATCAAGATAACAAGCTTCTGCACAGCCAAGGAAACAGTCAAAAAAACTAAGAGGCAGCCCACGGAATGGGAGAAGATATTTGCAAATGACGCTACAGATAAAAGACTGGTATCCAAGATCTACAAAGAATTTCTCAAACTTAATACGTAAGAAACAAACAAATCATAAAATGGGCAGAAGATATAAACAGACACTTTTCCAATGATGACATACAAATGGCTAACAGACACATGAAAAAATATTCAAAATCATTAGCCATCAGGGAAATTCAAATCAAAGCCACACTAAAATACCACCTTACGCCAGTTAGAATGACAAAAATTGACAAGGCAAGAAACAACAATTGCTGGAGAGGATGTGGAGAAAGGGGATCCCTCCTACACTGTTGGTGGGAATGCAAGTTGGTACAGCCACTCTGGAAAACAGTGTGGAGGTCCCTTAAAAGTTAAAAATTGAGCTACCCTATGACTCAGCCATTGCACTACTGGGTATTTACCCCAAAGATACAGACGTAGTGAAGAGAAGGGCCATATGCACCCCAATGTTCATAGCAGCTCTGTCCACAATAGCTAAATCGTGGAAGGAACCGAGATGCCCTTCAACAGATGACTGGATTAAGAAGTTGTAGTCCATATATACAATGGAATATTACTCAGCTATCAGAAAGAACGAATTCTCAACATTTGCTGCAACATGGACGGCATTGGAGGAGATTATGCTAAGTGAAATAAGTCAAGCAGAGAAAGAGAATTATCATATGATTTCTCTCATCTATGGAACATAAGAACTAGGAAGATCGGTAGGGGAAGAAAGGGATAAAGAAAGGGGGGGGTAATCAGAAGGGGGAATGAAGCATGAGAGACGATGGACTCTGAGAAACAAACTGAGGGCTTCAGAGGGGAGGGGTGTGGGGGAATGGGATAGACTGGTGATGGGTAATAAGGAGGGCATGTATTGCATGGTGCACTGGGTGTTATACGCAACTAATGAATCATCGAACTTTACATCAGAAACCAGGGATGTACTGTATGGTGACTAACATAATATAATAAAAAAACATTAAAAAAAAAAGAAATCAGAATGCATACTTGTGATGAAATTTATCTCTCAGCCAAAAGATAATGAAATTTTAGAAATATTAGTAAATATTAGATTTACTGCCATTAAATCTAGGTATAAGATAAAAATACTATTATCACTGTTATTTAACACTGTTCTGGAGAATTAGGTGAAGTAATTAAATAATAGAAATATATAAGATGTATAAAATTGAAAGAGGCAAAATGATAAAAATTTGCAGATGATAAATAACTGGAAAATCTGACTCAACTGAAAACTATTATAATGAAAGAACATTAATGTATCAAATAAATGATGACAGTGAAAACTTAAAGGTGCTTACTATGTACAGCAGTGTTCTACATATATTAACTCATTTAATCCTCTCAACAATTCTATATAATACCATCATCTCTTTTTATGGACAATAAGGAAACAGGTCACATAGCTGGTATGGCAAAGGTGGCATTAAAAAAATTTAAGGCTGTACTCTTAATCACTACACCAAACCGTTTGTAAAATCTTTCTATTGGTATTAAAAAAACAGCTAGAAAATATAAAAAAAATAATAAAATATCCCAATTATAATAGCTACAGAAAGGTTAACATAGAAATAATCCTATCAAAAAATATGCAAGAAAACTTTAGAATGCCACAGAGGATCTTAAAAAGAAGACAGGAAGATGTACCTTGTTTTTGTAAAAAATAAAACTCAATATCATATGCCAATTTTTCCTACTTGTCTGTAAATTTAATTCAATGACAATATAAGTACCAAAATGATTTTTTTTCCCAGGGGAGGGAGAAAAAAGACAAGCCAATCCTACTATTCATCTAGAAACAGTGGCACATGTGTGATATAATTATAATATTAATAACCTCTTGGCACTGGAAAATAAATAACCTGAATGAGATAAATATAACTGAAAAAAGATTCAGAAAGAGACATGGATTCATGTGAGAATCTAGTTTACCATAAGGGCATTTAGAATCAATGGGAACCATTTATTCAAGTAAACAAACATGTTATTAACTTTAGACTAATTCAAATATCTATTTGATAAGTATAAAAGTTTAAAATCTATTAAGTCAAGTCCGTGTGGACTCTATTTATCCACTCTTTGCTAAGTATTTATTTTACTTAATTTCTGTAGGATTTCTGAACAATAATCTCTAATTCAGATAGCTATATTATGGAATAATATTAGCTTAACAAGGGTTTCTAGTTCCCCATTTTGGCTTTGGGGGAAATGAAAAAAGAAATAACCTTTAGCAATGATTCTCTAGCAGATGTGAGAATGCTGCAGATAAGAACTGCCTTTTTTTTTTTTTTATTATGCACCTTACTTTCTGAAATTCTGTGTTAGCATCTGTATAAACCAGGTTAACAAGCTAAATTTTTAGCGGATTTATTTCTAATATGGCTTATTTATTTTGCATATTTTAGGATATCCTGGAAGAAAAGCTGGAAAAAACAAGGACACTGATACTTTGGGATTGTGAAAATGATTAGACTCACTGAATCCTGTAATATAACAACTGGGCCTGTTGTGGCTAGCCTTTTAACAGAATTGTGCCAGAATCCATTTCTCTTTAAATGACATGGAATGTCATTGATACATGAAATGACATCTCTGAACTCTGAGGTTGCATAAGGAAGACCTCAGTGCAGGACCCCAGATATTTATTAGCAAGTTGGAATTGTGCTATCTGTGCCCATCACTCTTCATGAAGAAAATATATTCTATAGACTTCCTGGTGGAAAAACATTGCTGCAGGAGCTGTCTCAAATCAATACTGAATTAAATCAGGCTGCAAAGAAATAAATACTGTCACCAGCATACTTTCCAAGCAACTGCAGTGTGGATATGTTAATGCTGTGTCAAAGCATCAGCTGTTCTGATGTCTGTAGGAAAGTGTGCCATGGTCTCAAATCAGATCAGCTGCCAGGTGGACCAATCCTAAGTAGGATACTCTACCCTAATCATGAGAATTGTTATTTTCAGCAAAGGTGACAATAATTCATATTTATTTTCTTCGTTTGTGTTTCTCATCAAGAAATCCACCTCCAACACCCTCCTACTCACAACTTCTAAACATCTCTCTTTTCCTTCTCAAGAACCTTTCCCTCCACCCTGGCTCCCCAATCTTCCTTAATGTAAGATACTCTAGAAATCTCTTAGTGCTCATTCAGTCATTACATGATTTTTTTTTTTTTTTAATCTGGCTCTGGAAATTTTTTCTGTTCTTGTTTCACACTTGCTGTGTTTACATGGCACTGCTCCATTCATAACAGGCTTGTGCATACTGAAATCCCCACATTTAGAGAAGGAGCATTTATTAATTTGATGACTTAGGATGAGGAGACCCATGGATTTCTATAACTCAGAGGAAACAAATATCTTTAATATGTAACTGTGAATTTTCATTTCCTAGGATAACTTCACACACAAAAAAAGAAAAATAGTAAATGTTTAAAAATATAGTGACAAGATATGGAACATGTAAATATTTCAAGCTTCAGAGAGCTGCAGTGAAACAATTAGGTTTCTTAAATGAGAAAAATAGGAAGGGTCACTGAGAAAAAACAATGATAAATATGCATCACTAATTTAGTTTCTTGACGTGGAAATAAAGAATTATCCTTGAGTTATTTTGTTACATTTATTTATTTATTCTGTTTCATTCCACAAAGGATTTGAGAGTTTGGTTCAGTTTACCCTTCTAAACAATTTAATACATGTTTTTATCCCTTCCTGATATATTATTTCCATCTGCCAAAATAGTTTTCTGGTGTGCTGAATTAAATTACACCCAAATTTGGAACTGATATACTGTGGGAAAGGAAGTTTATATAAAATGATAACAATCTTGCTACTCTGGACTTAAGCTCGTCTTAAATAACACTTGAGACTGGAAAACGAACAGCAAGGTTGTGATGGGGGCAAGGCTGGGGCGCTGCTGACCGTTCCCTTCATCTGAACTGATGTGTTCTCAGCCACCTTTCAGCGTGCACCCTCAATTAGTAACCTATTTTGAAAAGATGCAGTAAACACTACTATGAAATGAAGACTGAATACTCTGTAACTTAAAAACCTTAACAAATTAAATCATCAAGTGCTTGGGATGTACTAGATGCTCAATAAGTGTTTACTGAATGAATATAACTTAGTCAAAAGTCTCTTAGAATGATGAAGAAAAAAGGAAGAGTAAAATTAAAGTTTTTTTAAAATCATTACTTTTGATCTTGGCCTTTCCTCTATCCCTTCCAACCTTTCTCTTGCTTCTTTACATTTCTTCTCTTGAAGAAAAACTGTTCATATTTTTCAGTTTTCAGTGGGGGACAACATTTTGTCACTTTCAATTCCTGATGCTGTCCGTGTTGTATGACAACACTGTTTCTGTGTTTATGCTCATATATACTCATATGGTGGTACCCTGTAATTATTACTTCAATCATGACACACTTTCTGAGTTGATTTAATAGGGTTTCCTTTTACTGATTTCAAGAGGGAAAATACCATAAAGTTTTTTGAGTCCTGGATGAATTTCTTACTCTAATTTATTTCCACATGAATGGCGTTTGAAATTCCACTGTTGTAGGTCAGTATCTCTGATTAGGAACTGCTTTCACAAAGCAGAACAAGGAGTGGAGGAGCCGGAGAGATTTTTAAGTAGTAAAGACAAAAAAAGAGGCTCAGAGAGTGAGTAGGCTGAGATTGCTGAATAGTGAAAACAGGTGGTGGTTTTGGTTCACGAAAGGTAAGTTAACTTGCCAAAAGAGGTTAGACATAAATAACTAGAACATAAGCACACTAATATAAGAAATACACAAAGAATCAATACAAAAATAACACCATAACCATAAATATGAATGTTTTATCATTGAGGTTTTTTCCTGTTATGAATGAACATTCCTGTTTACGTGCAAAGTCATGAGAAAATTATATGCACATATCATGTTAAGAATCACCCAAAGATCTTAGTAAAAACATGGATTCCAGTAGCCAACTTCAGAGAAATAATTTAGTAGATATTTGTGGAGTCTCAAATATGCACTTTCAATAAGTATAGAGGATTTTGAAGACCATTCTTCAGATACGTTGTCTTACAGGAAATAGAGTAAAACAGTGGTTTATTTGAATTAACCTTTTGTTAATTCACTCAAAAATAATGATTACTAGGTACTATTTATTGATATGCCAGGTATGACAGGCATTGAAGATACAGTTGAAAATAAGAGATAAACATATATATTGTAAATATATAATATAAAATAAATATACATTTACATATAAATATAATATTAATATGCTTATATTAATATTATATATTAATAAATATATAATAAAATACATTTTATATATAAAATAAAAAACATATAAAATAAAACATATTATAAATACAATGCATTCTATGAAGGAAAATTAGAATGCTTGATGAATAAGGAGCTGTGACTAAGCAATTAAGGGCTTTGTTCAACTGAGAGTTAACTGGTATAACCTTATTTGTGGTAATTAATTCAACTAAATACACGTATGTTGAGAACACACTATTTCTCAGGCATTGAATTAGGCCCTGGGGCTTGAGCGATAAGAATGGTTCTTTCCTCAATGTACCCATAAACTATTAGAGAAGAAAATATGTTATTATTTTATTTATTAAGAAGTTACGTCAACCATTATGCTAAGCAGTGAGGACACAAAAATGAGGAAGACAGTTCTTATTCTTCAGGATTTCTTCTAATAAAGGGAATGAAGGCAGATATAGAGAATTTAAGGTAGAAGTATGTATGTGGTATTACTAAAACTAAAAGAAATCTAAATCTAAAACTAAAAGAAAAATATGAGGGAATGATCCTGATGGAAGAATTTGGTAAAGTAGGAAGGGAAAGATCATGCAGGGCCTTGTAGATAGGAGTCTTGATAAGAATTTGGTTAAAAAAGATTATGTTGAGGGTGGGCCAGAATCCAATACAGCTGGTGTCCTAAAAAGGGAAATGAGAAATTTGGATACACAGACAGACATTCAGAGGGAAGTTAATGAGGGACAAGGTGGCCATGTGACTGGAACGATGCATTTACAAGACAAGGAACACCAAGGATTATTGGCAAATACCAGAAGCTAGAAGAGGCAAAGAAAGATTCTCCCCATGAGCCATCAGAGAGTACATGGATCTTCCAACATCTTGATTTTGAACATTTAGTCCCCAGAAGTGAAAGATGATGAATTACTGTTGCTTTAAGTAAAATAATAATAATAATAGTAATAGTAATAGTAATAATAATAATAATAATACTAAAAGATTATGCTAGTTTAAGTCTGAAGAATAGAGAGGAACAAGAATGTAAACAGGAAATTATTGTTAGGAAAGCAGGTGAGAGGTGACGGCAAACTTGACTAAAATGATGTCGTGAGAGATAGAGGGAAGTGAACAATATTTATGAATAGGGCTTTTTGACTGACTGAATTTGGAAGAAAAGGCAGGAGTTAAGTATGAATCTTGTTACTGACTTGAAAAAGTAGGGGAATGATAATGGTGGTTACTGATATAGGGATTGCTGGAGGAGGAGCAGCTTTAAGGGAAAAAAGAAATTCTGTTTTGGATATGTTCAATTAGAGGTTACCTGTAAAACATCCAAGTGGAGTGTTGAGTAGACATTGGATGTATGGGTCTTCTAGGGCTAACAAGAGAAGCTGGAGCTGGAGCTAATATCTGGAAGCCATGGTAAGTACATGATGTAAGTATAGAATACTGTGCAATATTTTTCTTGTGAGGACCAGAAGGAGGCCTACACAGAACCCTGAGGAATGCCATATTTAATGACATAAAAGGACAGGTGGAGACAGTGAAAGATAATGAGTAGAAGTAACAGAAAACAAGGAGATTGGGGTGTATGAAAAAATTCAGGAAAAACAATGTTTGAAAACTGGGAAGAGTTAGCTGTCCTAAAGGTTCTTAAGAGCTCAAGTAACATCAGGGCTGAAAAAAATAATTTGTGACTTTTGTCAGGGGGATGGAGAAGGTAGAGCATAAAGCGAAGTGAGTGTAAGAATAAGTGTCAGGGCGCCTGGGTGGCTCAGTTGGTTAAGTGTCTGCCTTCAGCTCAGGTCATGATCTCAGGGTCCTGGGACTGAGCCTTGCATGGGGCTCCCTGCCCAGCGGGGAACCTGCTTCTCCTTCTCCTTCTGCTGCTCCCTCTCTCCTGCTTATGCTCGCTCTCTCTCTCAAATAAATAAAATCTTAAAAAAAAAAAAAGAATAAGATAGGTGTCATAGAGGGCAAGATATACATTCTGTGTGTCTCTAGATAATGGAAAAATTAAGTCACGTAAATAAAAAACTACTGAAGAACGGTGATATTCTTTATCTTTAGACCTACATGTATGTAATTGAGACAATAATGTGATTAATCTTGCAATCATTATTCCTTTTTTAAGGATGTGAGGAATTTATCACCAAGAATTTAAGAATTTGCCCAGGCATTTTAATTCAGCTCTCCAGTATAAATAACTAATTGAATAATAACTGAGTAATCTGGTAATATACTGATTATGGTAAATGGATTAAAATATAATGACAGATTTTTATAAATGATAAACAGAAGATTAATTATATATAAAGAAAAAAATCAGCTATACTATTAAATACTGAGAAATAACAAATAGCATAGACTTCAAAAATAGCAAGGCTTTATCCATTAAACTTAATATGATGGTAATACATATAGCTTTTCCATGTAGCTTTAACCCAAACAGTCCTTGATGAAGTGTCAGATTCTGACAGACTACTCAATATCAGTTGTTCACTTCCTTAACTTCAGAAACAAGTTCTCATTAGCTCTATCCAACTTGGAGGAGTTCCCTCTTTGACTAACAGAAGTAAAACCTGACTTAGTTTAGAGAGAGATCAAAGAAATTCTCTCTCTGATGATTAGCTCTGCTTAGGGATGACTGTTCATATCAAGATTCTCTTTTAAACATTAGACAGACTTCAGAAATCTTGCTGGTGGAATTACTGTCCTCTCAACTAAGGCATTTCTTGCCAAAGACTAAGAGCTTCCACTAACACCATTCTTCTCAGTATAAGGGGTCAAAATTAGTTAAAATACAGAACTAATAAAATCAACTGAAGTTCATAGAGTACAAGGATATGTCTCCCTGGCTTTGCCCTTTCTTTTGATCTTCACTTCCCCTTTAGCAACTTATATAGCTTTATCTTATAAATATGAAATTATACACTTTTCCCTATGATATTTATGACAGAGTAGAACATATTTTTGAAATGGCAAAACTCATCATTTAAATAAAATGTAATAAAAATTAAATGCAACTTGCACACATAATATGATGATGTCACTAACAAGGAGAAATGATTTCTGGTAGGCTTAGACTACAGAATTCAAGAAAGGTATAGTCAAAGCAAAAGACTGTTGGATGCATGATTAGAATAACTACATTAAGTTATTAAAAATATAATTTCAGGTCTGTGTATTTAAGTTAAAAATCTTCATTCCCCTTTCTGATCAATGAAGCATGAGAGACTATGGACTCTGAGAAACAAACTGAGGGCTTCAGAGGGGAGGGGGGTGGGGGAATGGGATAGACTGGTGATGGGTAGTACGGATGGCACGTATTGCATGGTGCACTCGGTGTTATACGCAATTAATGGATCATCGAGCCTTACATCAGAAACCGGGGATGTACTGTATGGTGACTAACATAATATAATAAAAAATATTATTATAATAAAAAAAACAAAGTTAAAAATCTTGTATTATTGTAAAATCTTGGCCCCTATATACCAAATACACCAGAACATTAACAGAACTCCATGTGTTGCAAATTCTCTTGTTAGCAGAGGAAATGTGACCTATCCCAGCGAATGGGCTCTTTTACCAAAGTTCAGTATGCATTAGAAAGAATAAGTAAAATAAAATTAGATAAATAGGCAATACTATTTTTATTTTCCATATACCCTTTATTAGAGTGGCTTGAGATTGCTCATGGTGATGAAAAAGGAATTCTTGATGTCCTTTACTTACATAAACTCTATCTTTCAAAGGCTCATTGAAATAAAATGAGTTGATAAGAATTGATAAATACCTAGTATGTGTAAGGCATTATGTGTTAAGAAAAATGCCCACTTATCTGTACCCCATAGGTTCTCATATTATTTTCTAGATACTCTAGAACTTTCATTTGGAATTTCTTCCTTATCTGAAGAATCAAGAACGTGTTAAAACCTTTTTTTTAGTTTATTTTTAATTTCTAAGTCATAAGAAGTTATTTTTATTTTTATTGCTTTCTAGTTTCACTAAATAATGATCTGAGGAATGTTGTCTGTATTATTTCCACTTCTTAAAATTTATTGAAATTTACTTGTGGCCTAAAATGTGGTGGTTTTTTTTGTTTGTTTGTGTGTGTGTGTGTGATTTTTGGCCAAAGCCAAAAAAAATGATCACTTGAACAGATTTATTTCTGAGTACAGATGTATAACAATATCTTAAAAATAACATTTGTCCAATTAGTGTTATACAGATACAGCAACAGGAATGTCTTTTCATCACACATACGTGGTAGTCATATGAAGACTTAAGAAGAATTGGATTCAGATCTGTTTTGTAAAAGCTGCTGATTCTATGATATTTTGAATCTCAAAATGACAATGGAAGACAGTAGGTAAAAGTACAATGCAGTAGCTGTCACTGTGGTGGTGCTATGTACTCTCAAAAATAATCTAATTCTGACAAAAAAAAGTATATGTAACCAAACAGAAAATAACAAATTAAATGATAAAAGTGGTCTTTAAAAACACAAAGTCACTCACATTCACAATAGTTATATTGGATTCAAGAGACCTAATGTCTCTGATATACTTTTTCTTTAATAGTATATAAATTTCTTGAAGAGGGGAAAATTGCACATGCAATCCTATTGCTTTTTAAAGTTAATCTTGAGATTGAATCAGTAGTAGTTTTTTGTTTTTGTTTTTTAAATAAATTCATCAACAATTCAATGGTAGTGATGAGGCATGGCCAAATATCTCAATGGAAGGATCCTAAGAATTTCCTACCTTCCCCAAATCTTTTAATTTTTTTTTAAGATTTTATTTATTTATTTGACAGAGAGAGAGACAGCCAGTGAGAGAGGGAACACAAGCAGGGGGAGTGGGAGAGGAAGAAGCAGGCTCCAAGCGGAGCAGGGAGCCTGATGTGGGGCTCAATCCCAGGACCCTGGGATCACGTCCTGGGCTGAAGGCAACTGCTTAATGACTGAGCCACCCAGGCTCCCCTACCTTCTCCAAATTTTATAGTCAAAGCACCAAGTTATAATGGTGACTTTCCTTCCAATCATTCCACTTAATGTTTAAACATTCATCTGAATAGATGGGGGCATAAATATGTATATTTATATATATTAAATGAACACAGCAGAGCCTTGGTAAATAATTCATCTCAGAATTAAGACAAGTAAAAAAAACAAAACAAAACAAAAACAAAAACCATTCAGCTTGGCTCAACCATGCTTCACTCTCACTTGGGTGTACATCTTCAAGCATGGACATACTGAAAATAAAGACCAAAGAACAACTAAGGAATGAAATTTGCTCTTTTAAAATGTAGACTAGGGAAAGGATAAGAAGAAAAGGTTGGTAAAGGACATCAATGATTACATAAATTATCCATATACCCTACAAAGACTTTGGTGGTGAGAGACAGAAGTTTTGTTACAAACTGAGAATCACTATATATATATACTGTACTTCTACTAGCAGAGAAAATAGTTGTTGAGATTAATTTTCATAGCTTGTATCACAAAAATTTTCCCTAGTAAAGAAAATTATTAATTTATTGCACAGTATATATTTTTCAAACCTCAAATATTCCCTTGAGTGTGTAATTTTCCATTCCTTTCCCATTCCTCTCCCTATCCCAATTCCCTTAAAGCTTAAGCTAATCTTTAATGTAACATGTCACTAATCCATCTATTTTCAAACTACTAGTTCATTTATCTATTATAAGTAGGAATTTCAAAATATATTCAGTTTTAATAAATCCATTTCATTCTATTTATCAGTTATATAACTTATACAAATACATATGTATATATATATTTATATTTATACACATCTACCTATCTAACTACCTATATATTTTTAAAATTAATAAGCTGTTGTTGGAATTGTGAAGCAGAATCTTAGCTATTTAAGGAAAAGCTGATGGGAAAGACATTGGCACTAGATGAAATAATTCTTTTGGCAATTCTTTAGTAGTTTCCAGATCAAAATAGCATTAAAACTAAGAAGTAAAGGTTAAAGTGAAATCTTAAACTTAAATTACTGAGGTAAAACTGCCAGAAAGATTCCTTCTTTGGAGAGCCAGTCTCCCTCACCCTACTCCCCTTACTGTTTGTAGTGACTTCTAAATGTAAAGTAATAGTAATAAAGCTAGCATAGCTGAGCAGAAAGGGATACCAGGACATCTCTTCTTTTATACATATTATTTAGATATAGAAGATTGTCATAAAATTCTTGGGTAGTTTTCAAAGTTGAGACCTTTAATCTTTAATTACTAAACATGTAATAATAATGTTACCATTTTTGAGTGCTTATTATGTATTAGATACTGAACTAGGTACTTTACATATATCATTCTTAAAACAATTCTGCAAGGTAGGAATTATTATAATTATGCCTGCTTTTACAAACAGGAAACTAGAACAGTTATAAAGATTATAAGATTATAAAACCAAAGGAGCAGGGTGAAATTTAAAACCAAGTCCACGTAACAGCAAAGCTCATGCTTTTTCTACAAAATGGGTCTACTTCAGGGAATAAATATGTACATGCATGTATAAATTCATGTTAATTAGAGTTCTCTCATAGCTGTTTTCAAGCTTCCATTCTACTCGTCAGAGTGCAGTTTATGTTTCAATTTTAAAAAGCCACTTTTTATCTGTTTAAAATTTGACATGGATATATAGTATATAAATCTGAATTGTGATTATTCTAAATGTAATGAATATGCTTTTATAGTATGTGCATACATTTTTTTTAGTATCTGCTTTTTATTATATTAAACATTTAAATTTGAACCAAGAAGGCTCCAAATAAACAGAAGGATGGAAAAGGGGGACAAAATTTCAGATAAAATGTAAATAAAATAAAATAAAATATTTTGAAAAAATAATTCTATAAATATAAAATTCTGACAAAATAGATAGTTTAAAAAAGAATTCTATTAAATAAGTATGGTATTTAAATGGATAATTTTAAGAAACCCATAAAGTTACAAAAATTGACTTAAGAAGAATGATCAAATATCTCCCTAATTAAAAGACAAGAGGCTCAGATGGTTTTATAGACAAGTTTTACTCAATCTGTAAGAAACAGATAATTCCTCTTATGCAAACTGATTGGACAGTAGAAATGCAATCTTTTTTCTTTTTTCAAGATTTTATTTATTTATTTGAAAGAGAGCACAAAAGTGGGGGGAGGGGGAGAGGAAGAGGGAGAAGCAGACTCTCCACTGAACAAGGAGTCCGCCCTGAAGCTTGATCCCAGGACACTGGGATCATGACCTGAGCCAAAGACAGATGCTTAACTGACTGAGCCACTCAGGCACCCCAGAGAAATACAAGAAAAGACTGACAAGGACATACAGAAAGACTGACATGGACAGATAAGAAAATTATAAATTTATTTCACCTCTGAACACAGATGTAGAAATTCAGTATTAGCAAATACTAGCAAATAAAATATAGTCAATATTTTTTGTTGTTGTTGTGACCTAGTAGAGTCAATCTCAGGAATGCACTTAATATCAGAAATTTTAATAATGTTACACATTATCATATTAAAGGAGGAAAATGGATGATCCTAATCAATCCTTACCAGTTGAATAAGCATTTGATAAAATTCAACACTCATTCATGATAATCACTCTACTAAGAGAAAAAGGGAAAAATTTCTATATAAAAAATTACCCATCACCCGTATAAAGTATTTATCAAAAACATCAAACCTAGTGGTGAAACTAGAAGCATTTTCATTAAATTTAGGTACAAACAAATCTATCCACTCTCATAACTTCTAGTTTATTTTATACTAGAGATCTTGTCCAATGCAATAAGACAAAAAAATCAAAGACGTAATCATAAAAGTAGTAACTAGAAAGATATTTTATATGTATTTATATGATTGCATTAGTTTCATAAACATCCAAGAGAATCCACAATCTATTAGATTTAAAAAGAGAATCAAATTCAAAATACTCGGTATTTACTCAAAGGAGTTGAAAACTTTTGTCTACACAAAAATTGCACATGGACGTTAATGAAGCTCTATTTATAATTGCTAAATTTAGAAGAATTAAGATGTCCTTCAGGAGGTGAATGGTTAAAAAACTTGTACATCCATGTCTTGACAGTCAAAATACCATCAACATTTCTCACAGAGCTAGAACAAAAATGCTAGACATGTTTCCAAAGGGAACGGCAAGAAAGGCAAAAATGAACTATTGGGATTTCATCAAGATAAAAAGCTTTTGCACAGCAAAGGAAAGAGTCGATACAACCAAAAGACAACCAACAGAATGGGAGAAGATATTTGCAAACAACATATCAGATAAAGGGGTAGTATCCAAAATCTATAAGGAACTTATCAAACACCCAAAGAATAAATAATCCAGTCAAGAAATGAGCAGAAGACATGAACAGACATTTCTCCAAAGAAGACATACAAATGGCCAACAGACACATGAAAAAAATCCTCAACATTAGTCAGCATCAGGGAAATGCAAATCAAAACCACAATGAGATACCACCTCACACAGGCAGAATGGGCAAAATTAACAAGTCAGGAAATGACAGATGCTGGCAAGGATGTGGGAAAGGGTAACCCTCTCACACTGTTGGTGGACATGCAAGCTGGTGTAGCCACTCTGGAAAACAGTATGGGGGTTCCTAAAAAAGCTGAAAATAGAGCTACCCTATGACCCAGCAATTGTACTACTGGGTATTTACCCCAAAGATACAAATGTAGTGATCCAAAGGGGCACCTGTACCCCAATGTTTATGGCAGCAATGTCCACAATAGCCAGACTCTGGAAAGAGCCCAGATGTCCATCAACAGATGAATGGATAAAGAAGATGTGGTATGTATATAGAACAGAATACTACTCAGCCATCAAAAAATGGTATCTTGCCATTTGCAATGATGTGGATGGAACTAGAGGGTATTATGCTAAATGAAATAAGTAAATCAGAGAAAGACAATTATCATATGATTCTCAATCATATGTGGAATTTAAGAAACAAAACAGGATCATAGGGAAAAGGAGGGAAAAATAAAACAAGACATAATCCGAGAGGGGGACAAACCATAAGAGACTCTTAATCATAGAAAACAAACTGAAGGTTCTTGGAGGGGAGGGGAGTGGGGAGTTGGGGTAACTGGGTAATGGGCATTAAGGAAGGACATGATGTAATGAGTACTGGGTGTTATATGAAACTGATGAATCACTGAACTCTACCTCTGAAACTAATAATATACTATGTTAGTTAGTTAAATTTTAATTTTAAAAATTGAGAGACAAAAAACTAATAAAATAAATAAATGTAAAAAAAGATGTCTGCTTCTATCTATCTATCTATCTATCTATCTATCTATCTATCTATCTATCTGAAAGGGAGAGAGAGAGAATGAGCACAGGAGCATGGGAGGGGCAGAAGGAGAAGCAGACTCCACCCGTCCCCCAAGCAGGGAACCTTACACGGTCTTGATCCCAGGACCTTAGGATAATGATCTGAGCCTAAGGCAGACACTTAACTAACTGAGCCAGAGTTGCCTCTTTCTGTTTTTGTAATTCTTCCTTTGCTTCTGTAATTCTTTTAGCATATGACTAGTTGAGATACTACAATTACACAGACAAAATGTG
This sequence comes from Ursus maritimus, assembly GCF_017311325.1. Taxonomy (NCBI): domain Eukaryota; kingdom Metazoa; phylum Chordata; class Mammalia; order Carnivora; family Ursidae; genus Ursus; species Ursus maritimus. The sequence goes on from NW_024423453.1 coordinate 2,398,663, forward strand.
AAGCTTGCTACCTGAAGAAATATATCAAACAATCTTCTTAATTGTAAAACTAAATAGACATAAACGTTTTCTAAAGGTGCATAAACACAATCACATATTAGAAAACAGTTATGTTAAAAGGACATAAGTGATAACATTATTTTGAGCAATAATTATGCTACACTACATTTTTCACATCTGTCTTCCTTCAGAGTTTGTAAATTAAGTCTGCAGATACATACCAAATCTGTTTTTGGAGGATCTGGGCACTCAGTGGAGAAAAAAGGTGTCGAACTTCTGACTCCACTGCTATCAGCAGTTGGCTTTGGAGGTTGAGCGTGCTGTCTGTAAGTAGCACTTTTAGGAGTCCAACAAAACAGGTTGATTGATTCTCGCACACAGCGTTCGATGTCAATTTCTAGATAGAAATTTTTTTTCAAAGCAAATATTTAGAATTTGAATTGCTATGTTCATGTAAAAAACACTATCTTTCCTGAATGCATATATCCAATATGGCTAAGATGATAACCAATTAGAAAAGATGTCAGTAAAGTATAACGTAGATATTAATCAGCATATATATGACTACAATGATGGCAGTATTTTATATTATTATATACCTACATATATACATACATTTACATATGTGAATATATACATAGATTTTTATGTGTATTTTATTTATTATCTACATATATACACACATATGTATATATACATACATATATACATATACACAGTAGATATGTTTGGATATTTCAGTATATCATTATTTAAACATCATGGATTATAACACATCTTATTTAAGAATCTGCCTCATTTACTCCAATACTATGTTCACTTTTTCAAAGTAAAATAGAGGTTGGGGAGGGGAAGACTAGAATTTGGGAGTGGACAGGCAAAAGATCCAGTCTACCATGACTTCTAGTAAAGTGTACTTAAAGTTTTCTTTTCACCTATCAAAGGAGATATAAAATAAATAGGGCAAATTTTATTAAAGTATCAATTCTCAATTTTTAAAATAATTTCCTGAATTAAGTTTCACATATAGAAAAATTGCATGCACTTGGTTAAAATGATTTTTAAAAAGGTCTATTTATTTGAGCAATGGTAAATATAGTGAAATGTATTTTTTAAAAAGCTCTGTAACATTATCAACTTGATACTCCACAAAGAGAAGAACCCAGACACCAACTAGAAGAAAAATCAAAGTTCAAGATGCGTTCTCTACTCCATTTAAGAAGGAAGAAATGTGCTCAATTCATTTTTAAAAATTCCAATTAATATGGTTATGGTAAAAATTTGATGCTAAAGAGAGAAACCCTGTCACTTAAAACAAAGTTGATCCATTTAGCACTGTTAATCTCCAAAGAAAGAATTTCAGACCATAGATTTTGCATCTGCAGGGCTGAAATCAGTCTGACACATCTGTCACCCAGTAAAAGCTTGAGTCAAGTCAATGATCCACATCAGAGGTTGTGGTTCAGTCATTAAATCACTAGCATTGGAAAAGCCCATTGTATCTGCTTCCAAAACACCCTACCAATACCATAAAAGGTTTACAGTGAATCTTGAGAATTTACTGGCATCCACCCCAATTCCACCCCGATTATTAGTACTGGCAGATATCCCATTCTCCATTCACTTGACCCATGTCACCTCTCCATCTCAAAATCCTTCCAAAGTCGTTTATCATAACCAAAATATTATACAAAAAGTACTTTGTAAATTGTACATCAAAATATGCAATTATTCTTAAAAAGTAATCTCTTATCCTAGGGCACTACTGTTCTTTTAATTTCCACTATAATTTTGATTAATGCATTGTGAATAAAGCATGTACCCTGGATTATGGTTTCAAGGTTTGATTCCAAGCTCCATGAAGGATTTTGTGATTCTGAAAGAAATAACTTCTCTAAATCCTGAGTTTTCTTTCTCTCTCTCTCTTTTTTTTTAAAGATTTTATTTATTTATTTGACAGAGAGACAGCCAGCCAGCAAGAGAGGGAACACAAGCAGGGGGAGTGGGAGAGGAAGAAGCAGGCTCCCAGCACGGAGCATGGAGCCTGATGTGGGGCTCGATCCCAGGACCCTGGGATCACGCCCTGAGCCGAAGGCAGATGCTTAACGACTGAGCCACCCAGGCAACCCTAAATCCTGATTTCTTTATCCTCTTCCATTACTATCATATCTCTAAGAAAGAGTGAACTATTTCCAAAATAATAAAACACATCTCATACTTCATTTGGGCCAGAGTAGGTGAAAAATACATCTCTCCTGAAGACTTCTGTTCTTTTGCTCTAATGGCTATGAACTGCTCCCAAGATCTAGCGAACAGCTGTTGTCCTGGCACTTCTCTTTACTATCATCTAATTCCCTTCATCTCCCCCCTATATTTGATCCTTCTTTTGAGAGACATTATTTACTCTTTCTTGATTTACTCCATCATTTTGGTGGAACGCATTTTCCAGCAGCTTCTATGAAAGGGTGCACAGAAGGCAAATTATTTTGAAATCTTCCATGTCTTTTAATATATTTATTCTGCCCTTGACTGACAGTTACAGTAGGCATAGCATTCTAGGGCTGAATTTTTTCCCTTCGGGGTTATGCAAAATAGTGCTTCACTGTCTTCTTCTGAGAAGTCTGATATGATTCTGAATTGAAATCATTTGTATGTGATTTCCCATTTTCTGTAAACTTTTAGGATCCCTGGTGTTCTGAAATTTCATAATGATATATGTAAATATGTCACTTCATTATGCTAGGTATTTGGTGGTCCTTTTGTAATTCTCCACCTAACAGAGAAAGTTCTTGTTTGACACCTGAGGTAATTTGTTTTTTTCCTCTTTTCTCTTATTTTAAAAAATATCTTGAAAATCCTGAATTTGTTTTCTAATAATTTTGCCTTTTCTTCTTACTTTTCATCTGTCGTTTTTGTTTTATTCTCAGAGACTTTTCTTAAACTTTATCATCTAACTCTTCTATTAGAAAGCTCACTGCATTTCCACATTTTTAATTTTCAGTAAATCTTCTTTGTTCTTTGTTACTTAAAAAAAATCTGATTTGTCACAGTTGTAATATCTTCTCATAATTATCTTTGAGGATATTCCTTTATTCAGTTTGTGTTGGTCTGTGTGTTTTAGTTGGAGATTTTCCTTAGAGGTTTGGCGATCTATGAGCCTACCTATTTAAAAGAACAGCACTAAAAATCAGATTGGAAGTTTTGTATATGTGAGCAGGTCTTGTTGAGTGGCGGATTTACTACTAGGTAGCTTGGAGACATGATCATTTGTTAGAGGCCCCTAAATAAGGTATTTCTTCTCCTGGGGACATTCTACCTCTCCAGAGAATAATTCTCTAATCTGTCTAATCTTTTCCAGCATTGCCCATGGAGAGTTCCAGGGATTCTAACTACATACATCCCCTCATTTCTGCTCTCTGCTATGCTGTTGACTCTGAATTTCAAGATACTTTGATTCTATTACTCCAAAGAATATCCCTCCAAATTTATTGTGCTCATGGTCATGTTTTTTTGTAAAATCTGCAAAAGTAAAGATATTTGAGCCACAAAAAGTGAAGACTTCTGTCTTTATACCAATTTTCCATCTATTACATTTCATCTTGTGTTAGGCAACATCATAGTGGCTGGGGATACTGAGATATAACTAAGAATAAACTAAATTAGGAATAGATAATTAGTTTGATTTAATGGGATATATTTTTGTGATTTGAAGTCACTTCAGGGTATTGATAAAAGATTTTCTCCTTGATAAAACTCTAGTCAGATTCCTTTAGGCTTTTTCTTGACTATGCCTCAACTTTGGCTTATAAACACTTGAACAAAATGCTAGGATAGTCTTTAACAGTTCAAGGCCACATCCATAGGATGACTGTAGCCCCCACCCCTTAAAGTACCTGCTTGAGAAAAATCAAGGCTTCCAATATAATTTACTGTTTGTTCCAGTCAACATTTGAAGATAGGATCTCTGTCTCCAAGCCTCTGTGGGAAGGTAGAAATCTAACTTCAGTAAGTGCCAGTTAGCAAACCTAGATAGGTTTCACATGGACAAATGCCTTCCTTCACGCTTTTTATAATTTTTCATTTCCTTGAATCTTTCGGGCCCCTCCTCATCCCCCAGTCCCCACCTATTCCCCCATTCTCTCTTTAAAATGCCCAGTTACCCCCGTACAAATTGTTCATCCTGGACTCTTCTCTATTTTAACAGTATATCACTGACTGAAACCTGTCATTACCACTTTAACTAGTATCTGGCTTTGTTTATGTTTGACAGTACAGTATAGTTATTGCTCTAGAAATGACTTCCTGAAATACTCCCATCACCCACTATACAAGTGCAGAGGTTGTAATGTAATACGATGTATCCCAGCACCGGAAGTTTATGGGTAGGAGAAACAGTTGAAATATACACAGCCAAAAATCAGACTTAAAAATTCTTCCAAACTTTAAACACGTAAAATGGTAAGCAGAGAATCTGGTTCTCACTGATGCCTGATCAAAAGAGAAATACTCTCCTTCTAGGAATATACTTGATAATGTTACATATACAGTTATAAGTGCATCATTAACATTTTTTTCTCTTATGATAGGAATTTCACAAAATAGCACTTTTGCGTTTGTATGAAAGAAATCTGTAGCACCACCTGTGTTAAGTCATACGGGTTATGCATTCCCAATACTACTAATAAAAAACAAACTTCAACTAACACTATCAATAGAAAAACTGATTATCTATTTTTTGTATAGAAAATATGTGCAATTATTGTCATATGAAGAGATCATCAATGAGTATGAAGCAAAAAAGAAGGAAAAATATAGAGGTTTCTGACATTTAATAATTAAAGTATTACGTTATTTTTCTGTTTTGAAATTTGTTATGGTCTCCTTTCTCATTATCAATATTCTTTTAATGGTTTCATTTTGTAACATAATTTAATCTTCTTAGAGAGGGTCACTTCTCCACAATTTATAGGGTTTAGGCCCACGCAACCTGGATCTTCCCCTATCTTCCAGTCTTCTGCTAGGTGGCAGAGGAGTAGACACTTGGCTAGCAAGGTGGGTGCAAAGATCTACAGGGGTGGGAGAAATGAAACTACTCCTTATGCATGCATTGAACTCATTCTTCTGTTTTTTTTTCTGCCTCATTTTCATTCACTTTCAATGCCTGAGACTTTCTGGTGCTCTGCATCAAGAATTGGCTTGCTTCTTGCTAGTATTCTCCTTTATAGAAAGGTTGCAATTGTCTTTACTTTTTATGGAGTGAGTTACTATTGATGTAATTGTGTTCTATCTTCTCAATTATTGTTGTTTCTTGTCTACTCGTGCTCTTCTTACATTCTCTTTGTTCTTAGGATTATACTTTTTTCATTCCCTTACTGTTTCTCTTTAATGATGTTTCAGAAGGGAATAGGGATAGACATATGTGTACAATCTATCATTCTTAATTGGAAATGTTTCAAACTTTAAAGCTCTGGTTTAAAAGGGGTGGGAATGAATTCAGGGGTGGAAATGAGCATGGTGGGCTTGAACCCTTGCTTCCTTGGTCTAGCTCTTGGTCTAGTGGCATTTAAGGTATTTACTTAGAAAGTGGTATAATAATGGCATACTGGAAAGAGCATTAACCTGGGAGGCAGCATGATCTGGGCTTAAATTTCAATTCAGTTACTTACAAGTTGTATAGCTCTGGCCAAACTCATTTTTCTGCCTCTTTTTTCTCAATCATAAAATAGGGATAATGTTACCTGATTTCTGGGAGCATTATGAGGTATAAATAATATTATTTCAGCACATGGAAGGAACTCAGCGATATTACAAACTCCCAGATGTATAAAATGCGTGAGAACTTTTGGCACTTCACCTGAAATTTTACAAAGCATTAGCCTTAGGTCCCAGCTAGTCTGCCTTCTTGCTTGAAACCCAGTTTGAAATACAGGTTACATTTTAATTTTGCACTTGGTAGACTTCCATTTAGAAAGAGTTTGCCTTTTAAAAAATATTCTTTACTACCTTTCAAAATCCCAAAACTTGGAATGTTATTTAGTGATGAAAAGTAATGGGCTATCAAGTCATAAGCAGGCATGGAGGAAAAAGTCTGCAAAGCCTACATACTTTATGATTCCAACTATATGACATTCTAGAAAAGGCAAAGCTATCAAGACTGTAAAAAGAAATTACTGATTGCCAGGGGTTAGTAGGGTGGGAAGACTGGGGAGAAGGACTGTATAGCTGTAGCACAGATTTTTTAGGGTAGTGAAACTGTTCTGTATAATACTATAATACATGACGTTACTCACTTGTCAAAACCCACAGAACTGCTCAAAAACAGAGTGAACCTTAATGTAAACTTAGTTAATGGACCTTAGTTAATAATAATGTATCAATACTGATTCAACAATTGTATCAAATGTGACACATTCAGGCAAGATGTCAAAAACAGGGTAAATTATGAGCAGAGGAGTGGAGAAATATGGGAATGCTGTATTACCTGTTCAATTTTTTCTGTAAACTTAAAACGGTCCTCTCAAGTAAAGTCCGTAATTAAAAAACCAAAGAGCAGTGACAGAAGTAATACCAGTAAAAATAGCAGAGTAGATAACTCCAAGGGCACGTCTTCTCCATGGAGTTTTTTTGTTTTGTTTTGTTTTGTTTTGTTTTTAAAGAACTAATAGGGTGCCTGGGTGGCTTGATCTCCTAGGCCTCTGACTCTTGGTTTTAGCTCAGGTCATGATCTCATGGGTCATGGGATCCAGCCCCGGGTCTCCTTGCTCTGTGAGGATTCTGCTTGAAGATTCTCTCCCTCTGCCCCTCCCCCCACCCCCCCCACAACATGCTCTCTCTCAAATAAATAAATAAATCTTTGAAAAAATTTAAAAAATCAAGAACTAATGAAAGAAGTTAAAAAATGTATAGTCATGTCATCCCTGTATTATATTAATTTCTTGACTAGGGTAACAAATTATAACTTCTCCACCACATGCAAAACAAATTCCATTGCCAGAAAACATTAAGAAAAATCCCTTTGCATATTACTGGATGTAAAACAGAAACTCGATTTGCAAGAGTTAAAATATTAATAATTTTTTCCTAATCCTGCAATCATATGACAAGAAGGGCCATTGAAGCTATTTTGGAATATCTTGATTTACACAGAACATTTAACATATTGGGCAATTTTAACCATTTCCTTTCCCACTCTGAAATTCTCATCTGTAGTAATAACAGTATGGTTATTATTTCATCCCAACCTGTGTTTGAGACAATATGCTCAAAATTGTCTCTGTGAGGCAGCTAGAAAATTAAGTAGCCAGGAAAACTGCTAAGGACAAGAAATAAATAATTTTGTATATCCAAACCACTACTGTAAAACATGGCTTGCTTAAATAAGAGCAGATGAATTGTAGAAATAGTATTTCATATTTAAAATGAGTTTAAAATTTTATGAAGTTGAGTTTTTATTTGCTGTTCACTGAGAAAGGACTAACATGTAGAAAAAAAAGGAATGGCCAGTAGTTTGTCTAACATCAGATTTTTATCTAACACCAGGTATTGTCATCACTGTCATTAAAAATGAGCTTTGTAGAAAGTTAGAACTAAACTTCTGAAGATACTAGATTGGACCATCTGAAATTGCTGATATGGAAACCTACTTTGTAAACAACACATTCCCCTATAATAGTAAAAAGAATTAGATTTGGACTCCAAATGCTAGTTACTAACTTATACAATAAGGAGCATTCCATAACATCACCGTGCCTCAGTTATTTCAAGAGCAAAATGGAGATAATAAGAAAATCTACTTAACATAGCAGTGATATTTATACAAGATAAAAAATTTTAAAGGCTTTGTAAACCCTAAGTGATTCATGTTATTATAGAGATTATTTACATTGCCCAAATTTTCTAGTCACAATTTTGCTTCAGAAATGAAGCTTACTATAGGAGAATTAAAAATGTACAAACTTACATTTTGGTTTAAATAATGTTCCTCTGTGCCACTGTGTCCATAAAGGCCACCCTGCTGTTTGTTTAATTGAATAGAACTAAAAGTGAGTTCTTACTATGTTCAAAGTATGGTATTAAGTGCTGAGGCATCATAAAGATGAGTAATTGCTGAGAGTGTTGGAGTGGTGGCCCAGGCAGGGTGAGAGTTCCCACTGAACACCTTGGGTATTCATTCAGTTAAGGACCTTGACATGTCACATTCTTGGGCTAAGTAAAAGATTAAGGACCCAGCAGTTATTTAACTGTCTAGCAAAACAAAACACTCTTAAAGGAAGATAAGAAAGTCCAGATTCCTTTTAATGTATCTTTATCAATATCCACTGTATAATAAACAATAACTACATATGCAAAGCAGAATAATGTGACCTATATCAAAAGAAATAGAAGTTCATACAAATAGACCTATAAGATGAGTTAGAATTGAAATTATTAGATGAGACTTTAAAGTAATTACTATAAAATTTATGTTCAATGACTTAAAGGAAAATACTGTAAAGTGAATGGACAGAGAAATGCAAACAATAAGAAAAGTGAAATACAGGAACAGAAAGATACATTATTTGAAGTGGAAATTTACTGAAAGTTCTTAAAAGCAAGATAAAAATAAAAAGAACTATATTGGGGCACAACAAAATCTGATAAAAACCAAAAAATAAAGAGGTAACACAAATCTACAAAAAGGAATGAAGAGCACTGATAATGGAAAAATATGCTTGGTTAGATACAAAAAAATGATCTTTTAGCTTCTTTTAATATGGTTAAAAAGTAATTAGCTATTTAAAATCAGAGTAATAACAGTTTATCGTGAAGTTTATTACAAATGTAAATGTCAAATATATTAAAACAATGCCAGAAAATATGGAAAGTAAATGGAATCACACTTTTGCAAAGTTTTTACATTTTCTATAAAACTGTAGAATGTTAACTCTGTGTAAACTATGGTAGGTTAAGGACACGGATCATAGTCCCTAGAGCAATAGCCAAAAGCAATTTAAAATGCAAAATGAAAAGCCAACAAAGGTATTAAGATGAAATGTCAAAATTATTTAATTAACATAAGTCAGAAAAGGAAGATGAGAAACACAAGCAAATGGGACAACTAGAAATATGCCCAACCATATTAAAGACAAGTGGACTAAACACTCTATTTAAAAGGGAGTAAATATCAGACTGGATAAACACAGCAAATAATAATTATATGCCTCAATTATATGTCTATATGTCTAGATAACTATATGTCTGAAAGTAATACATTTAAAATATTTTAAATATAGAATATTTAAATATTTAAATTTAAAGTAACAGAATATAAGTATATATTTTAAATATTTCTAAATTTAAATACTTAAGAAGTCACAGATGGGTTGAAAATAAAACACAGAAAAAATACTATATAAGAACCAAGCATGAGAAAGTTCATGTGATTACATTAATATCAAACAAAACAGACTCTTAAGAAGTATTACTGAGATAAAGAGGCACATTTCATAATGATAAAAAGTTCATCCATCAAGATGACATAACAATCCTAAGCATATATGTATTTCATAAGAGAGCTTTAAAATATAGAAGTAAAAACTGATAGAATTAAGGTGTAATAGATAAATCTGTAATAATAGAGAGTTTAATGCCTCCCTCCAGTAATTTATTGAACAAAGAGAGGAAGAGCCTAGTTAGGGTAAAGAAGACCCAAACATTATTTTTGACTTATTTGACATTTACAAAGCACTACGCTTAAAAAATTTAAATAAACATGACCTTAATGTGCACATAAAACATTTAACAAGATAGGTAATAGGTGTCACATAAAGGTTCAACAAGTTTTTAAAATTGAAATTTCGACCAAAAAATATTTTTGACCAAAAAAAATTACAAGGGAAATCAGTAATTATTCTTACAGCAATAATAATGAAAAGACAGTATAACAAAATTTACTGTATTCCTCAAAAGTACTTAGGAACAGTTAAATTAGAAAAGATGAAAGTTATAAAATCAGTACTCTAAGTGTGATCTGCAAGAAGCAAGAAAGAGAGGGCTCATTAAATTCAAAGAAGACAGATGAAAGAAGAGTTAAGACAAAAAAAAAGAAAATAGAAAAACAATAAAACAATAATAGAAGTTAAATTAACAAGGAAAATATTAGTGAAATTGATAAACCCTAGCAGAATGATCAAGATAAAAAAGAGCAAATTATCAGTATACGAAATGAAAGGAGATACTACTACAGATACATCAGACAGTAAAACCATAGCAATACAATATTATGAACAATTAAATACCAGTGAATTTGAAAGCAAATAAAATAGATAAATTCCTTGGAAAGCATAGTTTACCGCATACATAACTTGACACAAGAAGAAATAGGACAAACATATCTTTATAATTTTTTTTTTTTTTTTTTTTTTTTACAGATTTTATTTATTTATTCAACAGAGATAGAGACAGCCAGCGAGAGAGGGAACAGAAGCAGGGGGAGTGGGAGAGGAAGAAGCAGGCTCATAGCGGAGGAGCCTGATGTGGGGCTCGATCCCATAACACCGGGATCACGCCCTGAGCTGAAGGCAGACGCTTAACCGCTGTGCCACCCAGGCGCCCCTGGACAAACATATCTTTAAAGAAGTTAATTCTTAATGAAAGAATTTCCACAAAGAAAACTACAGGTGGAGATGGTTTCATTGGTGAAATTTATAAAATATTTAAAGAATTTCTTACAATCTTGCACAAATTCGTTCTGAAGACAGAAAAAGAGGGAATACTCCCACTTGTTTTAAGACTATAACTTTAAATAAACCTGATATAACTCAGTATTCCTCTGATACAAAAATCTGAGAAAAATATATGATAATTAAAACCCAGTATTTCTCATGAACATAGACATAAAGTCCTTAACAAAATATTACTTAAGTGTGGTAGGATGAATAATGACCCCCAAATATATATACATCCTAAGCTTCAGAACCTGTGAACACATTCCGTTATATGGCAAAAGAACCTTGAAGTGTGATTAAGTTAAGGATCTTGAGATGGGCAGATAATCATGAATTATGCAGGAGGACCCAATGTAATCACAAGTAACCTTATAAGAAGGAGCATGAGTTCAGAGGAAGTAGAAAGAGATGTGACAACATTATGCAGTGGGTGTTAAAGATGAAGGAAGGGGCCACAGACAAAAGAATGCATGTGGCCTCTAGAAGTTGGCAAAAAGGAAATGGATTTTCCCTTCTGAGCCTCCAGAAGGAACAAGCCCTCCCAATACCTTGACTTTTGTCCAGTCAGACTGATTTTTAATTTCTGATCTCCAGTGTATAAATCGTAAATCTGTGTTGTTTGTGGTAGTCTTTTACAGGAGCAATAGGAAACTAATACACAAGGGTATACCCTAGGTGTAAACTATTTTTCTATTCACAATATTTCTTTCTTATTTTTTTTCTTTCCCTCCCTCCCTCCCTCCCTCCCTTCCTATAGCTTTTCAAATTAATGTTTTCAATTTCTTTGGGTAATACTCAGTAGTGGAATTACTGATCATATGGTATTTCTATTTTTAATATTTTGAGGAACCTCCATACTGTTTTCTTTTTAATTGCAGCCATTCTGACAGTGTAAGGTGATAATCTCATTGTGGTTTTGATTTGCATTTCCCTGATGATTAGTGATGTTGAGCATGTTTTCATGCATTTATTTGCCATCTGTATGTCTTTGGAGAAATGTCAATTCAGGTCCTTGGCACATTTGTTAATCAGATTGGGGTTTTTTGATGTTGTTTTGTATAAACATTCTTTATATAGTTGGCTATCAACCCCTTATTGGATATATCATTTGCAAATATCTTTTCCCATTCAGTAGGTTGACTTTCAGTTTTGTTAATGGTTTCCTTTGTTGTGCAAAAGCTTTTTATTTTGGTGTAGTCCCAATAGTTTATTTTTTGCTTTTGTTTCCCTTGCCTGATAAGCATAATCTAAAAAAATGTTTCTATGGCCTATGTCAAAGAAATTATTGCCTATGTTTTCTTCTAGGTGTTTTATGGTTTCAGGTTTTACATTTAGGTCTTTAATCCATTCTGAGTTTGTTTTTGTGTATGGTGTAACAAAGTGGCCCAGTTTTATTCTTTTGCATGTAGCTGTCCATTTTCCCAGCACCATTTATTGAAAAGACTGACTTTTTCCCATTGTATATTCTTGCCTCCTTTGTTGTAGATTAATTGGTACCATATAAGCATGGGTTTATTTCTTGGCTCTCTGTTCTGTTACATTGATTTATATGCCTATTTCTGTCCCAGTACCATGCTATAGCTTTGTAGCATATCTTGAAATCTGGGATTGTGATACCTCTGGCTTTATTCTTTTTTCTCAAGATTGCTCTTGCTATTTGAAGTCTTTTGTGGTTGCACACAAATTTTAGGATTATTTGTCCTAGCTCTGTAAAAAAGGCTGTTGGTATTTTGATAGGGATTGCATTAAATCTGTAGATTGCTTTGGGTAGTACGGACATTTTAACAATATTAATTCTTCCAATCCATGAGCAGGGACTATCTTTCCATTTGTTTGTGTCATCTTCAATTTCTTTAATCAATATTTATAATTTTCAGAGTACAGGTCTTTCACCTCCTTGGTTAAGTTTATTCCTAGGTATTTTATTCTTTTTAGTGCAATTGTAAATGGGATTGTTTTCTTAATTTATCTTTCTGCTACTTCCTTATTTGTGTATAGAAATGCAATGGATTTCTGTGTATTAATTTTGTGTCCTGCAACTTTACTGAATTCGTTTATTACTTTTTGTATTTTTTTTTGGTGGAGTCTTTAGGGTTTTCTGAGTATAATATCATGTTGTCTGCAAATAGCGACTGTTTAACTTCTTCCTTACCAATACAGATGTCTCTTATATTTGTTTTTCTTGTCTGATTACTGTTTCTAGGACTTTCAGTACTATGCTGAAAAAAAGTGGTGAGAGTGGACATCCTTGTCTTGTTTCTGATGTCAAAGGAAAAGTTCTGTTTTTCATCATTGAGTATGATGTTATCTGTAGGCTTTTCATAAATGACCTTTATGATGTTGAGATATATTCCCTTCAAACCTACTTTATTGAAAGTTTTTATCATGAATGGATGTTGAATTTTGTCAAATACTTTTTCTGCATGTGTTGAGATGATCATATGGTATTTATCCTTCATTTTGCTAATGTATCATGTTGAATGATTTGTGAAAACTAAACCATCTTTGCATCCCTGAAATAAATCCCACTTGATTACAGTGAATGATCCTTTTAGTATATTGTTGAATGTGGTTTGTTAATATTTTGTTGAGAATTTTTGCATCTATGTTCATCAGGGCTATTAGTCTGCAGTTTTCTTTTTTCTTTTCTTTTTTTTTTTGTGTGTGGTATCTTTGTCTACTTTTAGTATCAGGGTAATGCTGGCCTTGTAGAATGTATTTGGAAGATTTCCTCCCTCTTCTAATTTTTTGGATAGTTTGAGGAGAATAGGTATTAACTCTTCTTTAAATGTTTGGTAGAATTCACCTGTGAATCCACCTGGTCCTGGACTTTTGTTCTTGGTAGTTTTTTTGTTTTGTTTTTTTTTGTTTTGAGAGACAGAATCTTAAGCAGGCTCTATACTTTGTGCAGAGCCTGATGTGGGGCTCAATCAACCGCCCCCGAGATCATGACTTGAGTCAAAATCGAGATTCAGACACTTAACCAACTGAGCCACCCAGGTGCCTCTGTTGGTAGTTTTTTGATTAATAATTCAATTTTGTTACTAGTAACTGGTCTGTTCAGAATTTCTATTTCTCCCTGATTCCTTTTTGGAAGATTCAGTTTTTAGAAGTTTATCTCTATTCACAATATTTCTGATAGACCAAATGTGAGGGATTTTCTCTTACACCAACAACCAATTCTCCAACTCTTTGGATACCAGCTGGATGTCCTACAATTTAATTCAATTCTGAACAGTAACTACCCAGAATTTGCACAGACCTCACAAGTAAAGGGCTCAGTCCCACAAGACTGCCTCCATTTCAGATGCTGGTCACAAGTCCCAGGTTGTCACCTATACTTCTGACCAACTGGCTATAAATTGTGGTTCCCACCATCCGTTTCTCAGGTTAATTTACTATAACAGTTCACAGAACTCAGGGAAACACTTTACTTAAGTTTACCAGTTTATTATAAGGGATACAAATGAATAGCCAGATGAAGAGCTATATAGGGCAATGTCCAAAAGGATCCCAAGTGTGGGAGCTTCTGTCCCTGTGAAGATGAGGTGAACTTCCCAGCAAGTGGCTATGTTCACCAACCAAGAATCTCTCTGAACTCTTTAGGTATTTTTATAAAGGCTTCATCACATAGGCATGAGTGATTACTAACTCAATTTCCAGTTCCTCTCCTGTCCTAGGAGGATAGGGGATAGGGTTGAAAGTTCCAAGTTTCTAATCATGGCTTGGTCTTTCTGATTACAGCTCTTAGTCTGAAGCTCTCTAGGAGCTCACAAAGATTTATCTCATTAAAAACAAACACTGCTCCTATCACCTAAGAGATTCCAATGGACTTAGGACCTTTGAGTCATAACCAAAGTCAAGGACCAAATATTAGAATAAAAGATGCTCCTAGTATCCCTGCCATTCAGGCAATTACAAGTGTTTTAGGAACTTGTGTCAGAAAGTGGGGGGAGAAACCAAATATATAGTTCTTATTCTGTCACTCCTGGGAATTTGAGGTTGGCTTAACAAAATGGACTGTTAATTAATGTAACTCTTTAGATAAACAGGCTACAGGAACACTATATGATTAGCATAATAGATGCTGAAAAAAATGTGACAAAAATTCAATGCTCATTAATCATAAAAACTCTCAACAAACTAGGAAAAGAAGGGAACTTCCTCAAACTGATAAAGGGCATTTATAAAAAATCTACAGCTAACATAAAGCTTAATGGTGAAACATCAAATGCTTTTTTTTTTTTTCCTCTCCTAATAGTGAACCAAGACAGGGATGTATTTTCATCAATTCTATTCAATGAATTGATGGAATGAAGGTCCTAGTCAGTGCAATGAAGAAAAATAAAAGAAAGGCATAAAAATGGGAAAGGAAGAAATGCAACTGTCTTTCTTCTCAGAGAATATGTTTTTTTTACATTTAGGAAAAAACCCTAAGGAATCTACAAAACTATTAGAACTAGTAAATGAATTTAGCAAGTTTGAAGGCTAACATGGTTCAAAACTCAGTTCATTTCTATATATTATTGACACATAATTGGATAATAAATTTTAAAATTTGATGACCAATAGAATGAAAAGCATAAAATATCTAGGAATACATTTAATAAAAAATAAGCAAAATATCACCTGAAAACTATAAGCATTGTTGAGAGAAATTAACGAAGACCTAAATAAATGGAGATACACCATGTTCATGGATTAAAAGACTCAATATTGATAAAACTGCAATTGCTCCTAAATCTGATCTATAGATTCAAAGCAATCCTAATCAAACTACGACCAGCTTTGTTGCAGATTTTTTTTGACAAAAACTCAGGCAATTTAATGGGGAAAGGAAAGCCTTTTCAACAAAAGGAACTGAAATAACTGAATAAATATATGGGACAATAAATAAACCTTCATATCAAAATCATACCACACAATGAATTCATCTGAATAATAGACCAAAACATGAAAATTAAAATAAGCTTCTGGAAGAAAACTTAGGAGAATATCTTAATGATTTTGAAGTAGGCAAATATTTCTTAGGGAGGGTACACTATCTGAGGATTCTGGCTCCTGGATAAAAATCCATAAATGATTTTTCAGGCTCAGCCATAGGCAATTACAAATGCTTTACCTTGAGGCCTCATGAGAGAAGGCTGCCCTCCTCACACCAGACTTCGTACATAGCCGATGCACTGTAGTCTCTGAAGGCAGTTGCTGTCAAGGACTCAGATCTCCTTGGCTGACCATGCTGTTAAACATATCTACATTCCTAGTCCAGGCCCCAACACAGATGTCTTTTATAAGCTGCTTTTGGCAGAGGTCTTCTTCAGAGACCTTCAAAGACTTCTTTATCAGAGGAAGATGAACTTGAAGATATTTCCTCCACTCTAATTGAATACTAAGTACTTCTCTATTCCAATCTGTTTCTACTCCACCCTTCCCCGGCCTCCAGGTCCATTAGACTGCAGGAACCTTTTGCTCCAGGCTCCTTCTTAGTTAGACTTTCGGATCTGTGCTGATCCACCTGACCCTCCACTATTCCATGTGGAAAAATAAAACATGGAGGAGTTGGTGCTTTCTTCTGTTTAGCCTCTTGCATATTCTATTGCACTAAGTAATTATAGACTTGACTGTTAGTTTAATTTTGGTTTGTTGTCTTAATTGCCTACTACAACAGCTGGCTATCAGCCCGCTTGAGCTCACCCCACCCCCTGACAATATAACCATAAAAGAAAAAAATGATAAACTTTATTAAAATCAAAATTATCAACTTACCAAAAGACAGTTAAGAAAACAGAAACGCCAAGAACAGATAAAACTCACACACATTAATGGAACAGTGGTTGTTAATGGGGGAGTAGAGATTGACAGGGGAGTGACATCAAGGAATTTTCTGGGGTAATGCAAATATTCTATATCTTGATTGTTGGGACTTGTGACCGGCATCTGAAGTGGACGCAGTCTTGTGGGACTGAGTCCTTTACTTGTGGGGTCTGTGCAAATTCTGGGTAGTTACTTGTTATTTACATAGATATTTATTACTGTCAAGATGTATTGAATTGTACAATTGAAGCCTATATATTTCACTGTTTATAAATCTTATATCAATTAAAAATATGTTTAAATATTGAGAAAAACAAACAAACAAACAAACAAGAGAAAGCACAAGGTCTTTGTATCTTCTTTTCCTATAAAGTTTTTTTGTGTAAAATTTTCAGTTGGACTAGAATGGAGAGGCTAGGTATGGAGTTATACTCCATTTGTTCAATTACATAGCATCATTTATTATCTATTAAAAACTTTAGAACATTTGAATAATTTTATTAACATCCAAAACCATAAGGGTGATCTGCAACCCATTAATCTACCTATCTCAACCACAGATATTTTTGACACAAATTATTTGTAAGAAGGTGAGAAGAAGTATTGATGTTCTAAGACATGAAAACATCTCAACAATAATACAATAGAACTCTCACTGCTGAACAAACAACTACAAAGTTGCTTATCTTACTAACAGAAAACAAGGTGAATGGAATAAAATATGCTTATTATGAAGCATTCTCTACAACATAAGTCATAAGGACAGTACTCCCTGACATCCTCAGGCTGACAGAACTGCTACCACCATTTAATATACTGAGATGAAGTATATTATAGTGGGTAGAGAAACACAGATTCAAGACCCAATAATCTTGAGTAACTCACCGATTCACCCTTTAACATTGTAATGAGTATCATCTGTAGTCCAAGAAACACACAGATAGAATGTTATTACTAGATAAGAGAATTCTAAAACATAAGAAAATGCAGTGAGAGACCAATTTACTAAGATTTTGTAGGTGCTAAAGAGATAGCATCTGAAAATTCTTTCGGGACTTTGCCATGTAAATTATCATGGTAAAGAGCAACAAGTACTCTTTTACCAGATTCTTGAACTTATCACTGGCCAGTTGCTCTCTTTTCATTCTTTGGAATCATAGCATTTTAGAAGTGTCCAATCCATTCTGCACGCTACACCCAGAATCATTTTTCTAAAATATAAATCTAATCATGTCATTTTTCTGTGTAAAACTTTCCAACTGAATATGGAATAAACCCCAAATTCCTCAGCATATTATAAGGTCCTCATAATCAGGACTCTATTTCATCAATTTCTGTCACCATTATCAGTGCTATTACCCCAGTCCATTCACTCCAATATCTTTATCTCTCATCCTACCCTCTGGTCACTCTATTAGTATCCTATTTAGAGTTAGATGGTCACACAGTTGCACACCTCCTATGCTACGTTCTAAGCCTCCAGTGCTTTTTCCTCATCCTCCTATGGGGCTGGTACTGTCTTATCCTTATGTTTATGGCCTCAATGCATAAAACTGTGTCTGTCATATAATTGTTTTTATCAGACAAGTATTGAATGAATGACTTAACTTATCCTAAGTTCTCCCAGAAAGTGGTCAAAATTTCTTGACAACCAATTCATCCACTTTAGGTACTTCACACAGCTCAAAAACATTAAAGCAAAGTTGCTAAGTCTCATTGATCAATATCATTGAATGTTTCCAAAAGTAAGTCTATTCTTGCCTTTCCTTGTTGTTCTAAACATGGTTTTTTCACAAGCCCACATTTACTGCGGTTTAGCTTTACTGACACCACTATTTATCTATATAATATTTCTGGATGATTTGGATTTGTTTTGTGCTCCTTTCACATTCTTAGTTCAATTCAGATGGACACTATAGCAGAACAATATCAGACAGGACAGAAAGAAGTCTGACAGACATCCTGTAATTGGGCTTAAAAGATAGTAACCTTGGAAACTGTATTCATAACACCAAGTGGCTAATGTTTAGTATTGGATGGCACTATGAAAAACGCAGTATTTCTTCTAAAAATACCTTGCCACTATTTTTAGATTGTATAAGAAATGGCATGTAGACTGCTTTTACATTTATCTCCCCTAGTACTAAAATGACATATGTATCAACACATGTGAAGAACTTTTAGCCACATTTTCTAGCATCATTTGTACTTCCTCAGAAGGTAACATCCCACTATATAATCTATTACAAGGGAATAGGATTTGGGAACAATTTTTGGCAAAAATATATCTTTCTGCTATGTTCTCTCTTCAAGCACTAAAGAGTTAGTCTAAAGTGATGGAAAGAAGGGAGAAAGGAGAGGGAACTTATAGAGATTGAATGTTACATGTTCTTCAAGTGTTTTTAAAATATTAAATGGAACATATACTTTAAAAGAATAGTTATGGATACTGTGTACCCAGTACCGGATTTTGCATCAGGTGCACGATGTATATTATCTTTAGTGCCCGTCATAACACTAAAGCAGAAATTAATGCGCCAGAACTGGGATGTGAACTTGCATCTATGTTATCTACAGACAGCTCTCAGTAGGAGCACCCCCTGAAAGTTTCTCAGTTCACACAGGTAGTGTGTGGTGGAGCTAGGACTTAAATCCTTATCTGTCTTGACTGCAAAGCCTGTGCTATCTACTATATTACACTGTCTCTGAGCAATGAAAGGAAATACTCTTCTTAGTCAGAATTACCTAAGAAGTCAAGCCTTGACTTCTTAGGTAATTCCTCAATTGCTTTTGCTAACCTGGAAATCTGTATGATTGATACCTACTTTAATAATTTATAGAAAGAGCCAAATGGGATGATTGCTGCATTTATACCAACAGAAAAGCCTGTCATGATAGAATGGAAAACTGAGAAAAAGCATAATCATGATGATGACAATATTCATAAAAATAATCACTTACATCACATTTGCTCTGTGCCAGGTACTGCTCTAAGTTGTTTTGATATATTTATTTAACACAACAACCCTATGAGGTAGTACTATTATCATTCTCATGCAATCAGAGTTAAGGAAACAAAGAGGTTAGGTCATGACCCTAAGGTCACACAGCTATAACTGGTAGAGCCAGGATCTGAAACCCAGGTGAACTGGTTCCACATTCCATGCTCTTTAACAACTAGAGCTATTGAGTGTCTCTTTGTAGAAAGAAACAACTAGAAAGGACAATTAAAAAAAAAAATGCAACCCTATTTTTTGTTCACAAGGTTACCACCTGGGTGGTGTTTCCATCATGTTACTGTCAATAGATGTTCAGAAGCAATCTGCTTCAGCAAAGAATTTAGTTAAATTTGCTGTTTGCTTATGCTTTTAAACTTAGTTGAGTGGGGATTTCAGTAAAGTACAACATATTTATTGAGTTCAAATCAATGTTTGATCCTATCCAGTCTTCACCTACAAAGTCTGTCTCAAGAATTAAAGTGAAATATAGAGTTAGCCTATCTATCCTTTTTCTGTAGACTTAGAAAGATTGTTTCTTTTACATATGTTCCAAGCTTATGTTACATAATATTTTCCTTAGAAAAGGCACGTTCAGTGTGTTTGTGTGTATTAATCTGGATTCACCTCTTAGGACTTCCCATGATCACCTCCAGTTCTTTCAAGCATCAAGTACAGTTAGGAAGCTCAACATGATGGAAAAAGAGATCTCTTTAGATCTATTTAAGAAAGACATCTCAAATAAGTGTCCTTTGATTAAAAATAAAACACAGGTATACTTTAGGGCAAGGTCTACATTTAGACCCTTTCTGGTTTTTTTTAAGTCATATTTTTATTATAATCTCTTGGGGAATTATATACAGTGACCAAGCAAATAATGAGCCAGAATAATGGCACTAAGGATCAAGGCAATTCACATCAACAGAAGGCATCCTATTTTCAAAGTAGGTAGAGTTTACCTTTTCAACGGGTCAGGCCTAACAAATGTATTCTTACTTTCTGATTTCAGAAATAATAATTTTATTTTAATGGACAAGCAATGTTACTGCTAATATTCCTATACAATCTGACAACAGATTCTTTTACCAGTGTTTAATGGTGCATTTAGGTATGAAATTGGAAAGGTGTTTAATTTGCTTGATTTCAAAATGCACAATCAGCATTTCTGATTTTTTTTTTAGAAGTGACCAGAAAAATTCTCTTAATCCTAATCAATAATCCTCTGTTTACTTTGGCCTCTGTTTAAGTTGGGAATGAGAGGAAAACATCCGCAGGGTACAGACAGTGTTCCTAGCTCGTGAAATCAGCTTCTTTATTACTATTCAACACCATAAGAAAAAAAAATAGATAATCTGATTTTCAAGAGGAATCTCCCAGAAACAATATAAGAACTAAACTACTATTTGCTCATATAAAAAATAATTTAAGTTTGGTAAGTTAGAAAGATGATGGCGATACTTTGAATTTGGGGGAAAGAAGGAAGGAGAAATTTTATAAATAATAAATAAATAAATAAATCCAAGCATTTTTGTTATTTTCCCAAAAGGATGAAGATTTTCAACAACAGAGAGATAGTGAAGTACTAAATATAGATCATCCACTAAAGATAAAAATCAGGGTACGTAGCAGTTTTCTTATTCCTCTTGAAAGTGCTTAATAAATATGTAATCTTAAGGTAACTTTCTCTTTTTTTGAGGATTTTAAAATTTTTTTCTCATTTTTTAAAATTTAAATTCAATTAATTGACATATAATGTATTATTAGTTTCAAGGGAGAGGTCAGTGTTTCACCAGTCTTATATTATACCCAGTGCTCATTACATCACATGCCCTCCTTTCTTCTGTTCTTTGTTTTTTAGGCAAATTTATCTCTTGGATAACCTTAAGTGCATTTATTATCAGCAGTCACTTGTGCCTGCCTAAAACTATGAACAACAATAAACTGAGCAGAAGGTTTGGAGCCAATGAAATGCTGTTTGAAGAAAGTAGAATTTTCTACCTGAAAAACGTTTTGGTTTCTGCAAAAATACAGTTTAGTTTTTCAGTTCCACAGATTGTTATAACCTAGGTAATCACATTACTTTCATCTTTGCAACCCCAGCAGCAAAGCTTAGACCATAGTTGCATTCCCTATTTCCACACTTAGCACTTAACACCTAGATTTACAAACTCTTCACTTGTGAATATAATGTATAGCTTAACTTACTATCCCACACTATATGACATGGAATTTCCCAGGAGTGTTATATGCCCTCCCAAGGGCACAGCGTTTCCTTTCCTCAAACTGTCCAATGGTTAGTAAGCAGCTATGGATAGGAGAGAGCAAAGTTCCATGTGGATTACACCTTTGTGAAAATATAGATTCTCAAACACCTAACCAAGTAGCCCTTATTGACTCTCTATCAGTTGAAGATAAACTGGCCTGTCCTAAGATTAAGGCAAATATGTTACTGCCCTCAAGTCTTTTACCCTTCTGGTGGCATTACTGACTTGAAAGTAAACCACAGCCATCCAGTATGACCCAGCTTTGTACCTACAAAGCGGGCAGTATATGAGCAAGCGAATCCAGAGAAGGAAGTTGAGGCTCAAGAAGAGATTCTGAAAACTTGGATGATTATTTTCTCAAATTGCTATTAGACTCATTATCTTATAATTACATTTCATTTAGTGATTCTATTTATTTATATCTATACCTGGTAAATCAGAGAAGAGAAGAATGCACTCATTAAAGCCATTAGCCAAAAGCCGGTCCCGTAGCTGCTGGAGAATTGCTACTCCAATACAGAATGGGAAAGAGGAATTCCCAAGGAGTAAGGTATCCCAGAGGTGGAAAATTTTGTGCAGTGGAAATACATCTGTAAAATAACAAAATATAAATACATTTAAAAAAAATAACAAATTAAAACAATAACAAGCTGTTTTACTAGGCATATGACAAATGCCTTATGGTCAAAAGTGTTTCAGAACAAACACTACCAACTTTTTATAAAATGTTTACTTGGTTTTATAAAATGTTTATACACACTATTTTTGGTTTGGTTTCATAAAATGTTTATAAAACTGTTTTTATACAATATTTATTGCTTCCTAAGGCATCTTTAAAAATTGATAATCAGACTGGTCAAATAGATGACATATTTTAACCTCCATCATCAATCCTGGTATAGTTGTTCCACTCATTATATTTCTTCCTAGAATTTTCTTGTTATACTATTCTCACAAGTTTATTTACCAGGATAAGATATAGTCTTATTTTAGATTGAGTATTGTTACATTTTTATTACGCATTCTAAATAATTTCTTTATTAAGTTCCCATAAAAATTTTATCCCATTTTTTGCAACTTTATTTTTTACATTTAATGATACTGCGGATATCTTTCCAGGCCAATGCATACAGATCTACTTTAAATATGGTATTCCATTTATCATTTGTACCCATTTAAACAGAATGTCCACTATATTAATACCTATAATTGATCAAACTATTATACATCCACATAATCTGTTTAATTTCTAGAGGAATCCTAGGTTTGGAAAAAGAAAAAATATTAGTTATTAGAGGATCTCTAAAAATTGAGTCTCATTTGGTTTGTAAAAGTTGCCTTTCAAAAAACTCAATGTAAATACTATAGTTAATGTTTATTTCTTTTTCAATCGAGGGCAGAGATTGTATGAATGTCATGACATGTAAGACGGGAATCCTATACATCACTATGCAACACTCATCCTATTCAATACTCTTTTGATATTCGTCAGTCAAAACAATTCAAATTTCTCCCTACCCAACTCTACTGCATTAGAATTATGTAAGGATGCTTATGTAATTATATGTTTAATACCACTGTAGCTATAATATACTCGGGAAGAATGGAGCTGCCCTTTTACTAATACGGTATTGAAAGAAAAGGGAAAATGATACTTACGAGTAAACATGGTGAGAAACCAAGGGATGGCATAGAGCTATGGGTGGTAGAGGATAGGGGTGCCGGGGATGGATAAAGAAGAAATAAAATATAATTACCATGATTACCAATAAACTGAATGGTAAAAAATATTCAATGCTTTGGTCTACTCCACTGATTAAAATAAGAGTGAATGTCAATAATTATAATTATCACAAATATTCTTTTAAATAATATTATCTCTTACAAATGCTACAGCTGACACTTTTACCAAGGATTATTTCACAGAATGCCTTCATTTCATCAAGGAAAATACTCAAGACAATGCCTAACCCAAACACAATACCAGCAAGCCAATTCCAAGGGTGTACTTTCAGACTGCACAAAAATATTTCTGGGATTTTAATGGTCCTTATCAGTGTGGAGTTACCCTTAGTATTTTTGAGAATTGATAAGATGGTATTTGAAAAATGTCCAAAATGTCTCATAAAAAGTTACTATGAAGCATATGCTTTCTAGTATCACTCTCTAAATTAATAGGAAGCTTCATAACAGACTAAAAGTAATAAGGTCTAGAAATGAAATAATTTGGGTCTTTAGCTGAGCGACAAATTTATTTTCCTATGTTTACTGTCTAGGAATGTAAATAAATACACACACACACACACACACACACACACGTACACATACTTTCCATTAATTTTTTGACATTTTGAAAGTGAGAAATCATTCTTAATTTCTAAAAGTAGAGTAAAATCTCCTTTGTCAGTAGCAAGTATCAAAACTGAATAATTTATAGAAAAATCTGAAAAAGCTCTAATTTTATTTTACTTTCTATATGAATGCAGTCTACCATTAGACAAAGATTTCTGTACTATCTATAGGGTTTAAATAAATATTCTTTCAGCACCTATCAATTATGAATTTACGAGTAGAGTTGCATATGTCTTTGCGTAGCACACCATTGAGTATTTATGCTATCAAAATGCCAGTCAAGAACCCCAGGTATAATTATACACTACATCAAAATCTAAGTACTGTATGGGAAATAAAGGTCATTGTTCTCCACAAGATCATTTATACACATTGACACATAGACAGTTCTTTCAGGCGACATTATAAAAGGGAAAACTGAAGAGTATAAAGGTATGTGACTTCACTGTAAAGAGTATGGGCTGTAGAAAACAATAAAATATAACAAAATCCAAACTATTCAGCTTAGTTTAAGTTTAAAAATAGTAAATATTAGTTTCATCACTATTGTTTATCTTTCCTTTCTTTAAAGGACATGACATAAATTATATCAATACTTCTACCCTCCTGATCAAAGCCAATTATTTGCCATTAGGAATCTTAACTGAATTACTTCAGCAACAAGCTAACAATCTGTTTTCCCACATAGTGAAGAGGGCATTGTATGAGGAAACTATGCAAAGTAGGGAAGGAATCACTTCAAAAGATCAGAGGGAAAACTTGCCAGGCTCACACAGAGCCAGGGATAGTTCATCTTAATACCAGTCAGAAAAAAAACCCAACAAACTAATAAACAAACAAAAAGCCTGTAATAAACAAGTAATTGCGTAGAGTACTCAAAAGAGTATTGCCTTAGTAATATTAGCAAAATTATGCTCCCAAAGTATGCTGCTGTGGTCTTACTAAATAAATCGTAGAAGCAAGCTTTCAAAGGATCAAATTGCTTCAATGTTAGTTAGCTAGATCCCAAAATAAAGCTCAAGAATATTTATAAGAATATAAAAATATCCAATATTGAACAAGGTAAAATTCACAGTGACTGGAATCTAATAAAAAAAATACAAGTAGTAAAAAGTAGCAGAAAAAAAGTGATCCATAATGAGGAGAAAAATAATTCAATCAAAATGCACACAGAACTGACATAAATGTTTGTAATAGCAGGCAATGATATTAAAATACTTTTTATAACTGTATTTCATATGTTTAAAAAGCTAAGGCTGTTTATATTAAGTAGAGACATGGCAGATACAAACCCCCCCCCCCACACACAAACAAAAAAATCAAACTTTTAGAGATGAAAAGTACACTATTTGAGATTAAAAAAACATACTGGATGGGATTAAGAGCAGATCAGACATTGAAGATGAAAAAATTAGTGAACTTGAAAACATTGAAATAGAAAGTACCCAAAATGAAACAAAGTCAGGAAAAAAAAAAAGGAAAAAAAAAAGCCCTAAGCATCAGTGAGCAACTTCAATCAGCTAAATATATATGTTATTGGAGATACGAAAAGATAGAGAAAAGATGAGAGGGGACAGAAAAAATTATTTGAAGCAATAATACCTTGAATATTTTCCAAATTCGATGAAAACTATAAACTAATAGATTGAATAATCTTAAGATCACCAAACACAAGAACCATGAAGAAAACCACACCAAGGCACACCATACTCAAATTTCTCAAAATCAGTGGTAAAGAGAAAAATCTTACACCAGAGCTAGAGGAAACACACACACACACACACACACACACACACACACACACACACACACATTATGTAAGAGCAGCAATGAGAAGATTCTTCTCAAAAAATGTTTTCTTGTCAATGCCCAACAAATGACAGGGTAGTAACATTTTTAAAGTATAAAAAAATCTATGTAGAATTGTATGCTCAGCAAAAATATCTTTCGAAGACAGAAGGTAAAATACAGACTCTTTCACACACATAGGAACTGTGAAAGCTCATCACCAGCAGGCCTGTACTATAAGAAATGCTGAAGAAGTCTTCCAGGCAGAAGGGAAATGATACCGATAGAAATCTGGATCTACACAGAATGAAGAGAAACAGGGATTGTAAATGTGTATGTGGTTGAATATAAGGCTTTTATTTTTAAAAAATCTTTAAAAATAGTTGACCCTTTAAAGCAAAAATAGTAATTTATTGTGCGGTTTATAACATATGTAGAAATAAAATTTAGGACAGCTATAACGTAAACACTGGGAGGGGAAAATGGAAGTATATATTATAAAGTATTGCACTATCTGTGAAGTGGTATAACGTTACTTGAAAGCAAACTGTGGAAAGTTAAAGAATTATAATATAAACCAGAATTTCTTAACTTCATTACTAATCACATTTTAGGTTA
The DNA here is from genome assembly GCF_017311325.1 of Ursus maritimus. Taxonomy (NCBI): domain Eukaryota; kingdom Metazoa; phylum Chordata; class Mammalia; order Carnivora; family Ursidae; genus Ursus; species Ursus maritimus. Next base: position 2,425,201 of record NW_024423453.1, read on the forward strand.
GATAACTTTTGGGTGTCCTTTGCATTTTCAGATTATTGCATCAATCCAGGCTCCAACCACTAGATGCCAGTAGTATTCACCCAGTTTTGTCAACAATGTCTTCGGACATTACCAAAAATCCTCTGGGAGGCAAAACTGCCTGTTTGAGGACCACTGTATAAATCCTAAGGAAACCAGTAAGAAAACACAGCAGAGTCATAGCTAACATGTCAACAAAGGAGATAAAATAAGATCATAAAAAAAATCCAATTCAAAGAAGACAGATAAAAAGGAAAAAGAAAACAAAGAATTGATGAAACAAATAGAATAAAAATAGCAAATGGTAGATTTAAAGGCAACCATATCAGTAGTCACAAAAAAAGTCAATGGTTCTTGTGATGGTTGATTTTATGTGTCAACTTGACTAATATGGGGTGTCCAGATATAAGTTAAACACTATTCTGGTTGTGTCTTTGAGGGCGTTTCTGGATAAGATCAACATGTGAATCAGTTGACCTAATAGTGAAGCAGATTGCTCTCCCTAATGTGAGTGGGCCTTATGCAATTTGTTGGAGGTCTAAATAGAACAGAAGTAATACTTTTATTAGTAATACTAATAGAAAACAGAGTAAGGGAGAACTCACTCTCCACCTGACAGATGGGATATAGCAGTGAACAAAACATAGTTCCAGCCTGTAAGGAGCTTACAGTTCATAAGGGCAGTAGATTTTCATTACATATTCTCAATTCATTCCATTTAGGTTCTTGCCTTGACCTCACCAACAAAACTGCTCTTAGCTTCATCATAAAAGATTTCCATGTTGCTAAATCTAATAGACAATTCTCATTCTCAGTTCTTCTTTACCAATCATCAGGGTTTGCCATAGTTAACTACTCTTACCTTCTCAACCCACCTCCCCTATTTGACTTCTAAGATACCATCTTCATCTATTTCCTCTTACCTTTCTGACTGTTGCTCCATCTCCTTTGTTGGTTCTTCTTCAATCTTCCTGACTTAAATATTGACATGCCCTATTTTCAGTCCTTGGACTTTTCCTCTTTTCTATTTTTCTCCAAATGACTATACATAGTGTGAGGACTCCCCCCATTTTTATAGCTCTATCCCCGACCTCTCCCCTGAATTCCAAAACCATGTCTAAATGCCAGCTTGACATTTCCACTTGTATGTCTAACAGATATACATAACATGTCCCAAACTGAGCTCCTTAGACCACTTCAAAAATCTGTGCCTCCAAGTATAGTCTTCCAAATCTCACTTAAGAGCAACTCTGTTCTAATTGCTCAGGTAAAAAGTTCTGGAATCATTCTTAACTTCTCTTTCTCCTACATTGTACATCTGTCATCAGCAATGCTGCTGGCTCTACCTTCAAAATTTATCGAAAGAATGTAAAAACTGCTTACCAACCCTACCACTAATTTCCTGATTCAAGCCTCTCTTGCCTAGATGATTACAATAGTGTATGACAAACTTTTTAAATTCCATCTTTGTTCCTCCTTGGGTTTCTCTTACTATAACAGCCCAGAATGATCTTGTTAAGATGTTTAGGTGGGTATATATCATTCCTCTGGTCAACGGTATCCAGCGGCTTCCCACCACTGTAAAAGCTAAAATCTTAACTATGCAATCTGGTTTGATGTAAAATCTTGTCCTCTTTGACTCTTATCTCCTTGTTTGTTGAGCTCCAGTCACATTGGTCTCCCAGCTGCTTCTTCAACATCCCTGGCATGCTTACACCTCAGGGCTTTAGCACTTGCTGTTGCTTCTGCTTCCATTGCTCTTTCTCTCAGTTCCTTAAGGCATTTATTCAAAATTCACTTTTTCCATGAGGCTTTCCCTGACTTCCTTTTCTCCTTTCTTCCTCCCTTTCCTTCCCATCCCTTCCCTTCCTCCTTTACTTCCCTTTTCTGTTCTCCTTCCGTCCTCCCTCCCTTCTTTCTCTCCCCACCCCCTTTCTCTCCTCTCTCTCTCAAGTTTTTAATTTCAGTTAGTTAAGTGTTATATTAATTTCAGGTATACAATATAGTGATTCAACACTTCCATGCATCACCTGGAGCTCACCACAACAAGTGTACTCCTTTACCCCCATCTCTTATTTAACCTATCCCCCCAACCCCCTCTCCTGATCATGTTATTTAAAAATTCAATTTCTTCTTCATCTGAGCACTTCACATTCATGTCCCTACTTTAGTTTTTTTTTTCCTCTTTAGTACTTACCACTGCCCAAACTATCATATAGTATATTTATCTTTTTTATTGTCTATCCCCCACTAGAATATAAATTCAATGAGGGCAAAGATTTTGTCTGTTTTTTTTTTTTTCCATTGACATACCCATGGCCTAGGAAAATGGGCAGCACATAATAGGCACTCAAATATTTGTTGAAAGATAGAATAAAATATATAGTGAAGATAACTGAAAGGGATAGATTAAAAGATCCAAATATGAGATTATACGCTTGGAGAAGTTTTCAATAAATATGAAATAATGAGAGAATTAGCTAATATTCCTTGGGTAATATATATACATCTATCTATCTATCTATCTATAGATATCTATATCTCCTTCATATTAAATATTGGAAAGTATTTAAACAACACTAAACTTAAAATTCTGAATTATATACTTACACTTTGACAACAATTATAAAAAGAGTTACTAGAAATAACTGAAATGAAGCATATTCTAGTAATATTTGAAAAGTAATAATTCAAGTTGAAAACACTTCTTTAATATATAACAACTCCTAGGTGCTCACCAGCACCAGTCATCTCTTACCAACTAAAATCAGGTAAATAAATAGGTAATATATTCTGTGAAATGGTAGTGCCTGTTATTTATTCTTTCTTTATTTCTTCCTTTTAAAATTTTAACTGATATTTTAATCTTAAATAATTTCTTAGGATATTGGTACATCTTCATAATACAGTCTAATACATGAGAAAGACAGCAGTATAACATAATTTTGAAAACTAGGCTGGTTCAGATTTTAATTTAAAAAATAGCAATTAAGCAATGAAATATTTTATTGCAAATATAAAAAAATACAAAATTAGTCTTATTAAGTTAGAGATATTATTAGCTTTTCCTGATTTAAGGATGGAAACTGAAACCCAGTGGAAAAAAATCATACATGCTTTAGCTATTTTCTCCAGATCATTATATTATTTTGCTTTATTTGGCCTAGTGGTAGCTGACTAAGAGCTGAGTAAATACTGCCCCCTAGCTATATCAAGAAAGAATAGTGATATTTAACATTTCAGGACATCTTTCCAAATGGCCTGGTAATATCAAAATTACAAATATCAATAGGAAAAACAAAGGCTGGACGATCATTAACTTGATTTTGAAAAGTAGAAAATTATGGCTTAAACAGTTGTAAATGTATACAAATGTAAAAGATTAAAAAAAGGAAATACATCTTATAAACGCTGGATGAATCTTCTGTCAAATGTATATTTATTTACATACTGCAATTGTGTCTTCTCTCTATTAATATTTTTAATTTATATTTTTACTTATTTTATGTATTATAAAAATTGTTATTTTCATTATTATATTTTATACAATACAATTATTATTGTATTATAAAAGTGAGTCCCTTCTAGGTGACTTTCTTAATCTACCTTCTTATGAGCATATTGTATTTTGTGTTTTCCTCAAGTCAGAAGTATGCTTACCTTTAAGTTACCTCTGTAAAATACACATTGACCATCAGTCTGATGCCTCGTAATAACTCTCTGCATTAGGGAAATAAATATCTTGCCACTCAAGAAAGATTGCTTAAAAACTAGCAGGTTTTGTTGTTGTGGTTGTTTAGCAAGGGTAGAGAGTGTCACAGATTTTCTTGAAACTAGACTTTGTGATCTGGTAGTTACATATCTCTTTAAGCCTTTAGGATAGTTCTGAAGATTAGTTAATGGATCTAAAATATTGGCAGAGGTTGTATCAGACATCAATATAGGAATTACAATGATCATTCTTAGTAACAGTTCAGAAACTTTTATAATAAAAAATGTATTTTAATAACCCAAAGGGCTGAGCTCTTCTGAAGCCATCTAATAAAAGATTCACACACTCTGGAGTAAGGAGGGCAGGCGTGGAAGGTAAGGAGAAGGGAACCGTAAGCACTGGAACTGTACATGTTTTACAGGTTGGGGTAGACTCAATAAAGGCGAGGCATAGCCTAAGAAGGCTGAAGTATTTACCCTCCTGCTGGCTCTCAGAATCAACATTCCTCAGTCCCACCATAGCTACTTTGAGTTCACAAAGTTTCAAATTTTCTTACCTCAATTCTGTTTCTTCTACTTTCCAAATTCTACAACATCCTTTGTTTTGTCTAAGTCTGACTTACGATCATCCTCTTAGCTACACAGAGTACAACAAAGCTTGCTACAAAAGAAAATCCTTGAAAATCAAGAAAATGCTCCATAGATTTATATTGTTCCATTGTGCCACTCATTTTCAAAAGACATTATCTCCTTCAACAATGAAAAAAATGATGCTTTATGCTAAATCAGGGTAAATTCAGTAAAATGGGAAATTCAGTGGAATGGGAAAGGGTTTCACATAAACAAAAAATATATATACAGTAAAAGCAAAAGCAGTACTAAACAGTTCCTTCTTTAACAGTATTCCCCATCTTCTATCTTTTTAGAATTCTGGGGAAATATCTTCTAAGAACAAAACCTAGCTTTATTTCCATAACCACCTTTATGGAATAATCAAGAGATGAAAATTATAAATCTATAAGATAACGGAGTGATTCACAGAGTGCTCTTTAGGATACTTTAAATAGAAAAAAGAATTACATTCTGATATTTTTGTGAACCAGTAACCTTTAAGAAAAGATTGTTCTTAAAGCAATCAGCATTACTGCATTCTTATATATCAAAACAACTGTGCTAGGTACTGTGGCAGACACAAAGAAATGTAAACACTTGGCTTATATATATGAAAAGATTAGATAAAACAAAGTAGTATGGAACATGGTGCTATTGAATCAATACTGTCTAGACTCCTTGCTAGGGCTTGAAATCAAACTTAAATTTCCAGGGTATGTATTCCCTGTTTTCTGACAATCCAAAAGTTTTATCTATATCTAAATCATCTGGCATTCTTTGACAGATTATTGATGGTGGAGTCCCCCAATGATAATGCAAGTTTATTTATTTATTTTTAACTATCTGCTAATTTGTTTGGTTTGAGACTTGAAACTTACTAAGAATCCAAGTCTTCATTCCTTATCTAACATGATGCTCATTGCATCATTACCATTTTTTATAAAGCATTTTCATAGATTTCAACTTATCTAAGGCTCACAAGAGTCTTATGCATAGTCAAGGTAGACATAATTTATTTTTCCTAATTTATTAACAGCCACCTGAGGCTTGAAGTGAGTCACTACGCCACAGTCACATGTATATAACTTTTAAAGCAGGCACTAGACTCCAGGACTTCTGACTGCCAGTCTATCGTTTTTTATACTACACAAGGATGGTAGAGAAGACAAAAATAAGCTGGGTTATAGGTATTTTTTTCTACATAACTTATTAATATTACACTGTATACTCTAAATTGCGGGTAAATTACCTCCCATACTTACGTGAACACAACCAAAAATTTGGATCATTTCAGATCCAGATCAGATCCTTTCAGAGGAACACTGTTACAGAACTTTCTGTGATGAAGGAAATGTTCTACAGTTCTTTAAAAAAATTTTTTAAGCCTCAAATACTAATACCCCCAAAACAATAATTAATATATGATAAACATTACTCTTGATATATTTGTGCTTATATAAAATTTTAGATAAAAACATTCATAGCAAAACCTGGATCATATTACACTTGCTACTTTATGAAGTACTAGCTATAACTACACTTAAACCTAGAAGTGAGTAAAACATAAAACTTGTTACTTTAAGAGATATTAGTTTCTGAAGATCTAGTTAAAGTTGATAAAAAAGGAACAGAAAAAAACTTTTAGACTACATTTTCAAGCTTAAGAATTACCTATTGATAACCTGTTTTGAAAGATGACAAAATTATTATACT
>NW_024423453.1:2431259-2567814 GCF_017311325.1 Ursus maritimus
TCCCTTTTCTAACTTCTAATACCTCAATTTTTATATACTATTTTTACATTATTAAGGTTTATAACATTTAAATTCTATATCGTTACACAATTAATACAGTTGTTTAGTATTAGTCCTTCATTTAAATGGAGTAACCAGTTCAAGTTGCTAGTTTTATTTAACTCTTTCTTGGTTGGATTTTATCATCTATTTTCATTTTAATTTCTCTAAAAGAATCTCTTGGGGATTGTATTTCCTAAATTCTTGGATGCTTAAGAATATATATATACTGTACACTTAAAACCAACGGCACATTTTGTGTCAACTATACTCAAATAAAATTTTTTTAATTTTTAATTTTTTAGTTTTTAAAAAAGATTATTTTTTAAAAAGAGAGAGAGTATGAAGCATAAGCCAGAGGAGAGGCAGAGGGAGAAGGAGAAGCAGACTCCCTGCTGAGCAGAGACTCTAATGTGGGGCTGGATCCCAGGACCCTGGGATCATGACCTTAGCCAAAGGCAGAGACTTAACCGATTGAGCTACCCAGGTACCCTTAGAATTTTTTTTTTCAAACGCATGTCTGCTAAAAAAAAATGCATGTCTGCTATATTTGTATTTGAAGGATAACTTGGCTATTATGAAATTTCTCAGCCAACTTTTGTTCTCTTGAAATTTTATACACAATTCTCTATGAGTGTTGCTATGAAATTTTACCTGAAATTCCCTTTGCAATTAGTTAGGTATATTTATCCTTTTCCATTTTATTCTGTATGATTTCCTCAAAACTATTTGTTATGTCATTAAGTGGGTTTATACTTTCATTCTAGTTTTCACTATTTTAATGAGACTCTTATTAATATAATATTCTCAAATTCCTCTGGGCTTCATCAGTTCACTTTTTATCTCCTCTTGTTAATCTGTATTTTTTGAGCTCTTTATTCTCTTGATTGAGCTCATTTTTATTTTTATTATATTTTTAAGCTTTTATTTAAATTCCAGTTAACATATAGTATAATATTAGTTTTAGGTGGCTCACTTTTTTTTTAAGATGTATTTATTGAGAGAGAGAGAGAGAGTGTGCATACATGAAAGCAGGGGTGGGGTGGGGCTGGGGGGAGGGGCAGAGGGAGAGGGAAAGAAGCAGACTCCCTGCCGAGCGCAGAGCCCCATGACATCGGGCTCAATCCCAGAACCCTGAGATCATGGCCTGAGCCGAAACCACAAGGCCCAACTGACTGAGCCACACAGGCACCCCAACAGGTGGCTCATTTTTAAAGTGAAATCAGACTTTAACAATAAGTAGAACAAGAACACCAATAATGGTTAACTCCTTAACACTGTATACCTAGTTTGAATAGTTTATATGTATTATCTCATTTAATCATCACAATGATCCTTTGACGTAAGATTTATTATAGTCAACATTAACAACAATAGGACTGTGGATAAGAAACTAACAAGTGTTTAGCTAGTAAGTTGAAGAGTCAGGATTAGAACCCTGGGCCATTTGACGCCAGTTTCTGAATGCTTTCTCTTTACATTGGTTTTCTCAAATTGTGTCACAGACTCTTGGGGATCTTCAACCCGTTAGGGGTCCACATACTCAAATCTGTTTTCACGACAATACTAGGTATTTTTTGTTCTTTGCAAAGCCGCTGGTGGATAAAACTGCTGGTACTTATTACAAATCAAGGTCATGGCACTAAAGTGTAATAGTCAGATTCTTGTGAAAGATTAAAATTAACAATTTTATTAAGTACCTTTTTAAATGTTTCATGAGACAAAATGGGAAGTGTGCATAAAACACATATTGTGTACTGAACTGTAAAGACTGTTTTGAGAAAAAGCACTTGGGTAGTCATTTGAGATGTGAGTCAAGGGAGGTGCTTTTTTCTTTTTTTTTTTTTTTTCAAGAATACCATTTTTTTTTCCTTGCAAGCATGACATATAAACAATTATTTTTTCCAGGCGTTCATATTAGGCAGATATTTCTCAAAAATGAATGCAGTGAGCCTGTCACTTCCAGAAAAAACTCTAGCAGTCGGATGAATATTAAAATTTTAGAAAACTTGTTTCTGCCACTGTGAGCTTGGCAGCTTTCCAATACTTAATGATTTTTTGGATCAGATCAACGGTCATATTAATGCATGTGACTTGTTTATATTGTATAATGAAATGTTTTATAGTTGGAAGATCTGCATAATTCAGTGAATCAATATTTTAAATGACCAACACATGACATTACAAAATCATGTGTGGGTAAAAGCCAAAGTGCAAGACAGACTGATCAATTTAAATGGAACAGAGTATGAAAAGTTCATTGGTATGGTTTTATATTGTACATTGCAACTAAGCTTTAAGAAACTACCACTGTCTGTAAAGGCCCTTTGCCAACTACATGTCTGTGTAAGTCCTAATTTTCTTCATACACTTCAACCAAAACAATAATTCACAATAGATTGAATTCAGAAGCAGATATGAGAATCTAGCTTTCTTCTGTTAAACAGAAACTGCAAAAATGTAAAATAATACCACTCTTCCATTATTTTTTTTTGGAAAACAATTATTTTTCAGAAAAATATCTTATTGTGCTTAACATGCAGTGGTTTTGCTATCATTTTTAAATAAATTAATATATAAATATTTTTTAAATGTCTTAGTAAGTATTGGTAGATATAACCCACATAAACAAAAACTCTTTGGTATCCTTGGTCCTTAAAGAGGTCTCAAGATCAAAAAGTTTGAAAACCACTGCATTATGCCATACTTCCTTTCACTTGTCTCTCAACCAGTAGAAGGATACATTAGAGTGGGAACAGAGTTGGGGAGATTCAAGTGAGGATTTACTAAATAGAGAAACTTGCTGGATATTTAACTTGTGTGTATCTGTTCTTAGCAAGAAGTTACCAAAGTATTACTTTATCATTTCCTGTGAAATTAATAAGTCTTTGATTTCTAAGATATGGGCCATATCTGAAAGGTAATTAAACTCTCCTGGGTAGTTGAACTCTCTTGGGAGACAGAGAGCTCAATAAGACATTTGTATTCAGGGGTCTTAATGAATCCAAGGTCAGTAGAATGGGATTAGTACTAATACTGAGGACATCATAGCAGTAGCCAGACAAAAGGGCACAGGCTAGCACTTTGCAGATGGACCAGAACAGGTCAGCGGGGATGCTTGTTATGGGAGAGTCTAAATAGGTACACTTTCCTAATTTATCCTGTAACCACATCTTGATAAAACCTAAAAAGCTCATCACCAGTAGTCTCTTCTGTAAATTAAAATCTAAAATTTCTTTCTGTAGCATTAACATGAAGAACAGGAATAAATGAATGAACAAACGAATGAACAAAACAAATAAATACATAAGTATTTCTGAACAATCCTTTCATGCTTTCTGTTAGTACAAACTCAGCTGAATATAAATTTTGAAAAGGAAGGAGAAAATCAGTAGTAGTATAAGCGTCCATTAAGATTGCAGTTAAATGACAATGGTTTTGCCAGCATACTTGCTTATCACTGAATTTGTTAGCTTTATCTTTAGCCGTGACAGTAGGTTCAAAAGGCACATATAGTACTGAAATACAGCCCTTATCATTTCTCTTAATGGCCACCTGACAACTTTTCATAATTTGCAAGCTGAATGCTATTCATAGCATTTCAGAAAAATAGTTTCCTTAAGAATGAAGAAACATATTTTCGTGTTCTTATTTCAAAGGCCTCATATATTTTCAGAAGCAGAAACATACACCAAGACAAAAATGATAAAAATCACCCTGGCCCCAATTTTGCCAAATACACATTACTCACCCTATTTATATGTAAATCACATAACTACCATGAGATATATAATCTAATCATCACATCAGTGCACAATATTCCTAACTATTCAAGCTCCAACAGTGCTCAAAATTCAGAGTTCTGTGACCCACAGCAAATGGAAAGAAGCCAGAAATCACAATCTTTCCTGCAATGGGAGCCTGCATTTCAACGATGGAAGATTAATGAGGGCTTACTTTGATAGGATTAGTTAGTGAGTAGGAAACTCAGTTCAGGATCTTATTACAAAAGTGCCCACCCCTGCCCTTGATGAACCTAGCCTGTATTGTTAGAGGTGCAGACAGTCGCCTAAGCAATTATTTTAAAGGTAGAACACTGAAGATAGCAATTCAAGGAAAAAAAAACAAAAACGCACTGCACGTACAAACTCCTGGAATGCAACTAAAAATATGTGATTATTAATAGAGTAAGAAAAATGTTAGAAAAATTCTCCATTTCATCACATGCTTTTCACCACTATTCATCGTCAACAATCTCTTCATTAAAAATATCATATCTGTTTTCAAAATTAAGTTCAAGAATAGTCTCAACATTTGCATATTGTCTACAGATTGAGAAACAGGCCAACAAAACACAACAAACCAAAAAGAATCAAGATAAAAGATTTCAAAAATAACAATCTTCTTTTAACATTTTAACTTTGTTAAATACCTTTCATTTTGTTTTTCTCTGAGACAGGAGAATAGCTGAACAAAGCAAATTTTCTCCAAGTTAAGATATATTCTACTTTCCCTCATTTTTCTTTGTTTACTCTAGGATTCTCAATAGTGAAAGAACTATTCTCTAGAGGCTGTCTGGAAATATATGTAGAGTCACTTTTCAGAAACACATGCCAGCATTTAATTGTCATCATAATTAGGAGATACTACAGGCAATCAGTGGATGGGGGTCAGTGAGGCTCAGCATTTGCCATGTACTAGACATTCTCATTACACAAGGCAGTGTCCACCATCCCACATGACTTACGAATATCTCATAAGATTAATCACAGTACATAAATAAATCAACATTACTTCATAATAATACCAGTATTAAAGAACTTTTACAAGAAATTACACAAAAATGCCCCATTAATTATAGGAGGGGGGTCATAATAAAGAGGGAAGCATAAATCAAAGATAGCATATATAAATTATTGTTTTATCAAATAATTAACGCACTCATATAGCAGCACATTTAACAAACTCCAATGTACTCTCCATTCAGATTTAACAGAGATTAACACTTTGTGACAACTGTTTTGGAAATTTTTAAAATCAAAATAATACATTAGCAATAGAATGGAAGGCCCCTTTGTACCACTCCTCAATTCTAATTTTCTTTTTTAAATATTATGTTTTGTACTTTCTGTAACTTCTGTAAAAATTCCTTCCTAGATGTAAATAATAAATATGATACTCCATACTTAGGTCTTCCAGTCAATCTAGAAGCTATTCTTATGTATCATATGAAGTTGCCTTTGATTCCCACCTCTCCTCCATGTAGTTACCCAATTGCATCAGGGCCATTTATTCAACAATCCATTCTTTTCTAATTGATTTATAGAGCCATTTCTCTCACATACCAAAATCTTTTTATAGGTAGGTCTATTTTGTGGTTTTTGTTTTACTAGTTTATATTAATATCACTGCATTAGTTTTCTTTTGGTTAATATTTGCCTGACTTACGTTTTTTATCTCCTTTTTTGACTAGCATCCTTAATTTTTTATCTCTTATAAATAGCATACAGATGGATTTTTTTTAAATGCCTGAAATCTTCCTTTATCAGGCAATCTAATTAGCTTACATTCTTTCTATGATCTTTTTATGTTTTTACAGGATTGGTTGACTTTTCTTTATTCCATACCCCTACACCCTCCAATGATTTAGAAGTTCTACATTCTCCTTCTATTCACTAAATGATTACCATTAAAATTTTAATATGCATCTTATATTTCTGCATTTCTTGTGAGTGGAGACACTGACTGCTCTTTGCTCTGGATTGTATTTCCCAAGGCTGTGTTTATACAAACACATTAGAAAATGTATGCGTGGTTAGAAAACCAACACAAAGATGCTAACGCTCCTGCTGCTTGCTGTGCTGAGTGATAACCTCCTTTGTCTCTGACCCAGGAGTCTTGGGGTTTTCTGCCAGCGCTCACGAAACCGTAACAGGCTCATTTATTAGCTTTTAAGTAAAGTGAAATCAAATCCCAGATCTGAAGAGATTCCTGACTTAATGCCCAAGCATAATGAATATATTTATTTCCCCCTCATATAACACAAAAACATTACAACACTTTCAAGCTGAGTTCTTACCTGCTCTTATCTTTTATAATATTGTTAGCTAAAATTTTATTTCCATTCAGCTATTAGCTTTTTCCAAATTAATTTTATGTATAAATATTTAATAGTCATTGTTTAATTAGATTTATAAACTTGTGAGGATTAGATGAGTGGTTTATTTAAAGAGAGTGGGGCAGTGCTTGGCACACAGTAAGCACTTAATATATGTTTGCATTATTACGTTTTAACTATGTTTTTTGCTTGCCCTCCTATACCATACTCATTCAGAGTTCAATTTTTCTGATTAAAGCAAATATAAGTTATATATTTTCTTTCTTAATACTATCTATATTTATGAATATGTCTAAAATTTTTATCAGTCTGTCTTGATAATTCCATACATATTTTTCTGCATAAATGTTTTTTGTCAATCTACAACACTGCCTGATCCAACGTCGTTTTCTGTTTACTACTGAGCACAACTAGGTGCTTTCAAGAGAGTTCTTTGAAAATAATTATCCCTTCTTTTAGTCCGTGTCTTAGCTATTAGTATTTTTTTCCTCAAATATCTTATTCCATTACCAAATTGCCAGTCAGCTCCTCTATAATTTTTTCAACTCCAGCCATAAAATTTAATACAGTTTTGTCTTATATCTCCCATAATGTGAAGCAAGAAAGATGGGGTTATATAAAAATGAATACTTAATATGATAATATGTATACTGGTTAATTTTTTTTTACAAGGTCTTTCATCTCCATATAATTATAGGGCTTGTCCTTATTTTGTTTCCCAATCTGTACAAGTTCTTTTTGGAGCCCTCACTGAACAAACCATGTACTCAAATAAAGGGTATTTCTCCAGAAGCCTAGAAACAAATGACAGTGTAAATGTTAAGGATGGTTACTACAGGCCTGATCACATCACAGACTTACATATAGCACAAAACAAAGAGCAATGAACTAGGAGTAAGTGCACCTATGTTTTAGTCTCTTATTCTCCCAATGGAAGATGAACTAGACTTGGGGCAGAGGGTTGTCAAATGATGTGGGTTAAAATTTTAGTTCCATGACTAGTTTTGTTATCTTCTCAAACACTATATTCCTCAATTAAATGCTGAAATTATCTGCTTCATATGCCTTGCAGGTTTGTTTTGAGAATCAAATGAAATAATGCTTACAAAAGTATTTTTAAACTTCAAAGCATTCTGCAAGTATTTAAACTATAAGTATTATTGTTAACACTTCAAATACATTAGCTGAGTGTTAATATAAACATTTTTCATCTTTAATCTTACCATCAATAAACTGGTCCCTGAATATGAGTCTTAAGAGAAAAGGCATGATCAGGAAACAAAGAAAGTTAAGATGGAATAAGGAGAACTCTATCTCAAAAATGTTTTTTCGAGGTTTATAAAAAGCTATGATACTGTACTCCAAAACATTTCTAAAAGAGGTCTGACTGCATGTTGCACACCACAGATGAGTAACAGGCTAACCATGGCTAACCTTTAAGAGTCAACTCTGACTTTTGGGTTGACATGGACTATTAAGAAGCTAATGAAGTAAGCCAAAATCTGGCAAAGCTTCTGAGGTTAATATATCAAGAAAAACACAGAAGCAGCTACTAAAAATTCACCAAAGTTCAAATTTCCTACTTCTTCAAAACCAGCCCTGAATATCATAAAATCCAAGTGAAAACCCTTAAAGCACAGTTTAAAACAACAAACTAAAGAGTTTTTCAAAAAATTTGATAGTGCCCCAAAAATATAATAAAATTACATACTTCCCCTTTACTTAAAGTGAGAATATGGAAGGGAATCACACAAATTTTATAAGAGAAGGCTATAATTAGTAACAGGAACTGGTTGATGCATGGACTTCTTACGACAACACAACTTTACAAACAGTACTCTTGTGCTACCAATTTTTGCTTTGCATTTTATCTCAGGTTCTATTAACGTAACAAGTACTTACATCTGGGATAAAGCCAATCTCATTGAGATGATTGCTCAGCTCTGGATCATGGAATGCAATCATCTGTGAGAATACGGTCAGATACTCTGAAATGAAAATAAAGTTTAAGACAACTATCATTTTTACACAATATTTGAAATAAAGACATTAAATTCATATATAAATCAGATTTTTTTAAAGTTTTTTTGGTTTGCTTTTTGTTTAATTTTATTTATTGGTCAGAGAGAGAGTGAGAGAGAGAGAGAGCACAAGCAAGGGGACCGGCAGGCAGAGGGAGAAGCAGGCTCCCTGCTGAGCAAGGAGCCCAACGTGGGACTTGATCCCAGGACCATGACCTGAGCCGAAGGCAGACACCCAACTGACTGAGCCACCCAGACGTCCCTCATATAAATTAGTTTTATTTACACTTTGAATGATATTTAATTTCTCCATGAAGAAAATATACTTTAGTAGGTAATTTTCTGTTTTATTACCATTTTAATCACTTACTACTAATTGTTAAACATACCAAAAAGCTATGGCACAACTTATTTTCTACTTTCTGAACTATCAGTTGGTTCATTTCTTGAATTACAGATTACACACGTGATATTTTCCTATTAAATTCAACATACATTTTCTCATAATATTAAATCTGTCTTGCATTTATTGTATATTCAGAAAGTGGAATAGATAAATAAGGGACAACACTTTATAAGTAATCACAAGTAGAATAATTATGCTTTAATTTTGTTTATATATACATATATAGGCATTTGTTCCAGTTCTAATGTATTTCCATCTAAGGCTCTATATTTACCATATTTAGGAAAAAGAATTAACAAAACCTTAATCAGAAAATAGGCACACAGTAGGCAATTAAAAATATCTGTTGTTGATTCTAATCTTATTGTGATTCACAAAGTTCAGTTAAAATATGAGGAATATTCTCTTATTTTTCCCATTCTTTCAACAAATTGCTTTTCTTGTCAATTTGCTATGTCCTAACCTGAACAAGATTCTGACAACCATCAACTCAAGGGTAAGTAAACCATATTTTTACAAAGCAAAGAGACAAAATTAACATATTTTAGCGAGCTTAACTTTTTTTTTGAGATTAAAATGACAATAACTCGATAAAATGAATAGAATTCTGCCTTACTTAAATCTAATGGTTACTATGAAGATAAATAATAATAAAGGACTGAACAAATATGACTTATTTTTTGCAGTTAAGAACAGAGGGCTTGTGGAGGTTTCATGATGTATTTAGGATTATTCTCCAGTTTATGACATAGCCAGGCTCATAATTTAGGTTTTCAGATTCCTACTGATGTTTTTTCTGCTGCGCCAAAAAGAAGCATATTTCAAAAGAGCAGAAAGTGTGAGTTGTAGGAATACTAGAGAATGTGGTAAGAAAAATTCCAGGTTATCTGTGTCTTTCTGAAGGAAGACAGACATTCATTACTTCCCAGGGATTCCCCTGGAAATGGTATGGAAGATGCTGAGGAATTCAGCATGATGACGGAATGAGGCATTTGTAATTCTGAGAAGAGAAAAACAGACAGATGGGAAATTTTTAAGCTTATTTTCAACTGCAGTTTTGTTATGTGAATAAACTGTACCTCGTTTATATTTCGTTCAAAACAATAGTTCTTTTAAGAAAACAAGAACTATATAAAATCACATTTTAAAACTCTGGTAAATCAATCATCAAAACTGTTTTCCTTTATCAAATAAGGTCAATAGTTGAACTACTAATATTGCTATTTCTGAGCCATTTCCCCTATTCAAATCTACACTGTGGTTAGTACTTCCTAAATCTTTTAAAAAAATGACAATGACTCAATGAACGTTTTCACTTAATAACTTCAACTCCTTCTTCCAACAGAGTAGCAGATCGAAATTATTTGGTGAAAATAACCTATAAAAATAACGTCTGCTTTTTTTTTTTTTTTAGTTTTTAAAGTACCTTATTTTTAATATTCCCAGAAATAGTACTAAGTCCTTGACAATCTGTTAGTATAAGCATCCTTCCCTTCTTTTCCTCAATGACAACTTTGCTTCTGTTGAGTGTTTTATGTAAGCGATGAATCACTAAATTCTACTCCTGAAACTAATATTACAGTATATGTTAACTAACTGGATGGAATTTAAGGAAAAACCTGAAACAAAAACAACAAAAAAACAAAACTTTGCTTCTAATGACCACAATGTATTTTATAATTATTTACCTATAAGCAATGATACATATTTTACAAAGAGGAGCACCAAGAAGCACCAAAAAGAAAAAACGAGGCAGTGCTGTATCAAGACCATGATAAAGCCGAATTCTGGATCTAATTTGATCTTTTACCCATGGGTTTTGGGTAAAGAACAGGCATTTGATTAATACTTTTCTTGATTTGATGTTTACTCTATAGCAACAAAATTCATTCTATCTATCCACTGTCTCATCTTTTCCTGTAAGAACAAGAAAGATACAATTCACATCAGCTTTAAGAGTTACAGTCGCAATGCCTCAGGGGACTTCTGGGTTTAACTTTCATTTTTTTTTCTACTTCTAATTAGCAATAGTATGTTTACAGTCCTAATTTACCTAGAAGCTAGAGGTATGTAACACCAATAATCATAAGCATTCAACTATATGTTGATGAAAGCATATAGTTACTAACTTTTAAAAAGTGCACTTCATTTTAAACTAGAAAATCATGCCGCAGGCAATTCCCCAAAGCTATGCTCCAGTTTACTAAATATCATTCTTATGTGAGCCTGATAAAAGATAATTACTATGTGATATTACATGGCTAAGTAAGGATGGACTGAAGAAACCTAATCCACACTGAAAACATATTCCTTACATTCTGTCAAATATCCATAGTGGATTTATGATACATGATATGTGTTGTAATTGCATATATATACATTTATATACATATATATACATATATATATACACACACACAAAATACAGATACATATGTATTTTTATAAAATATATACAAATAAATATGTATATGCATTTATATATTATTATATATTACATATCATCTCATGGAAATATGTCATAAGGCTGGCAAAAATTTTGGTTGCTCCGGACTGGCTTTGGAATGAGATATACTATGGTTTGTTATATTCAGAAAAATTTCTTTAAAGGTGGGATATGGTGGAACTGATGAAGTCAGCACGATGTGATACTTCAAGTTATTTAAAAAATGTACTTAAAAGTGCCCTAGAGTAAATTTTTAAAAATTGAAATGCATATGTCCTTTGATTTATAAATCAACCTCAGATAATTTAGGATAGTACAGAAAAACAAACCAGTAGTCAAAATAAAGCAAAGAATTTCAAGGGTATTACTGCTGACTCCTAAAGTGTTCACAGAACATTTTAATTGTGATTTCTAATAATGAAGATATACATCTAGAGCCATAATATAACCCCCTAAATAGTATTTTCTAACAAACAGGTGACTATGTAAGCGTAAATGTTATCTTATTCTTTAAAAAGAAAATCAAGATATTTATGAAAATTCCCCTTAGACTTCAAGTGAAGTTTAATATTGCACTACTGCACAAAATCATGTCTAATATATATATTTTTGTGTTTTAATGAAACTTTATACCTTCTCATTTTTTGCAATGAGATATAAAATAAAAATAGTCTTTTTCCCTTTTAATCCCTCCAAATCAAAAATTCTTATACCTCTCCTATAAAATAATTTCTTAATTTATTACATACTTTTAAATGACAGTGTAAGGATTTTGTATGACACTATCATATTTTTGTGCAGCTGTTTATAAATAAGTCATCTGTTTGTTTTCAAAAACAACTTCATAAAATGGATACAAGATGAAATTTCAGAAAGTTCCCACATGTGGGTATCCTTATTTTTTCCTTTCTGGCTAGTCTTTCTTCTTTGTCTTAAATGGGATAGGGAGAAGATGAAGAATGACAGGGCACAGATTTAAAGCAAAAGATTTCCTCTGCTCACAAATCAAAAATGGCATTCTCAGTTCTGAAAGTTCTATAACTATTTGTTATTCTCCGTTAGGCTGCTAGTTTACCTTGAAGATGCTAAGTGTAGATAAATATGCAGAGTCATAAATCTCTCGTCAACTAAAATGTGCCCGAGATAATTCATCTGGTGACATTTTGACTCATAGCACTCAAAAGAAGCCAAAGTTATTTTACTGCAAATGAACCCAGATTAGATTATCCCCCATTACAAAGTTTGCCCGTTGTAAAATTTGGCCTGCTGTCTCAAACCACAAGAACAAGCATCAACCTTTATGTCGAAAAGAAAAGAGGTGGGTTCAAAAGAAGAGAAAGATAATTTTTAGGCTTGTCAGCTATTTTCTTTTTGGCTCACATACCCTGCTCTGGTAAATCTACAAACAAACTCACTCAGCAGTTTTCATAATATTTCTAGTAAAGGCAGAACATTTTCAGTCTCAGGAAAAATCTCCTTGGTCACATGATGTAAGACAGTCTTGAAAACAGCAAGGCCGTAAGTTCAATGTATTTCCTACTATCTCCCAATATCCTATCATTAAAGCCATCCATGACAAAGATGTATATTCAACCCCAAATAAGCAATGCACTGTTTTTCCAAATGCATGACCCTTTTGGTGAAATTGCATATTCTCCCTCTCTCTTACTGTTTGATGAGAAAGGAGATTTATATTATACTCCCATTTTGACAGCTGGCCTTTAGTCTATCTTCCTTCCTCCTTCTCGCCTAAAAACGTATTGAATGTCTATGTGCAGTGTGACCATACATCCTGGTTACATGGAGAGTTCCAGTTGCCCCCTGTAGGCTCAGTGTCTGGTGCAGTTATGTGTCTTTTAAACTCTGAAAAATATCCCAGTTTAGTTATATAGCCATCCAAGCTATGTGATGCATTACATTAAATGTTAGAGACATTACAGAGAAGAAGGTATCATCCTTTTCCCAAAGGATTTAGAAACATTTACAGGAAAACAGAATATTGGGAAATTTTTCATGCAATTTTATTTCCTGGGTTTATATGGTATTTCTCTCTCCCTTTCCCTTTCTGACTTGTAGGAACCACATCTTCCAATGGTCCAAGTGTGAATATGCCTTAGTTTTATAAACAGTACAAGAATGTTTAAAGTTGTAGCAAAATTCCAATGGCTGTTTTGGTGAACAACACACAGCAGAATGACTTTGAAGTATAGCTTAAAAGTTTACAGGCCAGTTTTCTAGGTTATTCTTTCGTAATTGCAAAATGACATAAAGGTATAGTTGGGTTTTCCACAAAGGATTAGTCCCATTCTTAATAATTAAATGGCTGCCTCTCTTCACTGGCCTAAAGCTACCTTTTTTCTCTCTTCAATAGCCTTAAATATGTCTGTCCTGCAAGTTATAAGCCTGTTTTCCAATATCTCTGCAACGCTAATCAATCTATCCCTTTCAGATCCCTCCACCTTTTTTAATCCAACTGGTACTCTAAGGTTCTAAGAGTAATTTTAGGAATCTTAATTCAGGGGTCCAACCCTGGGCTGTTTAACCAATCTATTTTTTTTTTTTTAATTCCTGTGTATTGATTCTTTATCAACTCAATAGTAACATTACTGGGGATAATTTGATAGTGCCAAAAATGATAAAGAATATTCATTTAAGCTAGAAGTAAATTTTTTATCTTCTTAAAAATGTCTGCAGGTAACAAGTTAATAGGATCATGGTAAACAAATAAACAAAACAGGATATCTTGACTAAACAGATAATTTTTGTCTCTTCTGTAAGAGGCAAAGCATTTTAGAGTCTTATGAGTATGTAAATACTGTATTTTATGAAAAACTTTAAAATAAAAAACTTCCAAGTTCTATTAGTATACAATTAGAAAAACAAATATCTTTTTCCAAATAATATTTAAAATTGCCATCTAATATAGAAACTTTTGGTTTCTGTAGAGAGAATTCAATGACTCAATGAATATGCAATTCTGTAATTAGCTGTTGAGCTGATTGGTTTCATGTGATATAAGACTACTCCAGATCTTGTGGGGGGAGAAAGGGTGCGTGTGTTATTGATGCTAATCAAAAAATCAATGCCACTTTGAAGTTTAAAGCTTAAAATACCATATAACAAAAGGGGAGGGGAGGACAAACAAAGAAGAAAAACAATAAAATGAGAGCTGAATATTTCTCATTCCAAGCCTAAAATAAACATTTTGAAAAAAAAAATAAACCATTGTTCTTCCATAAACTTTAGTAACCAATAATCAGCATACTGTTTCACCTCCTAATTTAGCTATTTTTTTGGATTTCACGCATCAGATTTGACTACTGGTTATTTTATCAACCTATTTTGGACTTTTTTTTTACTGTAGTTCTCTTTCTTGTTCTGTCTTAAGGATATCTTTCTCCCCTTCTGCCAAGCAAATTCATCAATAAATAACCCCTCTTTCATGAAACCTTTCTAGACATGCTAGCTCTTCCCTTTACTACCAAAAAGAAAATTTGAAAAAAAACCCCACAAAATAACTTCCCCAACTTCATCCTCTGTGCTAATATAGTAGTATGTATACTTATTTCATTGACTTATAAGTAGTTATTTTCATATTTATTTCCTATATTGGCTATGAAATCCCTTGGAAAAGGACTGAGTGTTATTTACCTTAGGAACTTCTGGCATAGAGTCAGTGCTGAAAGACTACATTAGCTGAAACTGCTTTTTTTTTCTTTTTCTTTTTTTTGAAACTGCTTTTTTTTCTTATATAACATATGGTCAATACAAAAATGAACAAATAGACCCCTTGTTTATTGTTTCTTGGGAAAATATACATGCTACATTTTTCATCATAATATTAAAGAACATTCATTGTAGCTTTGAAAAGTTTTAAAATTAGTTACCAATTCAAGATTTCAAACACAAATCTACAGAAATTATAAGTGACAAAATTATTAATATTGACAAAAATAAGCTTTAAGTAATTTTATAGTCTTTTAATTCCAATATGAGAAAATTATTAACACAAAAACAAAATTTAAATAATTGTGTAGCCTTTTAATTACAATATTAAATGTTAAAATATATTACTGATTAATCTAACAAACTAAGAGTGGTTTTGGCCTTTCTAAGTCCTTCCAAATTCATGTTGTGGACATTATGGTTTCTCTTGTACTTATATGAAACAAGATCTTGTCTTGTTTATTAGTATAAGCCTTTTTAAAGTGTATTTAAAAAGTTTGCAGCTAAAAAGTATAAAAACCTCATTTTTTTCAAGTTGGAAATTCATTATCAATATAAAATATACACAATCATCTGTATTATAAAACAATTACTAGAAAAATGAAACTAAATTTCTAGCAGTAAATCATTTCTGTATTTTGAAACAGGAATCAATACAGAATCAAAAGAAAAATGAATGTAATAGAAGCTACGTAATATGGCCCTCTGAGAGCTAGCCAATTCATTTTATAAGTTCTGTTTTAATTGCTTTTTTTTGAGGATTCTCCAAATATCTTCATCTTTCTTAAGAATCTGGCTAGGCACTATGCTTTAATAGAGGCCTGATAAATTTGGGAAAAGATTATTTCCAGGCTTTATATATGAAAATTCAGTTAATATTATGGGTTCATGTTACCTTTAAAATAACAGCATTATTTCTGACTTTACTTAACTGAAGGAATCACTTTTTGTGATGTGCAAATACTTATCTGAATATTTTCTACCTTCCATCTTTTCAGTTTGTTTTGGTCACTATTTGACAAATTATTTGCATCGTATAGTATCTGAAATCTCTTGGTATCATTCAAGATGCTATTAAATCCACTCATTTTGGATTTTGCTGGAATCTTAAAGAGTATACTGCTAAGTCTATAATACACATCACTGATAAAGGTAATAGGGAAACTATGAATAAGTATGGATCACATCTCAATAAGATACAAGATACACTCTTACAATATCTAACTTCATAAATTCTCAGAAGTTAACATTACATGACTCTTGAAGTTGGATGGCTTTACTAAATTAACATAAAAGCAAAAAGGAACCTCCTTCCTATAAAACATACTTGTCTTTGGTTATAGTAGTCATTAGAAAAATACCATAATTCTTTATGGACTTGGAAGAAACACTAAACCTAATGGTCTCTTTATGGATTTTAGTGATGGGTTATTATCATATTTTATTGGGTCCCAATCATAAATTTAATTTAGTATTGGTTACTTTTGACATAAGCACTTTCTCTGTAAAAAGACAAATAAAGACATTTGCTTACCTTGTATTACATGTGAGTTGTCTTTCAAAAAGAAGTTATACAGGTATTTGGGGATAAAAGCAGACATACATGCATAAGCCAAGGCTAAGAAAGAATAAGCAAAGATAAACAGCAAATTAGTTAATGGGGTAAATGGTCAGAAGTCCCTCAGCACACAATCCTTGAATCTACTATTAAACAAGAGTCATGTTAACAATTGATAGAAACACAGAATTAAGCGGGAAAGAACCCTCTTATCCTTTAAAACAGAAAATATTTTGGACCACAAAAGACAACCATCCTAGTAATTTTTCAGTTTCGAATAAGTGTGGCAGTCATTATCCCACAACAATAAAAACTTTTATTAGCAGAACTTTATACTTTAAAAAATCTAAATTTGGTCATTATTAATGAGCCATACAGACCTCAAGATCCTTAATTTTTGTTGATACAAACAAAAGAGTCTGAGAACTTTGGATTTAGGAGCTCTGGTCATAAATTATTCTTTCAAACACAGATCTCTTATTATTCTTGGATCAGTGTGTGTAATAATAGACTATGCTTAACTAAACATAGCAAAATCTCTAGTCTAGATCAATGAGTATTGATGTCAGACAACAGTGCATTTTAAAAATCACTCAAATAGTGAAATTTTAGCTCTCTGGGATTATGCTATCTCTACACAATTCCTGAAATCTTTGTGAATTCTGACATGAAGTAGAATTTGAGAAAGATGGAGATCCAAGATTGAGACTTCTAGAGATTCATGCTAAATAGGGCAGCAGTCTCTAGATGTGATATCATTAGTGATTAGAGTCAATTAAATTTAACAATTTTTTTTTAAAACCTACTATAAAAGAGGCATTATAAGAGGGGGACAGAAAATAAAAAACCTGTCATTAAAAAAAGCTACTAACCAAAGAAAGGTTTACTATGTTAGTATACAAATAACTAAAATATAAAACATACACAAGATAAATTTCCAGAAATACAAGGTGCTGTTTGGGTTCAATAGGGAGAATAAGAAAAGTCTTCATTAAGGAATGATTAAAATGATCAGCTTTGGAGATACAAGACCACTGTTTAGAAAGTACAAATAGACTAAAGCTAGTCTCTAAAGAAGTCAAAATTTTTTTCAAAGTTTCATTAAATGGTCACCAAAGAAGATGAACTCATATTCAGATTCTCCCTAAATTTCTAAACACTGCCTCATTACAACTGAAACTCTAGTAATAAATTAATCTCTTACATCCTCTAAAATGAGTCTAACAGATTATTTCACAGAAATTTACAGTATCTACTAGGAAGAGATCAAGAACCTTAAAACAAAAACTAAAACCTTCCTTGTTTGAAAATAATATTTTAGAAAAATATGTACAATGATTATTTAAATGATAAATAGGCTTACCTTCATTATTGAAATTTAAATATAGGAATGGAGCACAAAGTGAATCCAGACCTGATGGGAAGAGGTTGTGGGGAAAGAATTCAGTAAATATAAATCAGTATAAGTGTATATACATTCAGTTCCCTGCATTACTTCTATATAGATTAAGTATTACAAGTATTACTCATCCAGAAATATATTACATCACGGGGGTAGTGTGAGGAGTAATTGATAATGACTGGCACATAGTAAATGCCCAATATAAATCAGGTTTGTTATTATTATCAATATTATTATGAGTTAAAGAGAGAAAAAGAGTAATCAAAAAATGTAAAATTGATAGAAGGCTTGGACTATAGTCTCATCTCTGACCCTGTGTGACCTTGGCAATCATTTTAACATCTCCAAGCATGTTTCCTTATCCTGGAGATGGAAATTTGTCTTACAAGTTTCTCTGGGATGATGAAAAGCAATCTTTCAAAAATTGTAAAGTAAAATACAAATATGTTACATATTTCTTTTACTGATAATAATCCTATTCATATGCTGTCATGTTGAAGGAAGGTACATAAATCTATCTATAATTGTTAGGAAGATATGGAACTCTAAAAGGGACAAGGCTATGAAAAATAATAGCTTCGTTTTAAGTTTGGCCAGAAATTGAGATTTAAAACATAAAAACTCCTGTCATAACAACAAATTAAAAAATAGAACTGGGAAGAATGGGCATCTCATTCACGAATTTATCAGTGACTACAAAAATAATAATGAGAAGGGCTAAAAATCAAGGATATGGAACACTAAAGTTATTTAATAAAAGAGAGATAATAAATAAAAATATGCAGTTTAGGGTGGTATCCCATTCTCCAATTCCTAATAACCATGATAACCAAGTTGTAAATCATTAAATGACAAGAATATCAACTAGCCCCAAATTATTTATGGTACAATATTATTTTATTATTTGCATAAGCATTAAAAAAAGTATCCCCAAAGATCACAACAGCCAAAACATTCTTCCTACTTTCCTAATCAACATTATGGTAAATTGTTTCATTAAATATCATGCATTTAAATGACATCCACTAGGCATTTAGACAAAATTTAAAAAATGTTCTCTCAAAAAATGGATAACCAATAACAGCTTTCCTCAAAGCCAAGGATATTTTGATATTTCATTTTAATTTTTTAAATCGTTAGTCAAGCAACATGCTCCTAATACTTCAAAAAGAATCTTAATAATTGGGGGAAAAATATTACCTTGCCAATACACAAGATCAGGATGAGACACGACCCAGGCTTTTAATACACGCCTAAATTTTGCATGACCTTCTGGTGATGATAACAGTTCATCATACTGATGACACCGAGGAATATCCACTTCTATCTGTAAAACAGCAAAACATTAAAGTGGAACTGGAATAGAGTGACCTCTAATAAACCTCAAGATAAGGAAAAGGAAAGAGTGTATCTTGAATTTCAGAACAGACCATCTACATAATCCTTGTGTCTGAAGTGTTTAAATTTTATATTAGTCATCTGGAAACACTAAAAAAGTTGTATGTATACTTAAACAAAAAAGCAGTCCATTTCTATTGAAAAGGTATATATTAATATAGTTTTCAAAAAACCTTCCTTTACAACCTGGTCTAAATAAAGGGAAAACTCTTCAAATAAAAAAGTACAATTATTAGGAAAAGTTACTTGATCTAAACTCCTTTAAGGAACAATTCTAACTAACTAACTAACTTGTGAGTAAAATAAGAGTTATGCTTACTCTAATATCATATACATGTTTCATAATCAAGAAAATTCCTCCTGCCTTTCTAAAATTTAAAGATTTGGCAGAATTATCTTAGGCTGTTTAAGAAAATCTAAATCATACTTGTCTGTCTGTAGGAATTGGAGTATCTTTATCAATTGCATCATACTTGTCATGAATAGCCCCCTGCAAAAAATAAGAGAAGATATATTAATTTATCATATCCTTAATAAATTATTGACTTAGACAAAATACAGTTCTTAGAAACATCTATCTTAAAAACACACCCAACTATAGATAGGGACATTCAAACCCAAAGCATGCTCTTAGAAAAATTCTTCACATCTTTGACAATTTGTGATGAAAGTCTGTGACAATTTGCCATTTTGCTAAGGCAGTCATTTGATTACATGCACAGGAAGACAAATATGTGAATAGAGTCACTTAGCTAATGAGTATGCTTAGCTAATCTCCCAGCCCCCACAACACAACACAACACAACACAACACAACACAACACAACACAACACAGCCTTGTTGTGCTCAATTCATTGTTATCTTACACATAGTAAGTTTCATGAAGAAATTAAAAAAAAAAAAGGGGGGGTCATCCATTGAGAAATTTTCCTGTTAAAGTTGGAAATGAAAGCAAAAATAAAATAAAATTGTTTAAAGGAGTTCAGCACCAGGAGGAAGAGGTTTGGGATAAATTAAAGAATGAAATTCCATGCAAAATCCCTAATGGAATCATTAAGGGATTAAAGAAATCATTTACATTTTTCATTTATACCACTACAGAAGGAATAACTGAATAAACTACTTCAAATTTTGATCATGTTCTATAGGATCAAGCATAGAACAATTCTTAATTCTCTGGTTTACGGTAATGGTAGAGAAAGAGCTAGGAATTTGGAGTTCAATCTCTGATATTACATGCTATTATCAACATCTCTGGTACTTCTACTCTATGAGACATTTGGACAACCTGACCTTGGAAGTCCTCTTGAATTTTTAGCATTATATGGTCCTATAATTCTTTATTACCATATGGTAGGAATAATAGGCATTCTTATTAAGCAACCAACCAAACTCAAAGATAGTTATAGACTTTCACCAAAGAAATCAGTAACAAAGGAAAAGAATTCTTTCAATAGAGAGTTAAAAGGAATAAAAATACTTGGGAGAATTCATACACAAAAAAATTGGTGATGGATATCTATAAGATATCTATGAGAATACAGGAAGGCAGGATGACAAAGAAATTGACAGAAAATGAAAAAAAAATGGCAATGATTTGGTCCATTATCATGATTGCTGTCACCAAAGTCTCTGTTAGTACTGCAAGTCACTCTAATAATGTGACACCTCGCCTCTTCTCACTGCCACAGATAAGGTATTAATAGAAGACAAAGCAGAGATTTCTCCTGGCAGCATGGCTCTGGTAAGACAGATGTGCCAAAAGGCACTAAATTATATTAATGATTTTTGACAAGGTTCAAATTAGAGTGGAATACTTCTCCTTATAAATAAGCAGTCCTATTTCTAAATGAACATACTTTATAAGCAGGGCTATATACTTATAACTGATATATATTAAAATATTCTTATTTTAAAATGAATAATCAAGATAATTTCTGAGTCCCATTAAATGAAATATTAAATAGCATAAATCTAACAAGACTTCAATTATATTTTTCTCTTCTATTTGTCCATTCTTTTCCTCTATTTCTTTCACTAAAAATTGTCACATAATCTTAATACTCAAATTTTACTATATAATTTTCTAACAACTTTGAAAATATATATTCAGAAAGTACTTTCCTTCTTCCTTCTTTCTTAACACTACTGAACGTTCTTAACCTCTTTTCATTCTTACCTCAACTCCCAGAAGGGCAGCCCAGGTTAAACCTCTCATAAGAGGAGGAATGTCAACTCTTGCTTCTTTCCAGATTTGATTTTTTTTATATGGATAAGCCTATAGGTAAAAAAAGATATGAAAAATACCTCAAGTTACCAAGTGTATTCTTTTAATCTAAACAATTATGAATATACCAGTGATAAAGTTGCAGGTGACCTGCCATAAATTTCCAAGTACCTGAAATTATTTTACCTGATGTCACTAATACATATTAAGTTAGTAATGGAATAGTTCCCTAGCCTCTATTAATCTTATATAATAGAATCAAAGAGAAGAGCTGAATCTACTGTTTTTATCATTCCTCTCTATTTTGTGGTCTGGAAGAATTATGAATGAATCCTATGGAGAATAATATTACAAACCTCATATGGGTTAAATAACATATAAAACTTTGTAAAGTATCTAGTGATATAGAAAGTATTCAATAAATGTAAGTTACTGTTATGGTTACCTCTGTAAGCTTGCATGTAAATTTGTCTTTTCTAAATTTATACTTTAGAAGGGATTTCTAGAAGAGAATTAAAAGGACACAAGGTACAGATGTTGTTACAGGCTCAATACAAAATTTAAAATAGCTTTATAGAATGTTTTAACCAATCTACACTTACTCCAGGAGAATGAGAGTTTCAATCTCAATATACATTTACTCACTTTGCTAATTCAATATGGAAAAAAAGTCTATTTCTTTCAGTCCTAGTAAGGATACATATTTTGAATAGATTTACTGACTAGTTGTATTTCTATTATGTTTTTTACCCATTTCTCTGTTTCAGGGATAGTCCTTTTCCCTATTAATTTTTAAGTGTTTTTTAAATGACAAGGATATTAAATACCTTTTGTCTAATGTGATTTTGCATAGATTCCTTCATCTTGTTTTTACTTTTTAATTTTATTTACTATTAACATGTATCATTTTTATTATTAATCAGATAAAATAGGTCATAAGAATTAATGTTCTCATGACATCAAGTATCCCTAAGAATTACCAATGAAATAAAAAAACCCACAAAGATCATATATGGACTCT
Organism: Ursus maritimus; assembly: GCF_017311325.1. Classification (NCBI taxonomy): domain Eukaryota; kingdom Metazoa; phylum Chordata; class Mammalia; order Carnivora; family Ursidae; genus Ursus; species Ursus maritimus. Next base: position 2,453,622 of record NW_024423453.1, read on the forward strand.
TTACACCTTACACTTTAGCATCCTACCTTTAGCAGCCTGTCAAAGAGAATGATTCTGTTTAGTTGGTACTCTGTGTCCCTCTCTCGGATGATTAAAGGGAGAGTGGCAGCTGCAGACAACTCATTATTGCTGTTCGAATGAGGTAAATTAGACTGGCTATAAAAGAAAAACAAAAGCAGAAAAACTGACAAAATGTATAAAATTTTTAAAAAACCCACACTTTTGTATTCTATTTAGGAAACAATTTTCAAAAAAAATATGCAAGCTTCTTATGTATCCAATAGAAACAGAAAAGAAAAATAATGGTAAAAAGAATATATATATATATATATACTCACTCATCTTCAAGTAGTGGGTAAAATGCTTCTCCACCAACATCTTTTAATCTCTGAATTTAAAGAGAAAATATTTATGATATTTAAGATCTGAGACAGAAACACTAATCTTTATTTAAAAGGAAAAATGATATAAAATTATATATTTATAAAGATACTAAGAAAACTACAAAATAGAATTTAAAATTCATTTATTGACAACATGCAAATACACCATGCATCCAGTGATTAAGCTTAGCTGTAAAGAATATTCTGTTTTTTTGATTTTTTATCTCCAGGCATTTCTCATAAATGTTAGGCACCTATTATGATAGTTTACCAAACACAATGCATCATTTCTAAAATTAGTATAAAATTGAATAAATGGATAAAACATTTTTAAATTATGTGAGGATCATATTTAAAAAGTACTTTTTAATACATATCCCTTAATTTAAAACTTCAGTCCAATTTATTTTTGCCTTGACATTAATACAAACTAAGACAAAAGTAAGGTGCTAATACAAAACTAAGACATTAATACAAACTAAGACAAAAATACAAACTAAGACAAACTAAAAGGTTTCAAAATAATTCCTCAAATACTTTGAACATGCATGACTCAAATAGCTGGTAAATCAGCTGGCAAAATTCAGTTTTCTTCATTATTTTTTTCACAAACTTATTATAATAAATGTTACTCCAAATAATAACATTGCCAGGATTATAGATATTCTTCAAAAACATAAGAAGGTAGGCAATAGTAGAGTAAAATCTTAGACACGTCCTAAGTAGGGTGATTAAAGTTAATGCCATCTTGCCTGCTGCTCTGCTCTTCAGTTCAACTTCCAACTTGAAGGCACAGTATCTGCTCCTGTGAGGGCTGACACAGAAGTTCAAGCTCTGTGTGTAGCCAGCATTGATCTTCTGTTGATTAGAGTTATTGTGTACTCACCCGTGTGAGTTAGCCTCAGAATTTTTATTTTTTTATTTATTTATTTTTTAAAAAGATTTTATTTATTTATTCGACAGAGATAGAGACAGCCAGCGAAAGAGGGAACACAAGCAGGGGAGTGGGAGAGGAAGAAGCAGGCTCATAGCGGAGGAGCCTGATGTGGGGCTCGATCCCATAACGCCGGGATCACGCCCTGAGCCGAAGGCAGACGCTTAACGACTAAGCCACCCAGGCGCACCTAGCCTCAGAATTTTTAAAAGCCAAAGAAAAATCTTTTACCCACAACTGAGAATCTGGTAAACACTGATTTTATGCCTGGCTTTTCTCTAAAATTTGATGTGCTCTAGATTTATCCCACTTTGACTCTAAACTTTTAAGTGTTTCTTTTATGGATTAAAATTCTAAGTAGAAAAATAAGATTTTCTCAAATTTTACCTCATTATTAATATGCACATTGTTTTAAAATTTGGGTTTTACTGTCCCAAAAGTCATAGATATTATAAGTAACTTTTCTGCTTTTTTTTTGTATTAAAAATTTAGCATATTAAAAGTACAAAAAGGGCAAAAATACAGAGAAGTAGAAGGAAAAAATTATTTGGTTTCCATGTTATTTTAAAAATCAGCAACATTAACATTTTTTTCTTAATAATTATAGAAAAAAGTATTTTAATTTTCAAAAGTGGAAATGTAAGGTCATTTAGAAAGTAAAATTGAAGCCTTGTATTCACTTAACTTATGTTCATATTCTTTGGATTATATTTAAGTTAAAGAAGCAAATTAAGAGTAAAATCAATCAGTCAAAACCATATATTTAGGTGTAGTTTATGTTTGTTGCTTTTTACTGCTACTTATTTCATCCACTATACACATTCATTCCTTTCAAAGAGATGGTAAGTTTAGTGTATCATGTAGTAATAATTATATATTTAAATTTTCTATTCTTTGCATTATAGCAGGTTAAGAGATTCTAATTCCCTCCTACTACATAATATGTAAAATATTAAATGACAAGAAAAGCCTAAGAATATAAGGAAAATGCAGTGATATGAGACCCAAAGCCAGGCTTAGAGAGAAAGGATATAAGCTAGAAATAAAGTATATTGATAATTGTGGCCTAGGGTTTTAAGCACAATGGGGCAAAGACTTAGGGATCTGATTAACAGGCAGCCAGACTGGAGGAGATCCTGCTATATTCAAGTAAAGAAAGAACAGCGTGTTTTTTTTGGGGGGGGGGTGGATATCCAACTTTAGCCACCTCGAGTCATTGATGTGGGGAAGAATACCCAATACTGATTTCCTTTAGCTGTTCTGTCTCTCCTAATAAGGTAAGGAGGGAAGCTGAGGAGCTTTATATAAAGGTCACAGCCCAGAGACATAGGTTCATTAAAGGGCTGAGACCTAACCATAGGATTATAGAACTCCTTCCCTTCCCTACCTTACCTCCATGTCAATAAAGCTCCTATATAAAAAGGGATTTCAGCTGAAAGAGCTGCTGGCCTCAGCCCTATTTTAAGAAGTTTCTAGGGGAAAAAAAAGTCTCTAGGGAAACCCAAAGACACCAGGGGGAATAAGAACAAGGATAGCTGAGGAAATTTTAGCCTCTGACAAAAAAGCTACACAAACAGTAAACAGCTAGATAAACATGATATCTTGAGCTAAAGGCCTATTTACCATAGTTCTTTTTACTGGTAAATCATGTTAGGGTTTAAAAAAAAAAATGGCAAGGCATGCTAAAATGTGAAAAAGTCACCCTGGAGAAACAAAGCAAGCTTTAGAACTAGCTTCAAAAATGTCAGAGAGTTTGAAATTATCGGGCCAGTAATTTAAAATGACTATGATTAATACACTAAGGGCTCTAAGGAAAGAAAGTGGACAGCATGCAAGAAGAGGTGCATAATATATTAATATATATATTTTTAATATGTTAAAAATAAGAATTCCAATACAGAATCAAAAGATGTAACCTATGTGTTATAGAAACGTCAGAAAAAGGAGAAAGGAAGAAACAGAAGAAATATTTGAAGTAATAATGACAGAAATTTTCAAAATTTAAAGACATCAAATAACACAGATCCAGGAGACTACGAACATCAAGCAGGATAAATACCAAAAGAAAAACCTACACCTAGTAATATCACATTCTTTAAAAGAAACCATCAAAATTTAAAGGAAAAGCCACAGATTAGAAGATATATGCACTACATATAGCCAAAAAGACTCTATATTTGGAATATATTTTTTGAAGTCCTCAAATCAGTAAGAAATCTCCCAGTGGAAATGACAAAAGATATGAACTAGTAATGTATAGAAGACATAAACAGATTATGAAGAAATATGAAGAGATTCATAAATGTATTATAATCAGGGAATTAAAAATTACTATTATAGCAAAATACAATTCTACACCTTTTAAGGCAATTATTTTTTTGAAGATTTTATTTATTTATTTGAGAGAGAGAAAAAGAGAGTGAGAAGGAGCAGGGGTAGGGGCAGAAGAAGGAGAAGCAGACTCCCTACTGAGCAGGGAGCCCCCACACGGGGCTCGATCCCAGGACCCTGAGATCATGACCTGAGCTGAAGGCAGACGCTTAACCAACTGAGCCACTCAGGAGCCTCTAGAACAATAATTTTGCAAAAATTTGATATTATGTGTTACCAAGTATATAGAAAGTGAGAAACCTTATCCAATGATGGTAAAAAGATACAACTACTTTGGGAATGATTGAACAATATATACTAAAGCTGAAGATGTACGGATCCTATTTCCCAATAATATCACTCCTGGCACATACCTTGAAGAAACTCTGACTTATTTTATAAGATTAGGGAGGAATTCAAGGCTTCATGTATATCTGTAAGGTTTTATTTAAAAAAAAATCTGTGGTAGATTTGTCAAAATACCATTCTTACATTTCTTAGCTGGCATAATGACAATGTCACAGTGGTGTCATCTAATAGTGAGCTTCTATCTCGACCTTGTCCAAAGCTTTCACCATCTTCAAAAAGAAAACTGAAAAGAGATTTTAAAAAATAATTATTTTAATGAGCACACAAAATCTGATTTACTGCTTCTTCTAGAAAATAAAATTTCTTCTAAATCATCGTTCCCTCGTAAAAGAAAGAAATTTTAGACTAAATGGATTAATTAAAAATATGTAACTTCTGGTTGAAATATCACTGAACAATTCTCATTTTTAAATATAAACTGAGTTTGTATGAATACAGTATATAAATATAAAGCACTTTAGGAATACAGGAGTGTGATTTATCTTCTTTGTTCATGCAGATCCAATGCTAAAATTACTCTCTTGATAATATGTGTATGTGTTCCTGAGGAAGTTTATAGGAGTGAGAAAGGATAAAAGAAGAAAGAAAAATCACGATAGTAACTTCTCAGGAGAAGGAATAGTGAATAATAAATGCATAAAATTTCCTTAGGATTTCAGAAAATTAATTTTGAGAATTTACATATACCTTGGTATTTCCATCATCTTTTTTCCTGGTGTTCTGCTTAATTCAATGTGTGAGAAATATAACTGACTTAAAAATCAGTTTAAAGGGGAGAAAAAGTAGAGACCAAGTGGTCTATTCAAATAATTGACCTAAAAATTTAACATGTGAAGAAAAAAATGATCAGCAGGTGATTTTTACTGTTAACTACAATGATCAAATCTAGTCCTAAGATCTAAAATTAAAAATTTAAAGCATTGGCGGAAACTCAAGAGATTGAGGTTCACTTATGAATAAACACAAAGAGCAATGGAACAGTAATAATTCTGGTCCTTAGAGTTGTACTGTTATTTAACTTTCAGTCTAATTTATATGATGATGTCCAAGATCTTATGCAGTTCTGCAGAGTTTTCACAACAGTAATTTAGCACCATGATGATCTCTAGGACAATGAGGCCATACAGTACATTTACATTTACAATTGTAATTGGAAATAAAAAAGTTACTTATAATAGGCACACTAGTCTGGTTTATTAACTCTCTTGAATATTACTATTCTTTCTGACTTATACATTTTTCATTTATTGAACATCAATTATTACAAGATTCCATAATAAAAGGTCTACTTCAAATAGATCTTAAGCAAATTACTTATTAAAAATAGTATTTATTAAAAATAATAAAAAATATTAATGGGAATTCTTCAATTAGAAGCCTCAGCCAAGAAAAAAAGGTATTGACTTCCAATTGCTTTCATAATCATTTAGTTGGAATGTCTACCCAAGAAACCCCAAATTTAAAAAAAATGTTATCACTAAAATCTTTTCATTTCCAAGAGAAACTTTGTTTTCTTACTTGGGGAGTGTGCAGATAGGTGGTTTGGATCGAATGATTTCCTTGTTGACAAGCTCTTTCTCCAAGTCACCTCCAGCTAAACACCAAAGGTAATATACTTCTTCAATAGATCTTTCTGCCAGGTAATCACTGTTTATATCTATTAATGGCAAATGGAAAATAATCATAGCTATCATACTTTATGTTTTTATAAAAAGGCAACAGGCAATAGTTGCTGATATTCTCAAAAAATAATAATTGAAGAACATCGTAAGAGTCCCTTTAGAAGATTCATACTATAAACTGCACAAAGGGTGAAATGAAGGTATACATATTGGATGTACATTCAGTTTCCTTGAGGAAAAGTGGAATTTTTACCCTCTATATTAGAGATATCCGGGATATATATTCCATACAGATCCAGATATAACAGGCTCTGTGGGGAAGGGATAAGGGCAGAAAAAAGCACTTGAATAGTTAACTAACACAAACTATCCCATCCTTCATGTCTTGAGGCAATTGTTGCCTCTTCTGAAGAGTCTTTCTTATTGTCTCAGGCACGCTATGATTCCACTGCACTATGTTCATATTGACCTTTATTTATAATAGTAATATAAATGATTATCTGCCTCTCCATTTGGTATGAATGTTATTTGAAGTTATAGTGTGTGGAACATAGCAGGAACTCAAAAAAAAGATCTGACTGAATGAATGCTTAGTAAATCTTTCCTGCCATGACTTACATCACGGTAACTCTTCAGTGTAAGAGTATTATTGGTGTCCCTAAAACAGACATTCTGAGAGTTGTAATCTTCATAGATGAATGAAATGAAAAAAGCTGATATTCCCTTACAATGTGGAATATAATGGTATGGACTCCTACCTATAATACAATTTTTAGATATCATTTATAATAAACTATATAGAATATGATATATGTATGTCGATGTAGTGGAAATTCCACTGGGAATCAGAAAACAATTTTGGCATTAAGATTTGAGATGAAAATAGGACTTTGGTTTGTATAAGACATTTTTTTTTTTTTTTGGTGCCCCTTCCTCTTCTCAATTCTTAAAGTTCTTGCTTCAAAACAATTTTAATTTAAAGGATTAAAAAGTTAGGTCAGTTATATTTTAAGCAAATCCAAAATTATCTCTTAATTCCCAGACTGGTATCCATAAAGCCTCACTAATGTAATATATATATTGTTGGTAAATGCAAAACTGAAAGTAGGGTAAGGGTACTTTCTTTAAAAATAAAACATATTGTTTTCTGTCTTATTTATCATTACCTTTACACAGTTGACTGATATCCTCAGGCAGAGTCAAATCAGCACATCTCAAAGAAGATGAAAACAGACTGGCAGGTTTGGTAAAGGGAGTATATAAAGGTGACACTTCACTAAATACCTTGTCCTGCATTAATTCATCTGCAGTTGGCCTTGAGAAAAATTTAAAACTTTATCATTAGAAATTCGTGGTATCACTTATTTAAAAAGTCATAAAATGAAGAAAATTAATTTTCAAATAATTTAATTATAATTTATGTTTACCAGGGTAAATCAACTTTTTCTTTTCTCTTTTTTCTTTTTTTTAAGATTATTTATTTATTTATTTGACAGAGAGAGAGAGAGCCAGCAAGAGAGGGAACACAAGCAGGGGGAGTGGGAGAAGAAGAAGCAGGCTCCCAGCGGAGGAGCCTGATGTGGGGCTCAATCCCAGGACCTAAGCCAAAGGCAAGACGCTTAACGACTGAGTCAACTTCTTTTTTCTTAAGTTGGTGTGTAATGCTGACCTTTTAATGTTTATTCCCTGATTTGTATCATTACTCTCTTCAAAAATAAAACTTCCATACATCACAGTGGTGCCAAATTAGCCAGTGTCTTACCTAATTTCAAAATAGTACTATGAAAAAAGACCACTGGAAATATGAATAATCTTCTCATATTGAGAAATCTGATAAGATACTTTGTAAAACTTTCATAATAAATGGCTTTTGTAGTATATGATGTAGGCCTGTTTCTGAATATGGTATGAAATGAATCATGTAGCTTTGGAAAAAATTAAAAGAAAAATAACAAATTTCTACAGAGTTTATTAATGTAAGAAAACAATGATAAAAGCTGGCCTATACTTTATATCAGGAGTCAGAAAACTATGGCTCATGGATCAAATCCACCTACTGTCTGTTTTTGTATGGCTCATGAGCTAGAAATGGGTTTTGTATTTTTTAAATAGTTGAAAAAATCAAAATACTATTATTTTGTGATATGTAAAAATTATATAAAACTCAAGTTTCAGTATCCACGAGTAAAGTTTTATTGGATCATAGCAACACTAATTCATTTAAGCATTGTCTTGGGCTGCTTAATTTTAAGCTACAGGTCAGTGTTGAATAGCTGTGACAGAGACAGTATGGTCCGTGAAGTCAAAAATACTTGTTATCTGGTCCTTACCAAAAAGAGTTTGTTGATCCCTGAGTTAAATAAATACAATAGAACATCAGTGTTTTTTTGTAAAAATATGATTCAATAATATATTTTATGATGTGGGGTTTAATATATCTAAGTTTAGAAACATTTGAGCCTACATTTGTAAGAATATGTTCGTTTAATATGAAAAAAGAATCATACTTTGCAATGTTTCACGTGCATTTTTCTTTTTAGTCTAGTTAACCATGATTATTTCCCTGGTTATCTGCCAAATTTTCAATTAACATTTTTATCAGTGGGTCCAACCAAATTAACTATGGCAAAATGTACTTAGAAACTTGTGTCATGGATGATGCTACAGCATATTGAATAAAATATTTACTAATTGAATTGGCCATTAAATAACCAGCAATCAACCACAACAAAACCAATGTTTCTTTAAGTTACTTAAACATGGATTTGTGTTTGAGAAGTGTTAAGGTAAATATAATCTTAAATATTGATTGGCAAATTGTTTGATTTTTCCAAAGCGCAAAAATAAACATTGGAAATTGTCTCTTAAAAAATTTGCTAGAATAATGGCACACATTCAAGGGGATAGTTAAAAGTCTTAAATGCATCTCCAGTACAGAAAGTAATAATAAAACTCTCCTTAGCAGAGTCTACATGTAGACTTGTATATAAAAATGAAGTGACTGTAAGTAAACGCTGAATTTTTTCCCTTATTGTGCTTTTTGCAACTTATAATCTATCAAAGATTATTATATATGAACATCTCCATTTTTTACTTTTATCTTGACTATGACATACCTGTGTTACTGAATATCTTAATTAAAATTCTAAACTAATAATACCTTTTGGGTTTCTTCCTCCTCTCTTAATGTGGCATGTTTACCCAAAATTATGTTTTTAATACCATTCCACTCTTCCTAACATGTATTGATAAAGATATTTTTCTAAAGACTAACTATAATACACTATTTTCAAATATCATATACTTAAGGAGTTTAGGAAAGACAATGGTAAGGCTAACAGTGATATCATCAAATGAAAACAAATAATAACACTTCTAAGAAATTCTTTTATATTATCAACAATTATTAGCTGACCTTGCCATTTATCCAAGTTCTATGCCAAAATACAATTGCCAATAAGCTTTTGTTGTCATTTCTCTTGTGTCATTCGTGTTTAGGAATATCTACAGTTTAGCTGATTTTCTAATTGGAGACTAGGAAATGAACCAGTAACTTCTTGGGGACTACACCAGTTTTCTGACTGTGGTTTAATTATTTTTTTCTTCTTTTAGTAATATACATTAACACCATAGCTAACAGTTATGATATTAATGTTAATTATATATTCCTATATGTATGTAAATATCCTTATTTAATCCATTAGTATTATAAGGAATAAGAAAAAAACACAACTACTTATATATTAAAGATGTCAGTATAATCTCTAAGTCTTAATAATAATATCAACCTCTTGGAAGGGTGGAAGGTGAGACACTTCTGCAAAAGATTTATCACATTTTCGGGAAGGTCCTGGTAAATGAAAAAAGAAAATAATTATTTTAAATGATCCATTTAAAAAAATATATTTTACTCATGCTAGTCAGAATGGCTAAAATTAACAAGTTAGGAAAAAACAGATATTGGCAAGGATGTGGAAAAAGGGGAACCCTCTTACACTGTTGGTGGGAATGCAAGCTGGTACAACCACTCTGGAAAACAGTATGGAGGGTCCTCAATAAGTTTAAAATAGAGCTACCCTATGACCCAGGAATTGCATTACTGGGTATTTACCCCAGAGTTAAAAATGTAGTGATCCAAAGGGACACCTGCACCCCAATGTTTATAGCAGCAATGTCCATAATAACCAAAGAGCCCAGATGTCCATCAACAGATGAATGGATAAAGAAGATGTGGTATGTATATACAATACAATATTACTCTGCCATCAAAAAGAATGAAATCTTGTCATTTGCAACAACATGTGTGGAGCTATAGAGTATTATGCTGAGTGAAACAACTCAATCAGAGAAAGACAATTGTCATATGATTTCACTCATATGTGGAATTTAAGAAATGAAACAGAGGAACAAAGGGGAAGGGAGGGAAAAATAAAACAATACATAATTAGAGAGGGGGACAAACCATGAGACTCTTAACCATAGGAAATAAACTGAGGGTTGCTGGAGGGGAGGAGGGTAGAGGGATGGGGAAACTGGTTGATGGACGTTAAGGAGGGCATGTGATACAATGAGCACTGGGTGTTATATGCAACTGATGAATCACTAAATTCTACCTCTGAAACTAATAATACACTATATGTTAATTAAATTGAATTTAAATAAAACATTTAAAAAATAATTATTTAAAATGATCCATTTAAAATATATTTTACTCAAATTTTTGCTATTCTAGGACATTTTGATTTTTCTAAAAAGTCTCTATTTGGACTTTATACTAATTTATATTAGTTTGTAACTCTATGAAAAAACAAATATCTGAACAGAAATAAACATAGCTTTAAAATAGCTTGCTATTAGACCTCAAGTATACAAAATACATACATTTTCAATAACAGATTAATGACAAACCTTTATAATGTCCAGGCAACCATGCTCTTCAGCCAGAACTATTATTGTGTCATCTACGCAATCTAGAAAACAGAAAAATTGTATGAATTAATGTTACTTTTCTTATCTATCAGAACTGAACTCAGATAATTTTTTTTAAAAATTGTGTTATGAAGTTTTGGAAACTGGAATACTAAAAAGCTTGTGACTTTGTTAACTTTCCTTACATGTTATGATAAAATAAAGACCTTAAACAGTAAATATTAACTGAACTACAGATACTGGAAGATAGCCACTTAAATAGTGACATAAAGCAGTGGTTCAAGATGAAGATTCTCTTGTTCTCTCACTCTTGCTCTCTCTCCCTTTATATGTATTGTACATATACATATTATTCTTTTGTACTTACATAATTTGGAGAACGTACACACATCTCTGGGGATTTAAAGTATACATTTTTACAATCCATATCAAAATACCAACAGCATACTTCACAGAACTAGGACAAATAATCCTAAAATTTAATTTATATCGAGCCAAAAAAGACCCTGAAGAGCCAAAACAATATTGAAAAAGAAGAACAAAACTGGAGGTATCATGATACCAGATTTCAAGATATACAACAAAGCTGTAGTAATCAAAACAGTATGGTACTGGCACAAAAACAGACACATAGATCAATGGAACAGAATAGAGAACCCAGAAATAAATTTATGCTTACATGGCCAATTTATCTTTCACAAAGAAGTAAGAATATGCAATAGGAAAAGATCTCCTCGACAAATGGTCTTGGGAAAACTGGACAGCCACATGCAAAAGAATGAAACTGGACCACTTTCTTACACCATACACAAAAATAAACTAAAAATGGGTTAATGACCTAACTGTGAGACCTGAAACCATAAAAATCCCAGAAGAGATCACAGGCATGAATTTCTCTGACATCGGCTGCAGCAACATCTTTCTAGATATGTCTCCTGAGACAAGGGAAACAAAAGTAAACTATTGGGACTACTTCAAAATAAAAAGCTTTTGCACAGTGATGGAAACAATCAACACCAAAAAAAGGCAACCTATTAAATGGGTGAAGCCATCTGTAAATGACGTTATCTAATAAAGGGTTAGTTTTCAAAATATTTAAAGAACTTAAACAACTCCTGATCACTGTATTGTAAACTTGAAACTTGAAACACTGTATGTTAACTATACTGTAACTTAAAATAAAATTAAAAAAGAATTTATACAATTCAACAACAAAAAATAATCCAACTAAAAATGGGCAGAAGACATGAACAGACAGTTCTCCAAAGAAGACATACAGATGGTTAACAGACACATGAAAAAATGTTCATTATTACACATCATCAGGGAAATGCAAAGTAAAATCACAATGAGATAACCACCTCAAACCTGTCAGGCTAAAATCAAGAAACACAAGAAACAACAAGTGTTGGCAAGGATGTGGAGAAAAAGGAACCCTTGTGCACTGTTGGTAGGAATGCAAACTGGTGCACTCTCTGTGAAAAATAGCATGTAGGTACCTCAAAAAATTAAAAATATAAGTACCATATGATCCAGTAACCCCAGTATAGGGTATTTACTCAAGGAATATGAAAACACTAATTCAAAAAGATATATGCAGCCCTATGTTTATTGCAGCATTATTTACAATAGCCAAATTATGGAAGCAGCCCAAGTGTCCACTGATAGATATATGGATAGCAAAGATGTGGTATATATATACACAATGGAATATTACTTCGCTACAAAAAAGAGCAGATTCCTGCCATTTGCAACAACGTGATCTAGAGAGTATAATGCTAAGTGAAATAAGTAAGAGAAAGACAAATACATATATGATTTCACTCATAGGTGGAATTTAAGAAACAAAACAAATGAAGGAAAAAAAAGAGCCAAAAAAACAAGACTCAACTATAGAGAACAAACTGATGGTTACCAGAGGGGAGATGCATGGCGGGTAGGTGAAACAGGTGAAGGAGATTAAGAATACATTTATCATGATGAGCACTGAGTGATCTCACTGAGTAGTCTATACATTATTGAATCACTATATTGTACACCTGAAATTAATATACACTGTATGTTAACTACACTGGAATTAAAATTAAAAACATAATAAAGTATAAGTTAGTTGGTAGACCATATTAAGAAATCTCTAAGACTTCTTAAAAACCTTATTACCAATCTTTGAAATTAAATGTTGTAAATATGGTAACATTTTATGCAATTATATTTATAATCCATTATTATTTCATATTTATTGATACTTTTCAATACATATTCTTATTTGTAAACACTAGTAATGTGGATACCAATCCATCACTCTTTCACATAAAGTGCTCTATCAGTTTTTCTCTCCTTTATTACCACATGTGCTTTATTTATTCTACTCTAAAGTAGATTACATAAATTTACGTAAACGAATTAAATATTAGGATCTAATATACATGTAAAATAAATGAGCTTGTTATAAGGAAAAATAAATGTTCTTCTCAGTCAGTCATTATTCACACATGATTCATCAAATAGAAAGCTCAACACTTAAGATATATTGTCTGAAGGTAAACTGCTACAGAGAAATATATTTATTCTCATATTTTGATTTCACAACTTAGCTTACTTGGCTAGATCGCGAAGCTAAGAAAATACCTATCCACATTATAATTCCTTAAGTAATGAGTAAGGAAAGTGCTACAATAATATTTCAGAAGGGACTTAAGTTGTCCTATTAATGCTTACCATTGATCATTAGAACATTAAAGAAATTCAGGATATTTCAGTGTATTCACTATTTTAGAACACATTCTTAATGTGTATGATTACTAACAGTCACTAAAGATTATATTTGTAGTTGAAACATAATCATTTGTGAGACACTTACCTAATGTAAGCAAAAATTTTAGTCTTTCAGAAATATCCAAGCTCTGAAATAATTTTCTTCCCTGAATAAAATGGGAGAAGAAATTTGTGTTAACATTTACATCTTTACAGGGAGGCATTGTTTTTTCCCCAGAGATGAAAATGATTTTATCAGGTATTTCTTTTTTTCTTCAGAGGTTTCATTTGACTTTTAAAGTTAGCTCACTAAAGAAAAATCATCAGTTTAAGATTTAAACATTTCATAATTCTAAGGATCATTACATTCTAGTTTTGTCTCAAGCATTCTTCACTTTTGAGACTTACATAACCTGGTTGTCTAGAGAGATTACAGGCCACCAGGAGTCTTATTTGATTAAGAGACTAAGATGACCCCTGGGAAAGACTCATATTATCCTTACATTTACCCAACTAATTTTGATTTATATGTCATAATCTGGGTAATCTGCTGTCTCCATTAAGATACACTCAATGATACTCCTTCATTCTCCCACAATGAATTAGACAAGCATCTTTTGTGCTCCCATAGCACCTGGTACATTTATTTTAAGATACATACATTGTATTTTAATTGTTTCCTTATTATTCAGCTTCAGGGGGCTGCTTGAAATAGAGTCTGGAATCAGTCATAACTTCAACAATTATGTGTTGAGCAACTATTGTGTGCCAAATTGGACTTTTGACCACAAGTTATATAACCTGGCCAAACACTTAACCACCTTAAGTTTCACTTTTCTCATTTATAAAATTGAAATATTAACTGTACATGCCATACAGGTTGCTGTGAGGATTATAGAATATATAAAAAAGTGCCTCACATTTTTTGCACGTAGAAAATCCTTCATAAATGTTGGCTATTATTCTTTTCTTACAAACAAATGAAACTTATCAGATCCTTTAAGTAGACTTAGAAGGAAAGGCTTAAGAAGATAGCCTGGTCTTTATGTGGAGAAAAAAAGACTCTTATTTTTTTTTAATAAAGAGAGAACAAAAAGATTTCTTAAATATTTATGAAAGTAGAACTACAGGTGGAGAGATCATTGAAAAAAAAGTTGCCATTCCTCTCTCCATTTTTTACACTATCTTATTAATCTTTTAGAAATACAGGTTTGATTTTATCAATATCTTGTTTAAAACCTTAAATGGTACCCCATACTTTATATAACTAAATATAAACCTTTCAATTTAGCATTCAAAATCTCCTAGGATATGACTCTAAAATACCTTTCCAATCTAAGTGCTTGCTATTTATCTACCTGTGATGAATACACACACAAACATATATATACACACAAAGCAGTTCAATTTGATTACTTGCAATACACTGAATATACTCTGCCTATTCAGGCATATTGATGATACAATATGATTGATGATATCATATGATCATATGATTTTGACTGATGTTATTTCCCTACTAGTAATTTTTTTCTTCATGGCTATCAAAATTCTATATATATTCTTTATTTCATTCCCACTCCTGTATGTTAATTTTGTGAGTCAAAGAATTCAAAATTCAAATTACTTTCAGCACGTTGATGGCATTGTGCCACTGTTTTCTTACACCCAAGCTACCAAGAAGTTTAATGCCAATCTCATTCTTGGTAGGTAGTATATCTTTTCTTTCTGACACATTTTAAGATTTTCTCATTAATACTGATAAAGTCATCAGAGCTGAGTAAAGGCAGCTTGGCGTGTTAAGAGTACAGCTTTGGATATAGTTAAAGGGTACGAATCTGCTTAAGTACTTACTATTATGTAACTAGGACAGGTTGGTTAATTTCTCTGTACCTCAATTTCCTGATCTGTAAACTAAAGATAACAATTAGATAAATTTTATAAGACTGGTGTGAGTATTGATTGAGATAATAAAGCGATTAGAAAAGTACCTGACTTTTGAAAAGTTCTTAATAAATGTTACCCATTATTTCATAATTGGTTATCTCCTAAAAGTTTAGTATATGATTTCTAGGTGTTGGTTGTTGTTATACATTGTGATTTTGTTGTTGTTGTTGTTGTTGATTTGCCCTGCAAAGTAATTGGTGGGTCTTTCAAACCAAGAACTTCACTCTCAGCTTCTGATACTACCAAACGACAGATATTAGAACATCTGGATCTACCATGTCTTTCAAAATTTCTTTTGTATTTTCAATCTCTTTATTTCTTTGTGACATAATCTGAGAGAATTACTCAATTGTTTCCTTTATCTCCTAAAGAACACATACTTTTCAAGTCCTTTCAATGGTGTAAATTCTTCTATTTGTTTCTTTATTGCAGGTATTCTTTTTTATTGCAGGTATATGTATTTACAGCATGTATAGTATTGTAGATGTATTGTTTTAGGTGTTTGGTATTTCTTAGATATGTACTCACCTATACATCGTTTGGACTATGGAAACTTCTGGGTAGCAGAGGGGCTGTACAGCCTTCTGGTGATATGGCAAGAATTTCCCAGCAAAACTGTTTTGGTATAGCTTTTCCTCTATTTCTAGAATTTCTAGTGTACCCAATTTCCCTTTTTAGTTGTTAGTGAGCTATTAATTTATATCTTAATATTTTATATCAATTATAAAGGTTTGATGAGGTAGAGGAAGATTTAAGCTTATGTTCAATATGCTATTCTAAAACTAGACTGTCTAAACTTAAGTATCACTTAAAATGTCAATGAAGTTCCTATTATGAAATTAATATTTCCTTTCTTGGAATTCACATAGCTCTTCTGCATTTATCTTCAAAGTTCATGGACTTGAATTAAATTATAAGCTCTTTGACAATGTGTCTTAATCACAGTTTACCTTGTTACATTTGTCATGATGCTACACAGAGTAAATAGTCATCTACATTTGTTGAATTGAATTACTCATATAAAACATGTCCTGATCATTAGTAAAGAGTTTAGATACGCGTAATATAAAAAAAGGAAAAGCTATATATTTCGCATTTACATTTACATATACTTCACATTCACATTCCAATAAGATTTTTCATTTAGGCTATGATTTTAAACAAAAATGAGATTTGCCATCATTTCATACCAATGAAAAGTAAAATGGTATTTTCCCTTAGAAAAAGCAGTACCAGTATATAAAGCTGCCATGTTATTATGAATATTAAAATATTTTATGATTAAAGTCATAATCATAAAATATTTTTCTTAATCATAAAATATTTTAATATTCATAATAAAAGGTAATACTGATGGACTATTTGCTATGTAACATACTGTACTAAGTACTTTATATATATATTATTTAATTTAATTTTTCTAACTACTATACAATTCAGACAAAAAATTTCTGCTTCTAAAGACCTCAATGTCCAAGTAAAGTACATAAATGTGACACATGCTATAATAGAAGAGGAGAGCAAGGAAGATAAGGACCTAATGCTGGCAGGTATTTGAAAGTAGGACTGAGAGACTGTTAGTTGTCTCTCCAAATCCATTCTCATCTTCTTTCTCAATATTTACGTGTCCAGCTAAAGACTGTATTTCTTAGTCTCCCTTGTACAGATATGCAATGTGGCCACATGAGTAAATTGTCACCGATGAAAAGTAAAGGGTTGATATTTGCCCTTTTAGATTATCTTCTTAAAGAACAGTTGCCACAAACTCACGTCTCTCCTTCCCTTATGCCCAAAAAGGCGATAAAGAAACAACTTCGGAAACCAGACATTTGAGATTGGTAGAGCCATAGCCTAGGTTTGTTCATGACATGGACTGTTACATCAGGGAGAAAAACATCTATGTTCTTTAAGCTAATACATTTTTAATTTCTTTCTTTTTAATAGCAGCTTAGTCTTTGCCCTAATAAATACAGAGGATGTCTGGGAAAGATCTCACAAAACGCAACTCAACTATAAAGTGAATCTTATAGAAAACATAAGAGAACAGAAGAGAAGAAGGTATTTAGGGAGAAAAGAATACCACAGAAAGGGAGAGCATGAACATATCAAAGAGTGTAAGCAGCTTTAGTGTAAGCCTTTCTAGAACTGGTTAATTTTTTTATACTTAGTACAGTGCAAATTCTTTATACTTAGTGAAGTACAAACACTTATAAAGATACCAAAATGATAAGCAAATAAATTGTCAAATAGGATTTTTTTTTTTAAGATTTTACTTATTTATGTGACAGAGAGACAGACAGTGAGAGAGGGAACACAGCAGGGGGAGTCGGAGAGGAAGAAGCAGGCTCATAGCGAAGGAGCCTGATGTGGGACTCCATCCCAGAATGCCGGGATCATGCCCTAAGCCAAAGGCAGACGCTTAACGACTGCGCTACCCAGGCGCCCCGTCAAATAGGATTTTTAAACAAGTCATACTGAGACCTAAGCCTTTTTCCCCCCTTATATCCAGTCAATCCACAAAGCAAAAACATATTACTAAATAGCTTTCTTATTGGAAAACTTATTCTAATAAGCACACAATTTCTTTTTATTAGTTTAATATTTCTTTATACATACCACACAAAGCTCAAATAAGATGATTCCGAGAGACCACACATCTGATTTGGGGCCAGACGGCAATGGTTTTTCACATGGCACGTGATCGGTGGTTTTGAAAATTCCTTGTGCAATTACCTCGGGTGCCAAGTATGATGGATATCTACAATGATATATTAAATAAATGAGTAATTACTACAAAGAGAGAAAAGTAGTACTACATTTTTACTATCTGTATGATAAGATCTATGTAAAAGTCCAGTGCAATTAAATTAACAATTTTTGCTAGGAAGAATTCTAAACTAACCATCATAATGTAGGTCTTCATGTCCAGAAATCAAAAGAAAATATATATACACTCAAATAATTTTAAAACTATTGTGTCTCTCTGAAGCATTAATTCCTTTCTTTGCTTTCCTCTTTTTAACACATTGCCGTCTTACAGCATTCTGTTTTCAGGTATTTTCCTTTCCTTCTTACTACCTGTCTTCTCCTTACACTTATTTAAAGCACATTTTATCTTGGAAAATAGTATGTATTCTTTTTAGTAGAAATGTCAAAATCTTCCAAGATACATAAATTGAAAACTAAGATTCTCTCCCATTTCTGTACCTCAGGAACCCATACATACTTATACAGATAAACCTGACCACCCATCACCACTGCCCTACAGGGCAGCATACTATACATACTACTCTGCACCCCTTTGTTTTTTCACTTAAAGTATGTTTTAGAGATCATTCCATAAAAATAAGTATAGATTGCCTTATTCTCTTTGAAAACTGCCAATAATTTCATTGTATTAATGCACTTAATTTATTTGACCAAACTTTGAAGAATATTTTGGAAGTTCCATTCCTATGTGGATAATCAATCAATTGAGCCCTATTCCATTTATTGAAAACTCTATTTCTCCCCCAACTATTCCATAGTACCAGCTTCTACCACAAATAAAATCTCTACATGCATGTTGATTTGCATCTTGGTTTCCTGTTTTGTTCCACTGGTAAACTTGCCTGACACTGTACCATTATACTATCTTAAGTCTAGAACATTATACAAATAATAGCCAATAATTGCTAAGACAAAGTCCTCTCAAAACACACACATCTTTTTCCAAAATCTGTAAAGAACTTATTAAACTCAACACCCAAAGAACAAATAATCCAGTCAAGACATGGGCAGAAGACATGAACAGACACTTCTCCAAAGAAGACGTATAAATGGCCAACAGACACATGAAAAAAATGCTCAACATCACTCTGCATCGAGGACATACAAATCAAAACCACAATGAGATACTAGCTCATACAAGTCAGAATGGCTAAAACTAACAAGTCAGGAAACAACAGATATTGGCGAGGATGCAGAGAAAGGGGAACCCTCTTACACTGTTGGTGGGAATGCAAGCTGGTACAGCCATTCTGGAAGACAGTATGGCGGTTCCTCAAAAAGTTGGAAACACAGGTACCCTACGACCCAGCAATTGCACTACTAGGTATATACCCCAAGGTTACAAATGTAGTGATCCGAAGGGGCACCTGCACCCCAATGTTTATAGCAGCAATGTCCACAATAGCCAAACTATGGAAAGAGCCCAGATGTCCATCAACAGATGAATGGATAAAGAAGATGTGGTATGTATATATGCAATGAAATATTACTCAGCCATCAAAAAAATGAAATTTCACTATTTGAAATGATGTGGATGGCACTAGAAGGTACTACAGTAAGCGAAATAAGTCAATCAGGGAAAGACAATTGTTATGTGAGTTCACTCATATGTGGAATTTAAGAAATGAAACAGAGGAGCAAAGGGGAAGGGAGAGAAAAATAAATTAAGATGAAATCAGAGAAGGGGAAAAATGGTAAAAGACTCTTAACCACAGGAAACAAACTGAGGGTTGCTGGGGAAGAGAGGGGTGGGGGGATGGGGAAACTGGGTGATAGGCATGAAAGAGGGCATGTGATGTAATGAGGACTGGGTATTATATGCAACTGATGAATCACTGAACTCTACCTCTAATATTAACAATATGTTATATGTTAATTAATTGAATTTAAATAAGAAAATATTGAATTCCGCCCCCCCAACCCCCCCCCATACACACATTTTAATTTCTCTGCAGGAGTGTCTAGGTACTTTTCAGATGTTTGTTCTATATATATACATTTAGAACTATCTTGTCAATGTCTTTCTTTCTCCCTCCCTTTCTCTCTCTCTCACAAACACACACACGCACACAGAGTTGGAATTTTTATTGAAATTAGATCAAATGTAGAACAGCTTGGGGAGAACTGGCATTTTTCTGATACCGACCCTAACAATTTACGAACAGGTATCTCTATATTTATTTAGGGCTTTCATAATGTCTTTTTAAAAAGATTTATATTTCTTTCACAAAGGTGCTTTCACAGAGGTAAAATACCTGCTTAGATTCTTATTAGGTATTTCATATTCCTTTGCTGATATGTAAACAACTTCTTTGTATTAATTTTGTATCTAGCAACCTCGCTAAACCCTCAGCATTTATGGGAGAATTCTTTTGAGCAGTCTTTATAGATAAGCAAAGATTTGTTTATAGTGACATTTTGTTTCCTCCTTTCTATAATTATAGTTTTTAGTTCTTTTGCTGCCTTATGTGGTAAAACTGCTAATATGAAAATAACTGGTGATAGTTGACATCTTTGTCTTGATCCTCATCTTTAAAAAATAGTTTTAACCTCTCACGAGTATAGTCTCTTTGCAGAACTTTCTGTCAGTGTTAATCATGAATAAATTTTGAAAATTTCTGAACACCTCTTCTGCAATTATTACAAAGATAACACGATTCTTTTCCTTTTATATGCTAATGAACTTAAATACATTAATTAATTACCTAATGTTTAACCAACCTTGCATTCCTGGAATTTTTGTTTCTAGTGATTTCATTTTTAAAAATGAAAATTTTATCTTTTTTCCATTTATTATATCTGATTTCTTTTCCTTGTCCAACTGCATTCATTAGTACCAGATATACACTGGCAAATGATAGTGGTGTTAATAAATATTTTTGTTTAAACCTACTAACTTCTGGGTTGAGATTAATCTCTATCTACTAATAGGCAGATATAGATAGATGGGTGAAATATTCACATTGTCCCTTTTTGTTAAGAATTTAATCAAGAACATTACAATAAATCTATCAAATGTTTTTAAGAAACCACAGAAATGATT
Organism: Ursus maritimus; assembly: GCF_017311325.1. NCBI lineage: Eukaryota > Metazoa > Chordata > Mammalia > Carnivora > Ursidae > Ursus > Ursus maritimus. The sequence goes on from NW_024423453.1 coordinate 2,474,742, forward strand.
ATTTGATTTTTTACTTCTGATATATTATCCCATTAAATTATGTTTACAGATCTCCTAAACAATCCGTATGTTCGTAGAATAAACCACACTTAATAGCATCTTCTATAAGCTTCTGGTTATTGTTAACTTTTCTATTTAGGATTTTTAATATTAATATAACATATTTTACTATATAATAATAAATAATCAAATAGGAGTATGATTTATATTTAAACATTTTATGTGGTATCTATGGGAAGACCAGGATTAATGTTAGACTAGTTTATCCAAAAATAATCTGCAAGCTTTTCCTTTAAAAAAAACCTTGAAATGTATAGTATAATAATTTAAATGGCAACAAATTTAACCTTTCATTTCAGGTTTGGTAGAATTTGCCTCTGAGTCTACTCCAGGTATCTCTGTGGGGAAAGGCAATTTCTTCTACATTTCTATAATTGGTGTTTTTAGATTTTAAAATTCTCTTTGGGAGTAAGTTTTGGTGATTTGTATTTCCCTTCCTTTTATTCTAGCTTTCAAATTTGCTCAGAGCTAAGCAAAAAATAATTTATCAAGTCTTCTAAAGTTCTCTAACTCTGCAGTTATTTTTCCATTACCATATCTTATTTTGTGCATTTTGAGTTTTTCATCTTTTTCCTGATTAGGTTAACTTTGAACTGTTTTTATTATAGATGCATTTCTTTTTGTCTCTCAGTACATTACTATATTCTGGTGATAGATGTTATAGAAATTTGTTATAGGTTAATTTCAGAATACTTCACTGAAGATAAAAATTTGTATTTATAAAAAGTACAGAAAAATTTTTAGCAGGAAATTCAATGGAAAATATAAAGGAATTGATAAGAAAATCATATTGTTGTATAAAATAACTTCCTATCAGACTAAAACACTGTTAATGTCTTCTGTCTTCTAAACTCATAAATGTAAGCTATTTAATAAAAAAGACAAAGGCTTTATAAACATTATATTCTATAAAATGTGTCAAACTTCTAACTTTCATTTTCTAACGAATTCATTTTATGAATAATTCCATAAAACCTTAAGTTGATCTGCTGAGATGGAAATTCTTTTTCCTCTCAGCGAATCCCCATGGTATTTTATCTGTATCTTTCTTATAGTTCTCAGATGATTATGATACTTATTTTACTTGTTTTATATATGATGTAATAGACTATACACAATATGTAATACTACACATTTTTATGTTTTGTTTTTGTTTATGTTTATATTTAGTATACAAAAGTTTACCCTCCTGTCAAACAAACAAACTTGAGGGCCCTGGTGTATCTTACTCATTTTTATAAGCCCACAACAACTACCAATAAAATTTAAAAATAAGATATGCTCAGTAAATTTTTGTTAAAAAAATTGTTATTTTTTTAGGGCATCTGGGTGGCTCAGTCCATTAACTATCTGCCTTGGCTCTGGTCACAATCCTGGGGTTCTGTGATCCAGTCCCATATTGGGCTTCCTGCTCAATGGGGAGTCTTGCTTCTCCCTCTGCCCCTCCCCCCTGCTTGTGGTCTCTCTCTCAAATGAATATAAAATCTTTTAAAAAAATAACATTTCCTATAAAAAATGCCAATTAAGACTTCCTTACAATTTAAGTAGACAGTACATAAGTATCAGACATATTGACAATTATTAAATTTAAATCCTATACTCTAGAAACAAAAGAAACAAAACAGCTTTAGAAGAGAAATGAAAATGAGGGGATTTCTGCCTTACTGCATACGTGCATACCTTTTCTTCATTTATCATTAAATTTAGTCATGAGCACAATTATCTGGATTTTTCAATTCTACGGCGATTAGATTACTATGACACCCTGCGATAATGACTGTAATCAAAATATATTTAAGCATATGGAACATCTATGTAATAACATGTAACGCAGGCACTCAAATATCACTTCCATTTCTTTTCTGAATTTTTCTGCAGCCTCCTCCTCACACTATGATTGCCAATACTTACTTACATGTAAGATATAAGTCAATTAAGTCACAGAATATAACTTAAATTCAAATGGGTAAATTAGGCTTTTACATTTCTTTCCATTTTAATGCAATGATGATAATGATACTAATATCTACTTTTAATTTGCTCATATATTTCTCTCATATACAAATTTGTATTATGTCATTTTACTCTAAAGTGATCATATTGCTCTTTTAAATGACATCTCTGGAGACAACTGAAACCTAGTAGAGAAAGGATGGACTTGATATTATAATACCTGTATTCTAGTTTCAATTTTAGCATATATTCTATATGTGATCAGGGTTTCTTAATCTGAAAACAGGAATAATAATGTTTATCTCACAAAACTATTATAAATATTAATGGGTACTATTTTTATAAAAATGGAAAATATGACATAAATGCAATGTTGTATTTTTAATCATCATAACCATGATACATCTAGAAGGCAAATTGTTTATTTTTAATCCTGATTTCCAGCACATCTTATCCAAAAATAATGGTGTGGGTAGTGAAAGGCCAAGTAATACTATAAGTAAATCGTTAAATCCAAGATTTCTGACTGGTGATATCTAGAGGCATAGAGGTGACCCACGCTCCAAAAATTCTCATTTCCCTTCTAATCAAGAATTGATTACACTAATTAATAAAAAAAAATCCTAGGATTGTTTTTAAATGTAGATTATCTCTTTTTAACAACTGTCTCTTCTTTAGCATAGCATTTTAACACTCAAAGAAAATTACCAGAACTTTGCTGTATGGCTGGTGAGGCTTTCATCATCTGTTTGATCTTTTAACAAGGTATTAAGCTACTGGCCAACTGAAATGAATGTCCAATTTCTAACTCTTTATAATATTTTGAAACAGATGTTAACATTTTACTTTGTTGTTTCTTAATATTTGTCTTTTGAATCAACTGCAAGCTTTTTCTGGTGTAAATATTTTCTTTCATGCCTTAGCTGTTTGATCACTTTATTTTTCCTGGCTAATGTTTCACATTTTGCTCTTTGATACTTTCTGGTCAGACCCTTTGGGTCCAAGACTTCAAAGTAAACCAGACCAAATGGCACACAAGACCAATTGTATTCAAGCATTTTAAATTCAAAAGTAGTTCTTCAAAATGCTTGATGTGCTTTACAAAAAATCACTTCCTTTCTTCCATTCGTCACTAGTAAACCTAAAGCATCTTTAAGTAAAAGGTAAAAAAAAATTAAAGTGATTTTTGTTTGCATTATGTTTTTGGAGTTCTTTCTCATACAGCTTGATTTAGACAACATGAAGAATTAGCAATCACATTTACTTCCTGTCAGACTACTGCTCCCTAAAAGTTACTTCAAAAGGCAATTATCACATATGAAAGAAGATACTAGTGCTTTACTGTGGACTTATTTTTATTATACTCAAAAGGGTTTTTATTCCCCCCACAAATAAAAAGTGGCTATTTTTACAAAATATTGTTTTCATGCTTGGAAAACAATTGTTTGTTTCCTATGACCACAAGTTTTGGTATGCAAAACTTTAAGATGATTAATTTATGTACCTTAATAAGTTGGCCATCAAAAGAGAAAATTTTCCCATTAAACGATGAGCTTCTTGAGGACAGGAACCTATCTTATCTGTTTTTGCACATCCAGCAGCCAGAAGAGCAGGTGCTCAATAAATATTTTCTTAATAATTAAAGGAAGGGATGAACAAGCAACTCACTTTAAGATTACTAGCGATGGCCTAACTAACAAAAATTTTAGGTAAGAAACCTATAATCTACCCTATAAAGTAAAAAGGGTAATTTATAAATGAGTCCTTTTTTAAAAACATCTAATTAAGCAATGTTCTCCTATAGAAACACATTCCATGACTTCAAACCACAATTCTTGGTAATGGAGTGACAGAAATGATTTTAGAGAGCCCAAAGAGCAAAACACAAATGGATATTATTTAAAAAATCACAAAGCAATTGAACAATAGGATTAAGGTCTCTAGATTAGATAACAGTATTACATTAATTTTAATTTCCTTGTTTTCATATTTGTTTTGTGGTCATGTAAGAAAATTCCTTACTTTAGGAAATACAAACTGAAGTATTTAGGGGTAAAAGGGCATCATATGCACTAATTACTCTTAACTGATTCAAAAAAAATATTAATATACACATACACCTATATGTATAAGAAAAAAGAAAGAGATAAAGCAAATGTAGTGAAATGTTGACATTTGGGAAAACTGAGTGAGGGCTATATACGGATTCTTTGTACTATTTTGAAACTTCTATGTATTGAAAATAATGCCAAAATTAAACACTCAAAAAATAAAAGAATTATACTATTAAAATGTCTGAAAAGCGACCACACAATAAATGTAACACAAAAATCTGTATCAAAAGCATCTGGCTAAGAACAGGATAAAATAAACTTTCCTGTCTTGGAGGCCAACATAAACTGGACTTCCATAGCAGAAATGATCAAATACACCTCTCCAAACTTAAACATAGACTTTTAGGTGTAGACTCTACCCCATTACCTCTGATACCTACAATGACTTAACTTGATTCTTAATATACAATTATATCTTATGGACCAAGGAATTTAATTTAGAAAGAGTAGAACATACTATGAGAATGCTTTTTCTCAGTCTTTTAAGGAACACCCATTATCACTGTAAGAATCTGGCCAGCCTTCTTGCCTTAAATTTAACTAATTCTGGGTGAAATGAAATTAATTAGTAAGCATTATAAGATGAAGAAGGTCAATAATCTGTTAGCCTCTCTGCCAATTCAATGAAATATAAACATTAGATATCTTTTGGACACTGGGAAAAACTGTCTACTCTTTAAAAGTATATGGAAAAGTAAAATATGTTAATAAAGAAAAGCTAGTTTTGTGTAAGGAAGTAATATAACTAATAATTAATGAAATATATATTTTATCAAATATTACACAGTTTAAGACATAACTCAGAAAAAAAGAAAACACATTCTTACCCAATTGGGAAATCAACATCATCACCATGAGCTGTCATGTGATAAAGTCCAAATTTAGCCAATTTAACATGTCCCTACAATAATAGTAATAAAAATCACTATTAAATGTTTTAATATTAGTAGCAGGAAAAAGTATCATTATACATTTCATAAATAAAGAAAAAATGAATTTACCATAATTTTAGTTTACCATAATTTTATTAAAAAGTATTTGCCAATGTTGGAAACCTGCTTTATACTCATTACAAATATATGTATAGGCATATGTGTACGTATGTATGTACATACACATATATCACTTATATATAGATCTCAGAACAACAAATAACACTTAAAATTTTTTGTTTATATTTTCCAGGTATTTTGACAAAACAAAAAAAGCAGAAATGTTCTCGTTTGTCTTGAATCCCTGCTTAGAAATTTTTTGATAATTTTAATAAAAGAATTTTTTTCCAAGGACTTCAAGTCCATTCATAATGTTATAATTTAAACCTGACACGGGAGCTCTTAACTTGAAAAGATCAGTTCACAAATCAAGATATTAGTGAATCTGCTACATTTCTAACAATTTTTATAGTGTTTGAGAAAGTCATAATAATCACAAAAGTGAGGTTCTTAATAAAAAGCAAATATAAATTTTATAAGTCTCTTAAGTTTTCCTCCTTTTAGATACTTAAGACTTTTAAAAAAGTTAAGTTGATTTTAAGATTTGTTTTCTTTTTCTCAAGAATTTTATTTCCCAGCACTATAAAACGTTTGTATATTAAAACAACTCAGATTGGTTAGATACTCCACTGCTACAAAAATGAAATTAATGAGTACTACTTTATGATTTTTAATATCATAGGGTAATTGTAGTAAAAGTCTGGGAGAAAATCAGAGGAAAAGAATAATCCTACTACTACAAAAACTACTTCCCCAGAAAAATATCTCTCAAAACTATTTTATGTGCTTATGAAAAAAAATGAAAGTATGATTATTCCTGAAAACATATCTAATCTTGCTACCCATAACTCTCTTATAGAGGTTGACCTGCTTCTTATTAATCTCCCACAAGATTTCCAAGTAGAGAAGTGGCACTCCAATAAGAAAAGAAGCTTGGTATGAACAGCTGGTAAATAAAGAAGATAAATGGAGAATAAAATAAAAAAGAAAAAATGGGGAAGAAGAAAAATAAAGAGCAGAAAATACAATGCAGCTGTGTTATAACAAAAATACTCTATGTAAATAGAGAACTTTCTTAAAATGAAAGCAAATTCAGAGGAAGAATAGACTGGGAAGCTACCATGCCTATTTTTCAGAAAGCGAATGAAAGGAAAAACCAAACATGAAGTTAGAAGATGAATCTTGGGGAAAAAAAGAATAATACATGTGAAAAACACATGGATTTATATAATTTAAAGATAGTTGCTTTTTTTCTAACCACCACAAAGATATCACTTTCATAGAGCCACTTCATTATGAATATTATTAAAACATATTTGTATACTATGGTCCCTCTAAGTGGGTCTGATTTCAGTAGCTTCCAACCACAAACAACAAACAAATATTTAATGTATTATTTGACAATTACCTTTCGGTCCAAAAGAATATTATGAGGAGACAGTGCTCGGTGTACTATACCATGTTTGTTCATATACTGCAAACCTTGAAGTACTTCAAACGCAATGCACAGAACTTTTGAATAGCTACGAAGAAAACAAAAGGTCACAGATCAATAGATCAATTACAAAGCAGATACAAAATCTATTTTAAAGAATAAAATAAGGTATAAAAATTCAGTTATATTTTTATTATTCCTCCTCTATTCAAAGAAAATACAATCTATACAATTTATAAAATATACACTATATACATATTTTGGATTTTCTGATTGCAACAAAATTGATCTGGCAAAGATCCTACAGTTTCCTAAAGCTACTCTAATAGCAGTATTTATTTTTTCCAGGAAGGGAGTTGAATTTTGGTGGCTTGTGATTAACCTTCTGCAGGTTTGGCTTTGCCAAATTATCAGAAAAGTTTCAGATACGTGGCAGAACTTAGTCAAGGAAAACCACTATTCCTGCTCAAGACAAAATGCCTAAGTCCCTGAAAAATAGCTAAAATACATTTTATGGTAGATTTACATGAGGTTACTTTCTATATCAATCCACAAAACAACCTCCAGCAATTTACGATTTATCAAACATTTCTCTTTAATTCTTTCTAAGCCATCTTCCACCGTGATGCCCCGTATCTCTCTCTCTTCATCTCTTTCCATTTTTTTTTTTTTAAATCAAGCACCATTCATATGGGAAGTCAGGAATGAGATACAGAAAAGTAGGACAGATGGATTCAGACCCAATCTCCCAAACTATCAATATTAACATTTTGGTATAGATTTCTTTTCTACCCACTTTTTTTTTTTGCCATTTTGAATTAGACTTTTAAAAATTAAATTAATATCTGCAGGCAATCACTAAAAGTAATTTTTAAAAAAGATATAAATAAGCCAACAGTAGAGATAAAATGGAATTATTTAAAAAAAAGTCAACCCCAAAGCTGGCAGAATAAAAGGAAAAAAAGAACACAGAACAAATGGAACAATTAGAAAGCAACAGATTTTAATTAGGATGTATCAATCATTATATTAAATGTAAATGTAAACATCTAAACTCACCAATTCAAAGCTAAGAATTGTCAGATTGGATAGGAATTAAGGCTCAATTGTATTCAGGCTATCAGCAACCCACATTAAATAAAAGATGTAAATTAAAAGTAAAAGTAAAAGGATGGAATAACAGGTCACTGGTATCATGGGCTTGCTTGGAGGGACAGGTTAACTACAAAGGAGTATGTGGAAATTTTACCGTTATCTTGATTTTGATGATGATTACACTACTGAGTTTGTCAAACTAACTGACCTGTACACTAAAAAGGTTATATTTTAAAGTATGTAAAGTATAGCTCAAAAAATGTGATGTTAAAAAAAGTAAGCTGAATAAAATTTTCAAAAAAAATACTTGCAATTTGACTCCCTCCTCTAAATTAAAACCATAAGAAAGAACAAGACATGAAAAGCGAAAATCCCTCTCCTCTCATTCTAGTCTGACTTTACAGAGGGATCCACCCTTAGCAGTTTCTGTTTTCAATTCTGCTGGTGGTTAGAATTTTAGTTAATATAATTAAGTCTTCGCTATGCAAGATGATATAATTAACATACTTTTACAACTTTCCCATTTTCCTTTCCCAACTCCTGATTTTTATTAGTTATATTTTTACATTATCAAATTTTATAAATGAAATAAAAGAAATCTACATTTCTTTCTTGAAGGCTAAATGAATAAACAAGTAAATATATAATATGACATGGTGATTAAGTGTTAAGGAGAAAAAGTAGGGAAGAGACAATGTGCGGTAGCAGGTTGCTAATACATATAGAGTGTGATCAAGGAAGGCCTCACTAAAGTGACATTTGTGCAGAAATCTAAAAGAAGTGAAAAACACATGTAGCTCTCTGGGAAACAGGTGATTCAGGCAGAGGGCACAGTAAACAAGTCCTGAACTGGGAGACTGCACAGCAGTTCAGAAAATGCAATGAAGCCACTATGCATGCAGTAGAATGAGCCAAGGGAAATGTGTTAAGAGATGAGGTCAGAGAAATAACAAGGATTCAGATCATGCAGGCCATTTAGGCCACTGTAAAGACTTTGACTTTCACTCTGAGACAGATGGGAAGTGAGTGTCACATTGCCATACTATGATTAGTAAATATTCACTGTAGAACTAAGGAAAAAATATAAACCTAAGCCCCTTAACCCCTAGTTCTCAAGCGAAAAGGTCTCAGTCATCAGGATTTAATAGATACTATAATTATATGATTATAACTATTCATGAAGATTATCATCAGCTAGTATCATTTTTATACCTCCTATAATTTGTTTTTTATTTTTATTTTATTTGGCTAGAATACATCCATGAGAAAATTTTTCATAAGTGTGGCATAAGTAGGACATTTTAAAGTATGACAGGTCTTAAAATATCTTATTCTTATCTTTAAACTTGGAAAAAGATTTCTCCATTGTCTTTAAGTGTTCTTCATTAATGGTAAGAAGTCCGGTATCAATATAATTTTGTTGAAGATACCTTGTTATTCCTCTCTGAAAGCCTCAGATTCTTTTTCACTTTATCATTAAACTTATAAAATTTTAGTCCAGTATGTCTAGAGTGTGGGCATTTGTGCATTTATGTTAGTAAGCGATAGGTGTGCCCTTTTAACCTGAAGACTTACATGTTCTATTAGCAGAAGAATTAACAAGGAAAAGTTAATTTGTTAGGTCTTTGTTTTCTCACTCTGCTGTATCTTTTAGTTAGAACTCTTAGTGGGCAGGTAAAACTTAGATCCATTCTCCAAACCAACTTTCTGTTTTATTTCCTGTAAGCACAGCCTTTAATCCTATCTCTTCTATTATTTAATTTCCAGATTCTTTTCTGTTCTGTAGTTGTTCCTTTCAATAGATCCTATTCTCTGGTATGGGTACATTATTCTTTTGAGTCTCTCTGAGGATAGTTACTAGAATTCTGCTGATTCAGGGGGGGGAAATGTGTTATCTTCATTTCCTCTGGGGTAAGTTTTTTTGTTTGTTTTCCTCCCTTGGCTCTTTTTCTCTCAGACTTTTTTTTTTTTTTCTCAAATGTCAGATAATCACTGGTTGTCAGCCATATTTTAAAATAAATTGATATTCTCCATGAAGTATGTAAAAAAGAAACAATAAAAGTTACTATTTATAAATGCTCATTTAAACTATCTTTATCAAATAGTTTCCCACATATTAAAGAGCCACAACAGTCACTCTAAAGCAAACAGGGAATATGTGAAACAAAAACAATTTTAAATTAATGGAGTTTTCATAACACCCTCAAAAAAGAAACCAAATATGGAAAGGAAAAGTTCCCAAACTTTAAAACAAGTATAGTAACATTGATAAATATGTGCATATGAAAGAATGCAAATGTCTCACCTTTTAGAAAGAAAGAAAAACTTTCCTTGAAATTGACTAACAAAACATAAGAACCTAGTTTTCTAAGTTCATTCAGCTCTGTGAGTCAAGTCTACAGTAGGAATCTCTCTTGTGCTTGTTCTCTTTCTCTGACGTGCACACACACAATTCACAAAATCTTAAAAGCTGATGCCATATTCAGCTATGACACTAGAGGACCTCAGCTGCTCACTGCTTCAATATAGAGGTCTTAAGAAATTAAAACCAAACCTTTAAAGCGATTTTTCCATTAAATCAGTTCTGAAACAGCTGAACACAGAAGATTGCATGTTCAACTTTGTCTACTTGCTTTCCCTGATTGTAAGATATAACTGGAAAATACTTTCATGTCAAAAAGCACATTCATGCTATTATCGAGCTGATGCACATATATGCTGAAATAATTTTTAAAAATTCAAACATAGGAAAGCTGAAGCTCATCACAAACCTTTTCTTAGCTATTACTTGAGACTACAACATGAATTTAGCTAATGGACTCCGTATTCTTCAGTATAAATCAGAGTAAATCAGAATTGCTTATCTGTCCTTTTGTACTCTTGGGATTTAATTTTAAAATGTATTTTAAAATATAAGGTATAAGGAGAAGAAAAAGATAGCATTATTTTCTACAATGAGGAGAAATCAGTATTTGTGAAATTCTGTATACTTTTTGCTTTTAAAACTATATTCTTTAATACTGCCAATAATTTAGATCACAAAATCTTTCTAAAAATTTTTTTGAAGTAGCCAATGCGATTATAACACAACAGCAAGGTAAAAAAGAAAGAAATCATATGTCCAGTAATAGCGTGTCACATTTAATTGCAAACAGACTCCAGAAGGAGAGTTAGGATTAAGAGAGTGGGAGTCACACAATTAAAAAAAAAGATGTTGGCAGGGGAATAATAGGACTTCATCCTACACAATTCCCCAGTTAGAATCTTGTTAATAAAGAAATCCATCACTAGTCTAGAAAATGTAAGTGAAACTTCAAGTCAGAAAATATTCTCTTCCTTTTAAAATTTTTAGTTACTACTGTTACTCCCAAAGACTGCCAGGGTAGCATTTACTTTGTTACCATTGTCCTTGATACTCTGAAAAGTTTAATGAGCATAAAAATCTTTGGTGAGTATAAATACATAGATATGGCCAAAAGGTATCTTTCAAAATAATATGCTTAATAATTTTTAATAAAGCAAGAAGATATTTTAAAACACTTTCCTTTATATTTAGACATATCAATTAAATAGCTTTTAGCTGCTTGGTATTGTGTTTTCACACTGCTGTGTTTTTAGGCTCCATGAATATCAAGAGAAAGAACTGATCTCTATAATCAAGAAACCTACAGTATAGTTGGAAAGACAGATTTATAAACTGATAATTTTAAATCAACTGAATTCAACAGAATTTCAATAGAACTCAATAATTAAGTTAGCAGAGGAGAATTAATCATCCATTTCCTCTGTGTTACAAGAAAAAGAAAACATGAACAGTTATTTATTACATTGGTGAAACCAAAACAGATAAAAGTAAATAAATCACTGTACTCTGAGGCAGGTACTAATTTATTCAACTTGTAATCCTTATATCTATCACAGTGACTGTAAGGTAGGAGTTCAATAAACATATATCAATAGGTGTTCAATATATGTATGCAATGACATCCCATGATGGTACAAGAGGGTGCAAATAACAAGATTAAATTCTTCACCATTAATGAAATAACAGCTCAAAAAAGTATTACACTTGCAGTGGATCAACAGTGTCAGCCTCATTTATAGAAGGTTGATTTCTTGTAAGCTGACATAGAGGCTTTTTTTGAAAGAAAGAAAATCCTGCCATTTGCAACAATATGGATAAATCTGGAGGACATTATGCTAAGTGAAATAAGCTGGACACAGAAGGACAAATACTGCCTGATTCCACTTACATAAGGTTTAAAAAAGAGTTAAATTTATAGAAGCAGAGAATAGAACAACGGTTATAAGGGACTGGGGAGAGAAGAAAATGGTTACCAGGGAATGGGGAGAGAGGAAAATCAATTGATTTAAAGTTTCAGTTGTGCAATACTAGTTCTAGAGATCTGCTGTATAACATAGTGTGAATAGTTACAATACTGTATTGCCCACTTAAAATTTTGTTAGGAAGGTCGATCTCATTTGTTAAGAGTGTAGATAAGTGTTCTTATCACACACAAAAATAAAAAGGACACAGGGAAACTGTTAAGAGGTGATGGATATGTCTACTACCTTGATTGCAGTGATGGTTTCACAGGTGTATTCATATATCCAAACTCAAATGTATACATTAAATATTTGTAGTTTCCTTGTATATTAATTATACCTCAATAAAGGTGTTAAAAAAAGAAATAAGGATAAATACTTATCAGCATCAAACCATCAGTTCTTTCTGGTATTTGCAATGTTTCCAAGAAGAGATGTGATTCAGCTTGCAAGAAACAGAGGCCAAGAAAGAGAGTAAGAGGTCAGGGTTGCTGAGATAGATTTGGAAGTCATTCACAATAGGTGGTAACTAAAACCACATATGCTATTTCCTCTGATCCATAATCCATGATATTTCTAAGGGCCACTCCACAAGCCAAAATACCCATACTGTCAGCAAACCAAGGGAGGAAACACACTTCTGGATTCTATGAGTTCAAGATGTTCTTTCACCTTATAAAACCTGATCACTCCCACAGAAATTTTCCTTTTGGTCTAAAACTTTCCTTACTTGGTATCAGCCTGAAGTAAAATGTTAAGGGAGAGTAAACACAGATGAAAACTAGTTAACTACTGTGTGATTTAGGAAATAAAGAGGAAAAATGAAATACTAATGACTGATGTTCAGATAATAATACAACTGTATAACCCTGTGCTATCTTCAACCTAAACTCTCCTTTTGTAGCCTCAAGACAATAGAGCTCAAGTAGTATATACTTTTTAATAGCTCACTGGTCTCTAATTCTGAATTTGGAAAGGGGGTATTTTCGGTGGTGAGCTAATGTCTTTGAGGCTCTTATAATTTTCCACTTATCACTTATTAAATTTTAACATTTTGTTAAAAATACTGCACTATTTAACAGAGCAATTTTTTTTTTCTAAAGAGAAAAAAAGAAAGTTTTTGAAATTGAAAAAGGAAATAACTTATTTCAATACTGGGTACACATGTTTTAGCCTGAAAGGTTAACCATCCATGCTAAATTTAATAATTTAATAATTCATTTGCTTCAGATGTTTTGAAATGGAAGTTGCACTGATTAACTGCTTAAAGATTATTTTGTAATAGGCCTAAAAAAAAAATCAGTCCATCTGTCCCTAAATTGTGAGACTAGGCATATTTTACAACTTGGTTCTCACTCAAAAAAGAAAAAAAGTTGAAAACTATAAATCTGGAATGTGACTAATTCTCAATGGGATACAATAAATTGGAGAATTAATTTTCCAACTCGAATACTAGATAACGTTCCTTTCTCATCACAAACTTAATTTGATAAGATCAAAAATACATATGGAAAGCATAGTCTAGTGGTTTGAGGTTCAGACATAAAGCCAGGAGACTCTGTCACTGACTTGCTTTGCTTGGAGAATGTCCCAATTTCATCCTGCCTCAGTCTGCAGATGTATAAAGTGGGAAATGTAACACCAAAAAGGGGCTGAATGGAGATCAATGAGCTATTGGTCCTGCACAGAATAAGCAGAACAAAGTAAACAAAAAGCCCAAGTTCTTCTCAAAACCCCCCCAGGGTTTCTATAATAAATTGTGTAACATTTTGTTTATCTATCTATCCATCTACCTGCCTACCTAGCTACCAACCTACCTACCGTCTATTTCTCTATCTGCATTCCATAAATTAACAAAGATCGTAAACTGGGCTCTCCAACTATTTGCATGACACAATAAAAATCAGCAAAATGGTTTTCTAATTTATCTGTGAGAAAAAAATAGACATTTGATAAGCAGGATTGGAGGATCCCAGGGTGAGCTGGTGAATTCTGCAACATCAATTTTTCTTTTCCCAAGCAGCTATACTATCTTGGCACAGACACTCCAAAAACATTTCTTTCACCATAGTTACTAATATTGGCAGTGCAAACACACTGGGTAATAGATCTCACTTCCCAGGCCCTGGCAGCATTTGGGACCATATAAAGTTGTAACTTTTCTCTAAGGCAGAACCTATGGTGGCTCGTGTTTGCTTGGATCAGTACTAGCTCATTCTGAAGTTTTTTTTTTTTATTAAATTTATTTACATATTACAGCCTGAAAAAGAATGAACAACTTCCTATTATTGTTCAGAATTTTGATTTGAGATTAACATTTTCCTTTTAGGCTATCTGCTACCCTACCCCCAACCCATCACAACAAACAAGGGAACAGGAGAGGCCCTGCATTTTATGCACATGTTTAGTTCCGTGTTTGCAAGACAGCATAGGGCAAACAAAAGTCTGTCAAACTGAAATGTTCAGTTCAATGATGTGTTGGTCTGTCTTAAGCAAATTATAAGAGATTTGGTTGATGAAAATTTCCTATTCACAGTTTCTATTCTATTTGTCAGAATTGGGGTGATACAGTGATGCTATTTTGATCAAAGAATATAAAAAATTCAAATTTTATTCTTAACTACTTATTAAATTCTATCAACCTTGCAAAGTTCCTATGATATATTATAAAGAAGACAGAATAAAGCAAGATAACATTAATAGTTGGGCCTTTGTCTTCAAACCTAAAGTAGAAGTCTAGGGAGCTTTGCTTACCTACATAGTTTCTTTTTCCCAAGACAAATCACCTGAATGTCAGTTCTATTTCTCCTAAACTTCAACTAGAGTCTCTGATCTTAACACTATGACACAAGGAAAGTTAGATTAATTCCAGGAAGCTATAGAAAAGAGAGTAGTGTGTGTATGTATGTGTAACACACACACACACACACACACACACACACACACACACACACAGAATCACATAATAATAGCAGAACACTGTTTAAAAAGGCGAAGGACAATTCTATTTTACTAACTGATAGAAAAGCCTTCCATTAATGAATAATAATATTAGTTGATGTAGTCTAAATGGGGCCCCACTCTCTATGCCCCAAAATGTCCACATCCTAATCCCCAGAACCTATGAATATTACCTTATTTGGAAAAAAAGGTCTTTGCATATGATCATCATGGATTATCCAGCTGGACACAAAATCTAATAGCAAGTGTTCTTATAAGAGAGACACACACAAATGAGGAGATATGAAGATGGAGACAGAGACTGGAGTGATGTGATCACAAGCCAAAGATGCCAAGGAATGCTGATAGCCACCGAAGTTAGAAAAGGCAAGGAAGGATTCTTCCCAGGAGCCTCTAAAGAGAGTGGGCCCTGTCAACACCTTGATTTCTGACTACTGGTCTCCAGAACTGTGAGAGAATAAATTTCCAGTGTTTTAAGCCACTCAGTTTGTGATAATTTGTTGCAGCAGCCATAAGAAACTAGTATAGTTGTTTATAAAGATGCACGTGACACCAAGGGGACTTGTTTTTCTCCATCATGACCTGACTAAACAGAGTAATTCTCCTTCATATTTTTCTTAAATGATTTTTAGCTAAATTACATACAATAAAAACCACTCATTTTAAATGTACCACTAGAAGAGTTTTGACAAATGTATATATGACTACGGGCACTGCCATAGTCAAGAAACAGAGCACTTCTACCACCTTGAAAGGATTCTCTTGTTCCTCTTCCCAGATAATCTCGATATCCTACCCGTGGCTCGAAGCAACCACTGACCAGTTTTCTATCATTCTAGATTAAATTAGCCTTTTCAAGAGTTTCAAATAAATGGAACACTACAGCATTATTTTGTATCTAGTTTTTTTTTACTCTGGATGATGTTAAGACTCATCCATGTTGTTGCCTGCATTACCAGTTCATTTTTTTTTTTTTTTTTTTTTTTTTTTTTTTTACTGCTGAGTAGTTAGTATTTTACTAACCTGTTTATCCATTCATCTGTTGAAGGACATTTTCTCCTTCAGACTTTTAATAGCTAAGCACAATATAGTTTTTTGCCAGGAAAGTGGTGGACACATTTACAATGAAATTTCACAAGGAAATAAACAATAATACAGAGTCCGAGATTTTAATCAGTGTCATATTCTTAAAACTGTCATTATGGGAGAACAAATGAAAATTTGTGGCATAAACTAATAGGAAGCACATTAAAACATGCAAATTGTTTTGTTTGTTTGTTTGTTTGTTTGGGTCTAAGATGTATCTGGCAGATCTGGGAATGTCCAGTTATTATCATGATGATCTTGAAGCCCTTACCTGCATTTGGACACGGATGTAAATGCTGTACGAAGCAGACACGAATGCTTTTCTTATGTCCTGTCACCTAAGAGAGGTGACACCCACAACTGACAAAATGTCTAGCTAGTGAACACACTAACATGAACAGAGGAAGTACAGTCAGCATATGGTCAGTTACAGTATGCATTGACCAGAAACAGACTGCTTGCAGAGGAGAGCTACGACTTTCACTAACTTAGATGATTAGAAGAGAGAAAACCACATTTTCTCTTTCCTAGGTAATCTGGGAGGAATTTATAAGTAGGGTATCAGTCACTCTTCATATGACCACTTTGTTTTCGTATTAAGTCACTGTCTGAAATAGCAACCTATATTTATGACTTGTCATCTTAAACAAGACTGTCCCACTTCTACCCTCCAAAACTGTTTCATAAAGAAAAATAGACAAAGCAATCTCATTGCTCTCTGATGGATGCTTTTACTAGTTAGCTCTCCAAGTTCATCTCCTTCACCTCTCCTCCCATGGACGCTCTACATCTGCTTTATTCATCTGCTTACATATCAACGCCTTTTTGCACATGCTGTTTTCTCTGCCCTTCTATCTGGTCCACATGGATGACCCCTACACATTCTTTAAAATTCAACACAAGCATTATTTCCTTAGTAAAACTCTTCTGGATTCTCCTGGCTGTGAGGTACTACGTCTCCAAGATAACTTGCATATTCTTCTAGTACACACTTATCAAAAAATGATATATCGTAATTATAATATATTATATATATTGTATATATTATAACTATTATAACTTATTATAACTCTGTCTACTCACTAGCCAGCAATCTCTCTAAAGATTAGGACTTTATATTTTCTTTTTTTAAAGATTTTATTTATTTGACAGAGAGAGAGACAGCCAGCGAGAGAGGGAACACAAGCAGGGGGAGTGGGAGAGGAAGAAGCAGGCTCCTAGTGGAGGAGCTTGATGTGGGGCTCACTCCCAGAATGCCAGGATCACGCTCTGAGACTAAGGGAGATGCTTAATGACTGAGCCACCCAGGCACCTCAGGACTTTATATTTTCATCTTCAGATTCACTAGCACCTAGCCCAGTGTCTGAAACATATGTACTTAATGAAGAAGTATGTAATGGTCATTGCATAGGTTAATCATAATCTAAATCATAACTGGTCATCATAGATAGGCTATGACTATTCCACAAGGAATGCTTATTGATAATATCCAATAATCATTTAGTATATTATAGTACTTATACGAATACTGTTACCACTACAGCCACTAATAGGAAACACTTAGATAAATCATACTTATCAGTGCTGATATAACTATTTCACATCTATTATTTCACTATCCTAGAAGGTGATAAGATAGAAGCACAGAGGGGTTACATAAATTAACCAAGCGAGTAAATGGTGGAGGTGAGATTCAAACCCAGCAGGTTGGTCTTTAACCACTACATTATATGGCCTCTCAGTGTTTAACAGTATAGACAGTGAAGTCAAAAGAGAGGTTTTGAGCTCCAGCTATATCACTGTGACAGGTGTGTTAAAGGAACTGCTCTCAGCATCAGTTACTATACCTTAAAAATACAGTGGATATTTATTGTTTCCCTCCCTGGCATCCATGCCCCCTTCTTCCAAAGACAATTTACAATTTTCATTTCCGGCTCCATCTCCCTCCTATATTCCTTAGTTTATATGTTCTGTCTTTAGGAGTAGAAATGTGACTCAGGCCTTCATCAATCACTTTCTCCTAGCCACAGTAATTGTTCTTAAATTGGTCTGACTGAAAATCCCAAGACTTAAATAACAACTGATAAAAATGGCTTGCTCCTCTCTGGAAGACTGTGAGGATATGAAGTTAGAGTTGTTATGACCATTTTGCCATCATTAGGGGAGATATGGAACTCTTACAACTTATTACAGGCATGTCTCATTTTATTGTGCTGTGCTTTATTGCACTTCAGATATTATGCCTTTTTTTTTTTTTTTTTTACAAATTGAAGTTTTGTGGCAACACTGTGTTGAGCAAGTCTATTGGCAGTGCCATTTTTTCAACAACATTTGCTCACTTCATGTTTCTGTGTCATATTTTGGTAATTCTCTCAATATTCCAAATTTTTTTCTTTATTATTATATTTCCTATGGTGATCTGTGATCAGTGATCTTTGATGTTACTCTTGTCATTGTTTTAGATGTCACAAACTGTACCCATATAAGATGACAAACAATTGGTAAGTGTTGTGTATATTCTGACTGCTTCACTGACAGGCCATTCCCTGACTCTCTCCCTCTTCTTGGGCCTTTCTATTCTCTGAGACACAGTATTGAAATTAGGACAATTAATAACCCTACAGTGGCTTCTAAGTGTTCAAATGGAAGAGGCACCTATCTCTCACTTTAAATCAAAAGCTAGAAGTGATTAAGCTTAGTGAGAAAGGCATGTTGAAAGTCAAGATAGGGCAAAAGCTAGAGTTCTTGCACCAAACAGTTAAACAAGTTGTAAATACAGAGGAAAAGTTCTTGAAGGAAATTAAAAGTACTACTCCAGTGAACACACGGATGATAAGAACACAAAACAGCCTATTGCTGCTATGGAGAAAGTTTCAGTGGTCTGGATAGAAGATCATATCAGCCACAACATTCCTTCATGTCAAAGCCTAATATAAAGCAAGGTTCCTAACTCTCTTCAATTCTGTCAAGGCTGAGAGATGTCAGGAAGCTGCAGAAGAAATGTTGAAAGCAGAGGTTGGCTCAAGAAGTTTAATAAGGAAAGAAGCCATCTCCATAAAATAAAAGTGCAAGGTGAGGCTGCAAGTGTTGACGTAGAAGCTGTAGCAGGTAGTCCAGAACATCTAGCAAGATAATTCATAAAGATGACTCCACTAAATAATTTTTAATGTAGATGAAATAGCTTTATATTGTAAAAAGATGCCTTCTAGGACTTTCATAGCTAGAGAGGAGAAGTCAATGCCTGGCTTCAAAGTTCCAAAGGACAGGCTGACTCTCTTGTTAGGGGCTAATGCAGCTGTTCACTTTGAGTTGAAGACAATGTTCATTTACCATCCTGATAGTCCTAGGACCTTTAAGAATTATGGTAAATCTACTCTGCCTGAGCTCTATAAAGGCAACAACAAACCCTGGATACAGCACATTTACTTACAACATGGTTTACTGACTATTTTCAGCCCACTGTTGAGACTTACTGCAGAGGAAAAGATTCCTTTCAAAATATTACTGCTCATTGACAATGAGCTTGATCACCCAAAAGCTCTGAAGGAGATGGACTATAAAATTCATGTTATTTTCCTGCTTGCTAACACAACTTCCATTCTTTAGCCTAAGGATCAAGGAATAATTTCAACTTCAAGCCTTATTATTTAAGAAATATATTTTATAAGGCCATAGCTGCCATAGATAGTGATTCCTCTGGTGGATCTGGACAAAGGAAATTGAAAACCTTCTGGAATGGATTCACCACTCTATATGCCATTAAGAACATTCCATGCCTCTTCCTGGGAAGAAGTAAAAATATCAACATGAGTAAGAGTTTGAAAAAAGTTGATGCCAGTCCTTGTGAATGACTTTGAGGGGTTCAAGACTTCAGTGGAAGAAGTAAATGCAGATGTAGTGGAAATAGCAAGAGAACTAGAAATAGAAGTGGAGCCTGAAGATGTGAATTGCTGCAATCCCATGGCAAAACTTAATGGATGAGTTGTTTCTTATGGATGAGCAAAGAAAGAATTTGCTCCTGATGTAGATGCTGTGAAGATTGTTGAAATGATAACAAAGGATTTAGAATAGTACATAAATTTAGGTGTGAAAGCACTGGCAGAGCTGGAGAGGATTGATTTCAATTTTGAAAGAAGTTCTGTTGGTAAAGTGCTACTAAACAGCATTGCATGCTACAGAGAAAGCATTTGTCAAACAAAGAGTTAAACAATGTGGCAAACATCATTGTTGTCTTAAAGAAATTGCCACAGGCACCCCAACCTTCAGCAACCACTACCCTAATCAGTCAGCAGCCATCAACATCGAGGCAAGACCCTCCCCACCAGCAAAAAGATTATGACTCGCTGCAAGTTCAGTGATAACCTTTTTTAGCAAGAGTATTTTTAAAATAGGGCTTGCACATTTTTTAGACATAATGCTATTGCACACCTATTGTACAGTATAGTGTAAGCATAACTTTTATACGCACTGGGAAACCAAAACATTATTTGACTCGCTGTATTGAGGTGGTCTGGAACCATACCCACAATACCTCTGAGGTATGCCTGTAGTTGCATGACCAGGAGAAAATTACTTAACTTCTTAGATGTTTTATAGGAGCCTATGTTTCCTCACACAGAAAATGGAATAGTAGTAAATTCCACCACAGAGTTTCTATAAGGAAGAAATAAGATAATCATTGTAGAGTGCTTAGGACAATGTCTGGCACACAGTTATTGCACAAAATTGGCAATTATGGTGCTGCTATCATTATTTTTGTTTAGTCCTTCCCCTCTGAGGTCCTGAATATTTATGATAAAAATAATTTCCAAACTAAACTTTGCATTTGAATAAATATTTATAATAGACGGCTGAGAAGGCTAAGATGGAATAAGAATGCATAAACCCTAAGTTGTATATGGAGTTTTCATTTCTCTGCTCCAAACATCTTGGAAGAAAACCCACTTTGCCATAAGTATACAGTTGACCTTTGAACAACACAGGTTTGAACTGTGCAGGCCCACTAATATAAGGATTTTTTTCAACAAATATAATATAGTACTATTAGTGTATTTTCCTTATGATTTAATAACATTTTCTCCTCTCTAGCTTACTTTATTATAAGAACACAGTATAATTCATATAACATAACAAAATATGTGTTAATCAACTGTTTATGTTACAGATGAGGCTTCTAGTCAATAGTAGGCTATTAGTAGTTAAGTTTTTGGGGAGTCAAAATTATACGTGGGATTTTGACTACATAAGGGGTCAGTGCCCCTAACCCCTGAGTTGTTCAGGGTCAACCATACTGACAGATTTTGGTTATAATGAAACCAGTTTTGCTTGTTTCTTTGTATGCCAAAGTGAAAGGCCTGGGTTCTCTGGTTTCTAGTTTGATAAAGATGCCAGGCAACAAAGCAATACCCATGGAGTCAACAAGATAGGCTGATAATTATAGGACTCCCTGAACTTAGCAATTTAAAGCAGCTCATTGCCAGGAAAGATTTTGTACTTTTTGAATAGCACCTATCAGAAAAGCAGATTCCAGAGTACTATTGTTCAAAGAAAGGCCACAGTGAGAAGAGGCCTATTAGAGGCACAATTCACTGTTTACGCTACATTTGGTCATGGCTTCTAACATTCGAAGACATTTGATATTTTGTAAACCTTAGGTAACTCACTAACTAGGATGAATAACTTTAAAGTCACCTATGAAAAGCATGTAGCAAGGTAACTAGAACATAGTATGTGTTCAATAAATACAGCATCCCTTCCTTTTTCTATCCCTTTTGGTCATGAATGATATAATTAAAATGTTTAAATTTAAAAGTGTTCCACTTAGGGGAGTTGGGTGGGGGAATGGGGTAACTGGGTGATGGGCATTAAGGAGGGCACTTGTAATGAGCACTGGGTGTTATATGCAAATGATGATACACTAAACTCTACCTCTGAAACTAATAATCCACTATATATTAATTAAATTGAATTTTAAATAAAAAATTTTTTAAAGTGCTCTACATAATTTCTTAAAGTTCTTAAAAACTGTTGCTAATGTCATTAACTTATTTAACTCCTTATACATCATTCCCTCAGTATATACCAAATGTGTAGTACAGACTTCCGAAAATGTAGGGAGAACTCATTTATATAGAGAGCTCCTAAAAAAAAAGTTGCCAATTAACTATAGACACAATTTTTCAAATGCAGTATTTACCAAGAGGAAAGGAAAAGTTATAGGTATAAATACCGCACCACCAACCATGATCTTAGTTTCTATTAAAATCAGTTTCTGTTAACAAATTTTTTGGTAGAATTTTTTCATAACACACACAATAATCACTTATGTGCCAAACTATATGACACAAATATTATCTTGGGGCTTTTTAACATTCCTTAAAAAGCCTTTAAGGATACATTATTATAAGACAAAGAAAAAAAGGAGCACTGAGCAATGTATAAAATTGTGGACTCAATATGCTGTATACCTGAAACTAATGTGATGTATTATTAATTATACTTCAACCAAAAAAAGAAAGAAAGAAAGAAAGAGAAAAAGAAAAAGAAAAAGGAAAAGGAAAAGGAAAAGAAAAAGAAAAAGAAAAAGAAAAAGAAAAAGAAAAAGAAAAAGAAAAAGAAAAACTAGCCCTCTCTGTCAGGGCAAACATCTGCTTTAAGGAGAAAAGACAAAGAGCCAAGGATAGTCTTTCCCTTCTTAGCGTGATTTAGGTGAACTAGATGTATGCCTCCTGACGCTGCAGAGAGAGGTCCTCTAACATACTGATGACATGACCCTCCATCCAGAAATAGCTTCAAGAAATTTTGGCCACTTATTGTTTGAAAGATCTTCTAACCTTTAATTATGCCAAAACTGAAATAGTTTTGGAAAGCACTGTGACATCTAGACCAATAATTTTTAAAAACGCCTTTCGACAAGTTAACTCATTTAGGTATCTGGGGGATAGTTTTGATATTTTGACAAGTTCACTGAGCAGACTTGCCCAAATTTTAAAATTTTATGGGGGACACATTTGGCTTATTCTATGATAGAGAAGTACAGTTGGCAACTTCTACTCTCAATTCTGTTTTAAAACAAACATAATTTCTCCCATGCTTTATTTTGCTGTCCAGGGGTGCTCAAAAAAAGTACTTATTAAAGCAACTGATCAGATCTAATCTTGCTCTCTGAGAAAAGTTCCGACTGTGCTAGCAATTACACCTACAGCCCACATCCATGCAGAGAGAGGATCATCCTCCGTTCAATCAAAATGATCGTCTTTGGTTAAAACATTAAACACATTCTACTTTTAACTTTTTGAGGAAACTCCCTACTATTCTCCAGAGTGGCTGCACCAGTTTGTATTACCACCAACAGTGTAAGACTTCTCCACAACCTCACCAACATCTGTTGTTTCTTGTGTTGTTGATTTTAGCCATTCTGACAGGTATGAGGTGATATCTCATTGTAGTTTTGATTTGTATTTCCTTGATGATGAGTGATGTTGAGCATCTCTTCATGTGTCTATTAGCCATCCGTATGTCTTTGGAGAAATGGCTATTCATGTCTCCTGCCCATTTCTTAACTTGATTATTTGTTTTTTGGGTGTTGAGTTCGATAAGTTCTTCATATATTTCGGATACTAACCCTTCATCAGATATGTCATTTTCAAGTATCTTCTCCCATTCTGTAGGTTGCCCTTTAATTTTGTTTATTGTTTCCTTTGCTGTGCAGAAACTTTTTATTTTGATGAAGTCTCAATAGTTTATATTTGCTTTTGTTTCCCTTGCCTCAGAAGACATATCTAGAAAGAAGCTGCTATGGCTGATATCAAAAAGGCTGTGTCAAAATACTACCTGTGTCTCCTCTAGGATTTTTATGGTTTCATGTATCACATTTAGGCCTTTAATCCTTTTCGAATTTATTTTTGTGTATGGTGTAAGAAAGTGGCCCAATTTCATTCTTTTGCATGTTGCTGTCCAGTCTTCCCAACACCATTTGTTGAAGAGACTCTTTTTCCCATTAGATATTCTTTCTTGCTTTGTCAAAGGTTAACTGACCATATAATTGTGGTTTATTTCTGGGTTTTCTACTCTGTTCCATTGATCTATGTGTCTATTTTTGTATTAGTATCATACTGTTTTGATCACTACAGCTTTGTAATATAAGTACCCTACAATCCAGCAATTGCACTATCAGGTATTTACCCAAAGAATAAAAAATATGAATTCAAAGGGATACATGCACCCTGAAGTTCATAGCAGCATTATCTACAATCGCCAAACTATGGAAAGAGCCCAAGTCTCTCCCTCTCTCTCTCTCTCTCTCTCACACACACACACACACGAATATTACTAAGCCATAAAAAAGAATGAAATCTTGTCATTTGCAATGACACGGACAGAGCTAGAGAGTATTAAGTGAAGTAAGTCAATCAGAGAAAAACAAACACCATATGATTCCACTTATATGTGTAATTCAAGAAACAAGTAAGCAAAGAGGAAAGAGAAAGAGAGGCAAACCAGGAAACAGACTCTTAACCATAGAAAACAAACTAATGGTTACCAGAGGGGAGATGGGTGGGTGGATGAGTGGAACAGGTGATGGAGATTAAGGAGGGCACTAGTTAAGATGAGCACCAGGTGTTGTATGGAAATTTTGAATCACTATATTGTATACCTTAAACTAATATTACACTGTATGTTAACTAACTGGAATTAAATAAAAATGAACAAAAAACATTAAAGAAGTGTTTATCCACAATAAAGAACTTGAACAACTTAATATCAAAACAAACAAACAACCTGATTAAAATATGGGCAGAGGACATGAGTAGACCTTTTTTCAAAGAAGACATACAAATGGCCAAGAGACACATGAAATGGTTCTCAAATCACTTATCATCAACAAAATGCAAATCAAAACCACAATGAGATATGACCTCACACCTGTCAAATTGGCTATTTTTTAACAGAAAACTAAAAATAACAAGTGTTGCCAAAGACATAGAGGAAGGGAATGTAAATTGATTTTACCACTGTGGAAAATTGTATGGAGTTTCCTCAAAAATTAATAGAACTACCAATGATCCAGCAATTCCACTTGTGGTATTTATCCAAAGAAAATGAAAACACCTACTCAAAGAGATAAATGCACCCCTATGTTCACTGCAGCATTATTTATAATTGCCAAGATAGGAAGCAACCTAAGCGTCCATCAACAGATAAATGGACAAAAAAGGATGTGGTATATATATATACATGGAATATTACTCAGCCATAAAAAAGAATAAAACCTTGCAATTTGTGACTACATGGATGGACAACATGGAGGGTATTATGCTAAGTAAAATAAGTCAGACAGAAAAAAACAAATACAGTATTATTTGTATTTCAATCTAAAGAACAAATGTACAAACAAAACAAAACAGAAACAGACTCATAGGTATTATTATCTTATTATTAGTATTTTTATATTGGCCTTGTTTCCTGTTACCTCGTTAAAGTCACTTACTATTGAGAGAGATCAGAGATTCAATATAAATTTTAAAACCATAATGCTTCTAAAAGAAAACATATGAGAATGCCTTCATGACTGGGAAGGAGGCAAAGGTTTCTGAAAAAAGGTACATGGTAATATCCATAAAGAAAAATTTGATACATTTGCCTTCATTATAAATAACTTCTGCTCATCGATATACATTAAAAAAATAACTAGCCAAGGCAGACTGCAAAAGAAAATCTTAAAAAGTATATGTATGGAGAATAGAGAGAATATACAATGAATGCCTATAAATCAATAATAAAAAGACAAATAATTTACTTAAAATGAGACCAAAAGACTGAACAGATGTGTAAGTCACGATAGGAATGCCCACTGAATACATGAGAAGTACCCAACATCTTTAGTCATTGTGAAAATGCAAATTAAATCTACAATGAGATACCACTTTATATTCATTACAATGGCTAAAAGTCAAAGAAAAAAAAAACACCAACTGCTGGCAAGGATATGGACAAACTAGAACTCTCATACATTGTTATTAGGAAATGTAAAATGTACAACACGTTAGAAAAGGTCTGGTGGTTTCTAACAATAACAATCATATACCTACCCCATAAGCCATCTATTTGATTGCTACATATTTATCCAGGGATAAGAAAACATTTGCTCACAGAAAAAGACTTACATGAACATTCACAACAACTTCGGTTATAAAGACCAAAAACCTGGAAATATCTCAGGAGTTCACAAACAGAACATTGCTAAAGAAATTGTGGCATATTCATAAGCTGGAATACACCTCAGCAATAAAAAGTAATAGATTATAATACATGAAACTACATAAGTGACTCTCCGAAACATTAGGATGTGTGAAAGAAGCCTTACATAAAAGAGTATATACTGTATAATTATAATTATGTAAAGTGCTAGAATAAAAACTAATCTAGGGTGAAAAAAATGAGAAAACTGGTTGCCTCTGAGAGTTGGATTGGGGTGAACAGTAAAGATTTACCAGGAAGGGGTATGAGGGAAATTTCTAGGATGATGGTGGTGATCTAAGCTTGATGTGTATTTGGGTTACAGAGCTAAATACATTTGACAAAATTCATCAAATGACAGATATAAGTTTTTGTACTTTCGCTGAATGTAAAGTTTACTTAAAAAGAAAACATAAACACATATTGGATTCTAGTTAATGATATACATGCTGAAAGATTTAGGAATGAAGGACACTCACATCTGCAACTTACTCTGAAATGCATCAAAATAATAAGACGGGTTAATAACCAGATTGTAGGATGGATAGATACGTGATAAAACAAAAACTGGCCCAAATGTTAATTGTAGAATATAGGTATATTGTACAATTCTTTTGACTTTGCTATGTTTTGAATTTTTTATAATAAAGTGCTGCCCAAGAAAATAATTAAGGTGATATAAAGATATTTTTCGATAATCACCATCTGTGAGAATTTGTCCACATCAGACATGCACTAAAATACATTTTAAAGTAAGTTTTTCAGGCTGAAGAAAAATAATACCAGATGAAAACCTGGATCAAGACAAAGGAATAAAGATCTCAGGAAATGGCAAATACATGGTTAAATGTAAAAGAATTTTTTTCCTCATTTCTTATGGTCTTTAGAGACATCTTTTACAGCAAAAAAACAATAACAATGTTTAGTCAGATTTATACTACATGTAAAAGTAAATATAAATCGCACAATGAATGACAATAATATCTAAAGGATGAGAGGAGGGTGAAGAGAAGGATATTATCTAAGATTCCTACCTTAAATGTGCCATAATATTATTTCATGGAAGTTGGATAAATTAAGAATGCATATTGTAATCTCTACCACAATCATATATATACTTAATATATATATATATACACAAAAACAAAGACTAAGACAAAATAAAACAATAAAAAAACAACAACCCTGAACCTCTGACTCCAAGTGCTTATTTAATTGTAGTCCTTTTATGTCTTGACACCTTATAATTTATCAACTCAGGAGTTTCTGCTTTTCAAACATTTCCCAATAGGAAACTGTACTAATTTCATTACTATTTTGTTGCTCTTCTGTCTTTTATGAGCATAGATAATACCACAGAATAAAATTCAAAGTGTTCCCTTGAAGTCAGTGCAACTCATGAGTTAATTTATTAAAGTGTTCTTGCCTCACATACTGAAGAAATAACAGGTCAGCATTCGATATCAACATATTTATGCATTCTCTGATCATTCTTTTGCATATGGACATTGAAGTAGTTCCTTTTCCCAACAGGAATTTTATTTTATTAAAATACTTGTCCATATCAGGGGTTTCCCTTACTCTTGATTATTATTCTGGAAAACAGAAGTCTTAAACAAAGTTTGAATTTAAACTTTATTATATTTTGATTATTTTTTTTCTGAGGATAACTGGCAATTTGAGTGACTCAGAAAAATGTCATCAAGAAAACAGGTTAAACATGCTTATAATTGTTAAAAGAATTAACATTGCTTAATTATTTCTCTCCTTAGAAATTGAAGTGTAATTAATAAAATGAAATTAAGATGTAAGTGAGGAGGCAAAACTTAGTATTTACCTGTATAAAGAATATGGTAGGCAGAATCCTTCCAATATTCTTGTCACATGGGTATTCAACCAATCACTAGGATTGGTACTGTTGTGAAGGGGTTTGGCAGACGGAATTAGATTGCTAATCAGTTAACCTTAAAATAGAGACAGTCCCTTGATTTATCCAGGTGAATCCAATGTAACCATAGGAGCCCGTAAAGTAGATGAGCAAAGCAGAAAAGTCAGTCAGAAAGAGCACCAGAAGAAAAGACAGGAGAGGTCAGAGATTCAAAGCATCAGGACTGGACCTGCTGTTACTAGCTTTGGAAGATGAAGAAATGGGGCCCTGCGTCAGGGAATGCTGGTGGCCTCTAAAATCTAAGAACAACTCCTGGCCAATAGTTGGTAAGGAAATGGGGATGTCAGTCCTACAACCATATGGAACTAAATTCTACCAATAACTGGAATAAGCCTGGAAATGAATTCTCCCCTAGTACCTCCAAAGGAAATATAGCCCTGCTGACACCTTGGTTTTGGCTTTGTTAGACCTGAAGCAGAAAAACCAGCCAGGTCCAACAGACTCCTGAGCTACAGAACTATAATAAATTTGTGTGTTTTAAGCTGCTAAATTTGTGGCAATGTTATAGCAGCAATAGAAAGCTAGTACCTCACTGATGAATGAAAAAAAAAAAGTCTTTACACAAACCCAACCGAACAAGATTAGCAACTCTTAGTTTACAAAGTCATAACATACTTCATGAATTGCTGGAAGTGGCTATAAAATCTGTTTTAACACCTCTTCAAAAAAGAATCTCATCAGTCTCTTTGTGCATTCCCCCAAAGTGCCTATTTTCCTGACCGGCCCTTCATGGGCTCCTGGGAATTGTACTCTTGGAAATGTTCTACTCATAAGAGCGTTTTGCCCAGGGGTACCTGGGTGGCTCAGTCGGCTAAGTGCCTGCCTTTGGCTCGGGTCGTGATCCTGGGTTCCTGGGATTGAGTCCCACATTGGGCTCCCTGCTTAGCAGGGAGTCTGCCTCTCCCTTTACCCTTCCCCCCTGCTTGTGATCTCTCTCTCAAATAAATAAATAAAATCTTTTAAAAAAGAGTGTTTTGCCCATTTGAGGCCTTGAACCACTCTAGCTTGTCTAGAGAGAGAGTTTGTGCAAACAATGTGATCTATGTGGAACACCTGCTTTCCTTCTGAGGGTCTATAGAGCATCAGTAACCACAACCACACAGGCCCTACGTGCCTTTGTGACCAACCCCCAATAACCCTCCACTTCTAGACTCAGACAAGCTTCTCTAACGGGCAGCACTTGGCACACGTTGTCACAATTTGTTGCTCTTGGAATTAAGTACATCCTTTACAACTCTCCCAGGAGAGGAATGTGGAAAGCATGTGGCTGCTTTCCTCTATTCTTTGCCCCTTTATTTTCTCTTTATTTTGTTTTGTCTCTTTTTGCTGTAAAAAAAAAAAAAAAAAAAAAGAGTGTTGTGTAACCATTGAGTATATGACTTCTAAGTCCTCTGAATGCTTCCAGTTAATCAGTGAAACTGGGAGTGGTCTTGGTGATACCTGACACATCACAGTTACCACCATCTCAGCTACAATGACTTACTGATAAAACAAAAACAAAAACAAAAACACCAAATATCGTACTTCCTATAAGAATAAAAAATTTTCCCCAATTTTTCCCCAATGACCAAACTGCAGTAGGCAGAATTCTAATATGGTTCCCAAGATCCCTGCTCCCTGATATACACCCTGTATAACCCCCAAGGCTATGAATATGATGGACTTTACTCCCATGATCAAGCTGTTACATGGCACAGTTGACTTTAAGAAAGGGAGACTGAGTGAGCCTGACCTTATCACATGGTCCTTGAAATCTGGACCTAGAGGTTAGAGACAGAGGAAATATGAGAGATTTCAGGCATGAGTGAGATGTGATGAGGGAGATTCTTCATTGCTGACTTTGGAGATGGAGGGGGCCACATGACAAGGAGTACAGATGGGTCCCAGAAGCTGAGAGCAGCCTCTGGTTGATAGTAATCAAGGACATAGGAATGTCAGTCCTACCACTGGAAGGAAATGGATTCTGCCAACATCCTTAAATGAGTTTAGATTCTTCCCCAGAGCCGTGAGTAAGGAAATGAACAATTTTTTTTACTCATTCTATTTTTTAAAAAATATTTCCAAGAAAGTAATAAACAAATCACCATGATAACATTTGCATCAGACTTTCACCGAAACTAGTTTGGGAAATAAAATTATGGCACATGATTAAAAGGAAGATAATAGGGAAATATAGCTTTAACTGCACGACTAACCTAAAAACACAATTAGTTCATTCAATTGTTCATTTACAACACATTAGCTATATGGAAACTCTTATGATGACAATTTTAGGAGACAGAAAAATTAAAAAATTATAGTATGCATGTTAAAAATGTATGGTTATTTAGGGAAAGCAAATCATAGCTTCCTTAATTCTATGATTGCTAGCAAACAATTATCTTTTATTTTACTTGAGAGAAAGAGAGAGTGTGCACAAGTGTGAACAGGGGGAGGGACAAAGGCAGAGGGAGAGAGAGAATCTCAAGCAGACTCTCCGTTGAGTGTGGAGCCTGACGTGGGGCTTAATCTCATGATTCTGAGACCATGACCTGAGCTGAAACCACGAGCAGATGCTCAACCAGCTGAGCCACCCAGGCGCCTCTGCAGGCAAACAATTACAAGCTAAAACAGAAAAGGCACTTTACGACTGGAGAGACACAATGTAATAAGAAGAAATTTTTTTTCTTCTTTCTTTTTTCTTCTGTACAAAGAAATTTGGAGTAGGAAAATAAAGTTTTTGCTTTGGTTCACTGGTATGATCTAGAGAGAGGGAGGTAAGAATAACTTAAAGAAGTGCTATACATCATGCCAAAGATTGGAGATATACTTTTGGACAAAAGGACAGTTCAGTCTTCATATTGTATTTCAGTTCTCTGGTGCCCCATCTCCTCAACAATCTATGGATAACAATAAAAACTACTGGCATAATTTAGACACTACTTGGAAATAATTTAGAGAGTTTGAATGAAGTCAGATCCTACGCCTATAAAATGCACCCCCCCACACACACACAAATGGAGAGCCACCTAATGTTTTTGAATAGGGAATGGACTGATCTTTAAAAATAATAATATAGCAGCAGAAAGTAGTAACAGAGTATACTAACAACTAACAGCAGGAAGAGCAGCTAGGAGAATGTTGTAATGCAACAGTCAAGCAGTTTGTTAATGAAGGCCTGAACTAAAGAATGAAAAAAACAGTAGAGATGTGAGAAATACAACCAAGATTGTATTAATGATACCTGACGGCTAATAGGACAGAAGGTACAGGGGAGGGAGAAAGCAAGATTCCAAGCCTGAGTGAAGAGCATCTTAGGTATTATTTTCCATCCTTAAAACAAGTAAAATAGGAAGAAAAATATACATCAGTTATATAAATCTCTAAGTTACTTGACTACACTATAATAATTTCAAATGAATTTTGAAACTAGGACCTTGAAGGGAAAACAAAAACTGTATGAGAGCCTGAACTACCACTATCAGGTTATTTTCTAAAATAAGAATATCTAGTATCCATTTCTGAGGACTGTGAGACCTGTGGGTCATTATCCATCTATAGACTGCACTCTAGAATGTGTCTAAAATTCTTTGGATTATCTAATTCAGTGAGGAGGCAATCTTTTAATAGGGGCAAATAAAACTTACTCATCCAAGTAAGTCAGATCATGTTTTCCATCAAGCTAGTGAACAGCTGCAGACACAGCCTGCTTCCCATCAAAGTCTCCATGTATAACCATGTATAACCTCTGCTATGTTGATGGTTCTCTGGTAAATTTTCAAAACCATAACCCTAAAAACATATGACAAACATTTTATTAAAGAAACATGCCTGCACTACTCACCCCGCCTTCACTTGCAAATTTAAGGACAATGCAGAAACTTTACTCCAAGTGCCAAAACTCTGCTGAATATCTGTCTATGAACTACACTTGCTGACACTGTTACAGATTAGGCAAAAGTACATCTCTGAATAACACTAACACAAAAGGGAAATACTTTCCAAATAGCACCTAGACTTAAAAGCAAACAATTTCCTCATGCTTGCTCTAATAGGAGTGATGAAGGTATGTCTCTCTTTTTAATATTCTCGGAAAATATTTCAGAAAGGAGTTGAGATTTAAATTTCCCCACTGTTCAGTATCTTGAATATGGCTTTAAGGTAGCAATTAAATAGATTCACAGAAACCAAATATGAGATGACTTTAAACAAACCTTCCAAATGCTGCACTTTGTTTCCTGAAACCTACTGGTTATAGGAGTTTAATTGAATTCCATGCTTCTACGTTTCCAACAAATAATTTTGATCATTTAACTGAAACTGGAGAGAAATATTGGCAAGATCAAACTCTGGCACAAGTAACATATAAAAGCCACTGAAAGGAGAGCAGCATTCTCCAAAAATTAATTCCTCATATCCAAGCTTGAATAAACTCTAAAGAAAATGGTGAATTTTCTTTTTGAAACCAGATCAGCAAACTATCTGTACAAATAACATTATTTTATAAGAGACTGACTTGATAAATACCTCCAGGTCACAGCACAAAATCATTATTTTCTGTTTGGATAACACGAATTCTCAAAAGAGTTTTTGGGTCATTAAAATGATTAAAAAAAAGAAGAAGAAGATGCTTGATTTTCTAGCGGGATCTGAAACCTCAAGATAGTCTTTAATTTATACTTGTAATACGAATTACTACTATGATGTTTTAGTACAATATTGCTTTGTTCAATGATATTGTGTTACGAAAAAAGTGAGTAAATTGACGCTAGACACTTCTCTAAGTTTCTAGTTTTCATTTCCCTACTCCCCGTCTCACCAATTTTACAAGAGTTAAATTTTTCTTCAAAATATAAATCTAGTAAGATATATGCCTTGGATGATGTTTAAGTTTAGACAATGAGCTGCAAATAACTACCAGACAACTGGCAGCTTACAGTTTTACAACAGTTAGAGACAGATGGACAAGTGAAAATCATGGGTCTCAAATTGCAAGCCCATCTAAATAGATTTCCTGTTTACTTTGCATCAGCCTCTCTTACAGGTGCAGGGTGCTTACTTTTGGCAGTAGGGGAAATTTATGTGATTTATAAGCCATAAGAACATCTTCTCACTTTCCATAAACAAGTTATAGAATTAATTAAAATTACAGCACAGCAACTCTGCACATGAAATCTGCTCTGTTACTGGAGACTAATGTAATCCAAATATGTGGAAAGTCAAATAGTTTTCAACAAAGCTAATTTAGATGGATGGATCAGATAACAACTTTGAAATGAACCTGACAGAATCATGTCTACTCAAAGGCAGTAAGTGCTGAATGTTATATTCCAAAATGAATAAGGAAAATACTGAATTTTAGTCTGTTATCGGAATGATTAGAAAATAGTACTTTACTTACACAAATGTTTAAATATATCTTACTTGAAGAAATTACAAAGAACCATAAAAACTACTGTATGGTCTATTTTACATAAATGAAAAAGACTATTGGAAATGTAAATGGCATGAAAGATAATATGAAATTTGCCATTTAATCCTATTCATGTTTATCTATCTACTCAAAGAACATGCTTCCATCGGTAAGATTTTATTTTCATGAAGACATACTGAAGGAAGGTGGCTTCTTTTTTTTTTTTTTTTTTTTAAAGATTTTATTTATTTGACAGAAAGAGAGACAGCCGGCAAGAGAGGCAACACAAGCAGGGGGAGTGGGAGAGGAAGAAGCAGGCTCCCAGCAGAGCAGGGAGCCCGATGCGGGGCTCGATCCCAGGACTCTGGGATCACGCCCTGAGCTGAAGGCAGATGCTTAACGACTGAGCCACCCAGGTGTCCCAGGAAGGTGGCTTCTTAGCACCTTCATACTACTGACACTACTAGTGTTCAGTGCTATCAGATTTATACCTAAAACAAGGATAAAGGATGTGAACACAGAAAAATAAAACTTTCCACAAGCTAATAGATTTGATCTTATTGGCAAAGCAATATCAATTGTATCTTTATATACTACAATAGAAATTTTTTAAAAAAGTAAAAGGAGAGAGTTGAAGTAAAATGATGAAAATGGGAATTTGTCTTCTGAGTCACCAGCTTCTCTCTTCTGCATCAGTTTTATTAGTAAGCAAAGGAAGGACAAGTATGGGCAGAGAGGGAAATTTCAAGATCAGAAAGAACATTCTAGTTACTACCACCCTGATGACCAGAGAACTACTCTAGTTGCAACTTATAGGGTCCTCCAGAATGGCTGGGAGCACAAGCCCATAGGTAACATCAATTTTCAGAATGTGGATCAATTCTGATCTTAGTATAGCCATGTCCATGAAGACCATATCCGCCTTTAGTGCTTCTGGATATTCCCTTAATACTCTACCTTCTCTTCATAGTATAAACATCTTCTTTTCTTCTGTCTCAAGTAGCCTAAATCAATACTGAATAATTTTAAGAATTTTAGTTATTTCTCAGTCAGTGTGAATGTTGGTAAGTATTTCACTCCTGTTTGTTTTTTTTAAGTACTTGTATGATCTCTAAGCCTTCTGTGATAGCCAGCTTCTAAGGTGATCCCCTTGACCCCTGACTTCTGAGATTCACATTCCTATGAAGTTCCCTCCTCACTGAATAGATTTAATGGCTGACTTCTGTAACCAATAGACAATTGCAGAAATGACGGTGTGTGGTTCCTGAGGGTAGATCATAAAAGGCGTTGCAGCTTCCACCTTGCTTTCTTTTCTCTATTAGATTGCTCACTCTGAGTGAAGCCAACCCCATGTTGTGAGGATAGACAAGAAACCAGTCTCAAAATGCCCTCAAGATGGGGAAGAACTAAAGCTTATTGTCAATAACTGTCACGAAATGAGTGAGCTATCTTAGATCATCCAACCTGTCAAGCTTTCAGATGATGACAGCCCTAGTTGACTGCAACCTCATGAGATCCTAAGTTAAAACCATCTAGCTAATTCATTCCTGAATTCTTGACCCAGAGAAATTATATGAAATGATAAATGTTTATTGTTTTTAAAACACTAAGTGGTGAAGTATTGGTTAAGCAGTACAACTAATTCATACCATTTGTTCTTATAGAAAGAAGGAAATACAAATAGGTATGCCATTGGATCAAGTACCTTCATTAACAACATAATATTGTTGCTATATGAGGGATTTAGAACTCAAGCCAAGTAAATACTGGATCAGGTTTTTTGTTTTATTTTGTTTTGTTTTGTTTTTTTAACTGAGGCACAATTTACCTAGGTGAAACGCACACATCTGAAGTGTATATTTCGGTGAATTTTGACAAGTTTAGCAAGAACATGCGCCAATTAAGTAATACCTTGATCAAGATGTAAAAAATTTCCATTACTCCAGACAGTTTCCTCAAGGCTATTTTTTAAAAGATTTTACTTATTTATTTGACAGAGAGAGAGACAGCCAGCGAGAGAGGGAACACAAGCAAGGGGAGTGGGAGAGGAAGCAGTAGGCTCCCAGTGGAGGAGCCTGACGTGGGGCTCCCAGACGTTCTGATCCCAGAACGCCAGGTTCACGCCCTGAGCCGAAGGCAGCCCTTAAGGACTGCGCCACCCAGGCACCCCTCCTCAAGGCTATTTTGAATCAGTTCTTACATTACTCCTTCCCCCAACCAGAGTTATATCGATCACTGTAAGTTTTGATCATTCTAGAACTAGTAAACAGAATACGTTCTTAAAAACCATAAAATCAAAGATTGTGACATGTAAAAATTATAATTATAAAAACAAATTCACTAAATAAGGTTAAGCTATTTCTAAATATATAGAAAAGTCACTTTTATTACGTATGGTCAGATTAGACTCTTCCAAAGAAGCAAGTAAGGTGGGTATACTTGGTATCTGCATCTTTCATTCTAGAGAACACTTAAATCATTTAAAGTATCAAGGAAAGTATTTTTATTCAGTTTACTTGTTTTGCTTTTATTAAATAACTACCATTTAGCAATATACACATTTTTCCTCCTTTGAAAAAAATTTTTTTCATCTAGTATATAAGAGTGATTAAAAAGCAATGAGCAAGAATGAGAATATTTCCTTAAAAGAGGATGGATAATTATAATTCTATAAAGACTTGTGGCAAGCATTTTTCATTGGCTTAGTGCAACTTTATTTATTCATTAAAGGGATATTTTTCATGATTTTAAGATAATTTCAGAAAATGTGTAAAGAAATTCATTTAGTAGCATATTTGTAATAACATACATACCATACACTCTTCTTGCCAAGAATGCCTGAGACAGAAAGTAAAGTTACTGAGTCATTGAAATAACTGAATTTAAACTCTATCATTAGATTCTACCTAAGCTATGATTATTATTTCTCTCTACTCTTCAACATGGCCTTTCCTTAACACAGTTCACTGCGTCCCTAGGAATATCAGCCTCCTGTTAGTAGTACCACTCCCAGGAAAATACTCTTAATCTCAGCTAGAAAAATGCTTAGTACTGAAAACATTTCAAATTTTCATATATATCCTCTTTAGGAAATTTTTTTGTCACACTTTGGAAAATGCCTACCTCACAAAAACTGATCGCTGGACAATGTCAGTGTTGAATTTCTATGAGGCCTGTGAATTAAATTTCCTAAAATAAAAATTTGCACCTGGATTTTATCATTAAACAAGTAACAGAAGAAACGAAAACTCTGCAGTTTCTTGTTATGCCTTTTTGTTTGCCAATTTCTGCTTTTCATTTAATTGTCCTGATATTACACAGTACCTCATGGGTTTCCTCTCTCGCAGCAAGTCTTCTAGACTCCGTTCACAGTGTTCAGCTACCACCACCAGTCTTTCTGAGTAAAACAAAGCAAATGCACTTTACATTTGATTAACAAAATGTTTCATAACAAAAGAATACAGTCCATTAAAGATATTATAGTACTAATAGTACTGTAAGAGGTTTTCAAACTCTGCATTAACTACATAATTACCAGATCTATACAACAGAATAAGGGTGTAATAAAACAACACATTAAATAAGAATTTCATGTCATCTTGTGTTTTTGTCTAGAGTTTCTCCCATGTGCATCAGGAAAAACAGATGGAAAGTTTTACCTTCGGAAGAAAGAAGTGACCCTTCTTCTGACACAGATTAGGAAAAGGAAAAGCTTGGATGAAGATATAAAGAAATTTTGAAGTGAAGGGGAAATTGGGAGCTAGGGACAAATTGTCTTGGCACTCTGGTTCAAAAACAAGGTTTTGCAACTGAGTTCAGAAACTTGAGAAAAGCAGAAATGTTCTGAATCATCACTATGAAGAAAGAACAGAAAATTGATTTGGGATTATTTGTAACATCATGGGACCTGCTGAGATTAAGTAATAATATAAAATTTTGGTGGGCACCATCAATATTATGATGTAATTTTTATTTTCCAACAGATTAACTAAGAATAAGATAGCACAGTTCTGAGGGTCAGACCGTACATTTTTTTCATCAGTTATCCCTAATGACTAACACATTGTCTGACACATTTTTTAAAAAGATTTTATTTATTTATTTGAGAGAGAGGGAGAGAGGAAGCTCTCCCTGCTAAGCAGAGAGCCTGATGTGGGGCTTGATCCCAGGACCCTGAGATCATGACTGGAGCCGAAGGCAGACAGTTAACTGACTGAGCCACTTAGGCACCCCCCCCCCCTTTTTAAATGAATGTAAGAAAGAGGAGTGAGAGAAAAGTACAACTGGGCTTACAAGTAGCTGAGAATCTGATAAGAGTATTTCAGGAGATATCAAGGGTTTAAAAGAAATTGTGGAGTTCTGTGAATACCTACGTAAAATGGGTTTTAAGTTAGATAAGGAAGAAGGTTAATGCAAAACAGAGATGGCAGACTAGGGTGAAACAAAGAAGTAAGAGCGCAAAGAGATTGGGACTCGCAATCATTGCAAAGAGGTTTGATGAAAATGAAAAGTAGAAAAGGTAGAAAAAATGAGAGAGCATAAGATGGGAAAGGAGAATTCCAGGGTAGAAGATCCAGCAAAAGGAACAACTGTCAGTAACAACTAGCTCAAGTTATGGTCTTGCATGTGGGAGTAGAGATGGAAGGACAATGGTACGCAGGCAATCATGTGAGGTGTGAGGGCAGTATATTGCATGGGTCACGTTCTGAAAGCTGAAACTATCTGAGGTGGTAGCATTATACAGAATGATCTGAAACAGAAAAACGAACAATGCTCTGAATGAAAGTGATCATTTTCAGATGAAAGACTGCAAGTGATCTAAACAGGAACTTAAAGAAAATTAAATTTGAAAGAACATTTAATGAGGGCGGGAAAGGAAAAAAAGAGAATAAAATCAGTTCTTCAGTAAAAAAGCACACAGAGTTGAACCTGAAGCAATTGCGTGCAACTGTGCAGTTCTAGAAGAAAAAGCAAATCCCATCAGAAAACCAAATGGGAAGCTGCCGCATTCCTTTGCTTTCATCTTAGAACATTATGTTAGTTTTCCTAACACCCTTCTATCTGGCCCCCTCTCCTCAGTCTCTGTACAATGGCGCCTCTTCTGCCCTAACTGAATGCTTCTAGTTCCTCTACCTTTGATTCGGGGTTTTCATACTGTGTCTTCTCATTTACTCCCAAGGCTGAAAATTTGCAAATTTTATTTCAGGTCCAGAACTCTCTTCTGCATTCCAGGCTTTTATAAGTAATTTCTCATTTTAATATAAAAGTCACCTTGAACTTGACAGAACTCAAACTGAACTTATACTTTCCTCCTGAAACCCATTCTTGAGTGCTATTTCAGTAAATGGTACTATGATCCTGCCAGCTGCATCCGCTAAAAACTTAGGAGTAATCTCCCTTTCTCAAATCCAAACAAAAAGCCCTGCTATTTGTATCTCCCAAATGTTTCCTGATCTGTAGTTTGCTCCGCCCATCACAAAGTGGGTCCAAGTCAGCATCCTCTTAATATGAGATGAGAGTACAATAGGCCTTAACTGATCTCATGTTAATTCTTATTACTCTCCATCTTATTTTCATACTAAAGTCTCAGTGATAAAGTAATAATAAATCCAAATACCATAACTCCCTCTTTAGTTTCATCATTTGTTACTTTGGCTTACCAACTTCCAGTCGTGCTGGCCTTCTCTCCCCTATCTTGCTTAAGGTATTAGCACAGGGGTCCTCATTGTCTGAAATGATCTTCCCCATTCTCTTCTCCCAGCTAACTCCCATCATGAAACACAGTGGTTAAGAGCACAGACTCTTCTAAGCTCAAATCCCAGGTTTACTACTCACTAGCTATGTGACCTTGGAGAAGTTTGCTAATCTTTCTACGCCACAGTTTCCTCTTCTATAAAATGAGGAAAATAATATCACCTACCTCATAGAGTTGTTGTTAGGTTGAAATAAGTTAACACATAATAAGGATCAAGAATAGTGCCTAGCACATAACAATCACAATCTAAGTATTTGCTATTATTATTATTCATTCCTTGGTTAAATAGGACTTCCACTGGTGTCCCCAAATCGATTTGCTACTCCTACTATATAATATATTCCACACTGTACTTTTCTTCAGTAGCACGCACTTCAACTCTAAGGATTTGTATACATTTTTATTTAATGTCTTTTTTCTCTACTACATGTTTCATGATGGCAGGAACATGCTGGTCTTGTTCCAAATGTATCATCAGGGTCTAGAATTGGCACCTCAAACATATAAGTACTTAATACAAAAATACTTGTTAAATAAATGAATTTAAGCAAATGCATGATGTAACCATTAGAAACGAGTAAGAGTCTCATATGATGACAGTCATTATCTAAATAGAGATCCGTCCTACGTAGAAAATTATATGCTACATTGTAAACTAGGTATATAATACCTCAATAGTGCTGATTTTAATATAAACCAAAAACAAGAGAATTCATAAAAATGTGCATGTTCTATTAATTTATAATTTTAAGTTGGATATTCATAAGTCTCCATATCCATGAGAGATTTCCAAAGTGTTTGGCACTAAGCCTAATTTGTCAGGCTTAAAATAATTTAGAAAAAAAAATTGTCAGGCCTCTTCTGGAAACTCCTTCAAAATGTCATAAAGCAGAGTTCAGGATTCTATGGAACTTTGAACCAGTATTTTAATACGGCAGAGACATAAACCTTGGCAAAATATCAAAGTTTCTCCCAGAGGTAATGGAATGTACACCAAAACAATGTTTCCAATATGAACCATTTTTTTTTTTTAAAGAAATCATTAGAGCATCTTCATCCTGAAACTCTGGACCACTGTTTGAAAATAACTTCTGTTTGTTATAAAAACAATATAGTTTCACAGAATAAAATATGACAAAAATATCTGGGAATCATAATGTGCCAAACATAAGTCAGCAATGTAGTGGCATTATTTATAAAAAACAAATGTGACACTAAGATGAACTTTAAAGAGGAGAACATACAAGAACTGTGAAATAATCTTTCTTCTAACAAATATTTGATGAATGCCAAGTATCACTGTAGTGTAAATACAGCCTGAACTGTATGTTTTAAGTCAATGCTAAGAAACTGAAGAGAGTACAATATTAAGCAAGAAAGATAATAAAGGAGTTGAATCAGGAGAGGGACTAAAAGAAAGATTTAAATAATTTTTTTTAACTTAAGAGAAAGAAAGGCAAATTGTGAGTGTGTTAATATGAAGATTATTAGAATACAGTTACTGCACCATTCTTTTGTTATTCACGATAAAAATTGAGACTAGCTCATCACTTCTTAAATATAGTGTCTAAATAAATACTTAGATAGCAAAACTGACAAATACAAATTCTGTGCTTAAAAGCCAGTATTCTTATCAGGTCACTGTGATGGTTAGTTTTATGAGTCAACACAACTAGGCTATAGCTTTCAGTTACTCAAACACTAATGTAGGTGTTACTGTAAAGGCTGTTCTTATAAATGAGCAAGATCCATAATCACTTCAAGGAAGGAGGATTATCCTAGATAATGTGGGTGATTCTGATTCAATCATTTGTGAAGGCCTTAGAGCAGAACTGAGGCTTCTCTGAAGACAAAATTCTGCTCATGGACTGCAGCTTCAGCTCTTGTCCAAGAATGCAGCTTGTCCTTCTTGATAGCCTGCCCAGCCCCCACAGT
Source organism: Ursus maritimus (assembly GCF_017311325.1). NCBI lineage: Eukaryota > Metazoa > Chordata > Mammalia > Carnivora > Ursidae > Ursus > Ursus maritimus. The sequence continues at coordinate 2,516,033 of NW_024423453.1, forward strand.
CACAGAAGCCAATTTCTAGCAACTAATCTCTTAATATGAATATCCTACTGGTTCTATTTCTCTGATGAAACTCCAAACCGACAGGCACACTTAGGTTGAAATGTATATGCAGCTAGAGATACAGAATAAGTTATCTTATAGGTCCTTAACAATTTTATCATTCTCTACCTGAATTTCATATCTATTAATTAAAATAATTTTATTTTTTATTTCACTAGCAACCACCAAAAGATTTCTGAGTAAATAATGCCAAATAAAATCGGATGAGGGGCTCCTGGGTGGCTCAGTCAGTCTCTTNCCCTCTGCAGCTCCTCTTGCTCTCTCTCTCTCAAAATGGATAAAATCTTTTTAAAAAATAAACAAAAAACCCCCAAATAAAAGGGGATGCATTATTATTTATAATCCTCACTGCTTCTAAACACTGCTGAGATTTCAAGCTTGAAAGAAAAAAGAGTAAATTTGTTAACTTAAATATTTTCATGCTTCATTAGTTTTTTTTTCTTTTAAAGATATTTTGCTCAACTTTTAATTAATCAAGTTCCCGAATTCTAATAAAATGTCCATTATTCTTGAGATTAAATACTCCATCCTGAGTTATGGAGAAACTAACATCACCTTGAATCAGTTATGAATAATCTATGGGAAACATTGAAAGCCTGACTTCTGAGCTAACATAACATGTGAAAACGTAATGTTACTAAAACAGACCACATGTCACACGTAACCCCAAGTGAGAATAAGAAGGTAGGGGAATTGACAATGACAAGATATGAGATAGCTGCATAGCAGGAACAAAATAAAAGCAGGAAAGAAAACCAAAATCAAAATTCTTTGAGGAGACAATTAAGTGGAGTCCAAACCAAAATCATCTGGTGTTACATCACTGAGAAATATGTGTTGTTCAAGGAGGTTGTTGAATAGATCCTTTTTCTATTTTCTCAACTTAATGTAACTGAAATCACAGGAATGCTTTGGAACAAACAGACCTTTCGATAAACTTATTTTAATTCAGCGATTTACTCCTTATGCATACAATTTTTCAGGACAATGAACACTGCCAATATAAACAGGATAATCAAATTCCCTAACCTTTTGACAATCACTGATATTTTCATTTAAGGCAGCCAAACTTAAAATATATGACTACTATACATATCCGTGACCTATGTCACCCTAAAAAAGAGGGCTGCTGAGATCTAGAAGCAGGGCAATCAGGGGAAGCAAAGTAACGAGCAATATGGTGGATGGGCCTAACGGGACTACCCAGATTGTTGAGCAAGGTTCAACGCTAACAGAGTCTAATAGTGTCTAAGGAGATCAGTTTCTATCTGACACTGATAAATAAAAAGAAAGTTCCTGTGCAAAGTTAGCAATAGTGTTCCCCAGAGGGATTATGTCATAAGGTTCTCCCAAGTTCAATGTTTACAGGGGCTCATTTAGGTAGAGGGAGGAAAACAAGGAGCTCAAGAAGTATGTAGGACGACTGAGTGAATTAACCCAAGAAAAGAAAAGTCTAGGGAGAACTGGATAGAAACCAAGAGTCCAGTAACATGATTTGAAGCTCTGCATAGGCTTCCAGACATAGTGGAAAGAAATAAAAGGCACTTTGGGATACAAGAATGAAGAAATCCTAAGAACTAAATGGCAAGAGTTTGGGAAGAGAGGCATACTTCAAAACTACAGATGGAAAACAGCAACACTAATTATGGTTACCAGCTACAAATGATAATGAGGGTCTACTGTATTTTTAAGCTTTGCTTGGAGTAGTTTTGAAACCAGGCCAATGTAAGAATTGTAAACTCTTTAGAATTTGTAATTAGATTGGTAGTGGTGAGAAGAGGTATTTGAGGCATTCAAGGATTGACAATATCTATCGATTGTTTGGTTATATAAAAAACCCCAACTGATTCCTATAATTTTAAAATATTTAGTTAATGTCATCGAAGCCATTCATCAAATAAACACTTTAGCAAAGAAAAAAAAATGTTTTTAAAAAACAACAACAAACTTGCCAAAAGTTCCTTTTTAAACTTTTTTGGCAAATGGCTAGAGCTATCTATAAAGTCTTCTGTGGGTACAGTTACCACTTGTTTTCATGGCTACATACAGGCAAATTAGAAAAAGCACCTCTCCTCTCAGAATGAATTAGAGAAAAAGATTTCATCTCCTCCTTATTGCATTAGCCAGAAGGTTTTGTGCAAAACTCTATACAGTGGCTCTGAATGTGGGTCTCTGGATTGGTAAATATGTGATATGGCACACCTGTAGATACAGGTCAAATCAACTTTGAGGATTTATTGCCTACATTAGAACTTCTCCAGATTGTCTTTATTTTTTTTTTTTTTTTTTAAAGATTTTATTTATTTATTTGACAGAGATAGAGACAGCCAGTGAGTGAGGGAACACAAGCAGGGGGAGTGGGAGAGGAAGAAGCAGGCTCATAGCGGAGAAGCCTGATGTGGGGCTCGATCCCATAACGCCGGGATCACGCCCTGAGCCGAAGGCAGACGCTTAACCGCTGTGCCACCCAGGCGCCCCTCCAGATTGTCTTTAAATAAAGAAAATTCTCTCCATGTAGCTGATACTCTGCGTAAGTGCTTTAAGACCCTTTCTTTACATTATGAATCTTTTTTGAGAATCTTATTAAAATTATGGACCCATTATCCAAAAAATGCTTGTGCATACATGTACACACACAAAATTGTATATATAATTCCAAGGTTCATGGATCTCCTTATGCCCATTCATAGGCTCCTGTGGCTCTTGAGTGCTATTTTACACTGTTAAATTTAGTTTACCTAAATGTTCACCCACAGAAAAATTGGGAGAAGAAGCTACAGAGGTTTCTACTCAGAGATCATCATAAAAAAGAACAATAAAGCCAGATGTGTTGAGAACACTGCCCATAATCACAAATGCAGGATACCTCAGATCCGCATACCATAGAAGTTTCTATATAATGTCTTCATATATCACCTGAATATACAACATATTGTATGAACGTTATAAAGCTTGCAACTGATCATTTTTCCAGATTTAAGTAAAAATTTAGAAATTAATTTCTTAATATATTGCCTCATTATGAACGTAATTTGAAGCAGATCGATTTCCTTCTTTGCCTTGACCTACAAGAAGTGTACAAAAAAACTTATAGTCCATGTGAAGAAACTAGGTATTATTATTTTTTAAAAAAATTTTTATTATGTTATTTTAGTCACGATACAATAAATCATTAGTATTTGATGTAGTGTTCCATGATTCATTGTTTGCGTATAACACCCAGTGCTCCATGCAATGTGTGCCCTCCCTAATACCCATCACCGGCCTATCCCATTCCCCCACCCCTCTCCCCTCTGAAGCCCTCAGTTTGTTTCCCAGAGTCCATAGTCTCTTGTGGTTCATTCCCCCTTCTGTTTACCCCCCTTCATTCTTCCCTTCCTTCTCCTACCGATCTCCCTATTTCTTATGTTCCATAAATGAGTGAAACCATATGATAATTGTCTTTCTCTGCTTGACTTATTTCACTTAGCATAATCTCCTCCAGTCCCATCCATGTTGCTGTAATATTTTAACTTACTATCTTATTCTTTGTTTCCTTTCTCCCCATCCTGATTATATATTTTCTTTCATGTACATACTGTACACACAAAATATTATGTATATGTATACATAATAAAGCTACCCCTCCCCTATCCCACTAAAACTCTCTATATGGGAGTTTGATGAATATCTACATTCTTCAATGTAGAATTTAACATTCTTTCCTTTGTACTCACTCCCATGGCATAGCACATTGTACACCATCTGCTGTAACAACTATTACTACGTTATAATCATGTTTGTATTTTTTTCCTCTACTACTTCTAGAGCTTGGGAACTGGGATCCTATCTTATTCATCTTCATATATCTGGCATCTAGCACAAGGAAAGCCATAGTATTAGGCAAGAGACTGTTAAAGTATTTTAACACCAGTGGACCGATGTTATGTATGCCAAAGCACAAGGTAAGAAATGTCAGAGTAGACAAGAAAGACTGGTTCCTAAACAAATCTTCAACTCATCTGCATCTTTATAACTTTACTTCAATCCTGGTTTTCCATCAGCTCTGGCCTCAAGTTTATTCTCTGCAGAGAGAGATCCTTATGGCTTTACTATGGCCCCACCTACATTCTCTCTTGAAAGGTTAGGCCAAGGCTGGAAAACGTTAACTAATATTTGCTGAATATGTCAATCAAAGGCAATCTTGCATAGTAAAGGAGGTCCCAATAGAATAATGCAGACTTTAACTTATCTGTGTGTGTGTGAATGTGCATGTGTACATACATATGAATATGAAAATTATCACAAGTTTTTATCATCTGCTTGACAATTAACTCTTTCAACCACCTTCTTTCTCATATCTCTTATCAGGCCTCCTGACGTACCTAAATATTCAAGACACTAGATATGTGATAGAGCTCCAAAGTACTTAAAGCACTGAATAGCTCTGATTGGTAGAGGTGTCAATATCTGCATTAATGTACAATTATTTCAGCTTTAAAAATTTTCCGATATATGATAAAACCTATTAGTATTCCACCTCTTTACTTACTAGTTGTATGACCTTAGATTAGTTACTGAATTGCTCTGTATCTCAATTTCCTTGTCTGTAAAATCAGAATAATAATAGTCCCTACCTCATGGTAATGTTACGAGGATGAAGTTCATTAAAATATGTAAGGCACTTAGAAAACTGCCTAAAACACAATACTCCATAAATATTAACTTAATAATAGTTATTACAAAAACATTTTCTACTCAAAGTCTATAAAATGTCAATGTTTTCAGAGCAAATTTTTTTTTAATTAAAGATTTTATGTATTTATTTGACAGAGAGGGAGGGAGAGAGAGAGAGAGAGAGCGAGCAAGTGAGCACACAAGCCGGGGGAGCAGCAGAGGGAGAGAGAGAAGCAGGCTCTCTGCAGAGCAGGGAGCCCAATGTGGGGCCCGATCCCAGGACCCCTGGATCAGGACCTGAGCTGAAGGCAGATACTTAAACAACTAAGCCACTCAGGTGCCCCAGAGCAAATATTTTTTGAAAGCCATAACCCAGACTACTTGAAAGTATCATTTAGCCTATTTTTCAGTAGAACAAAGAAAACATTGTTTGCATTTTTTTGGTAATATTAGGTTCAAACACATGAAAATGCCATTTTCATAGGCAATATCAGCAAGTATATATATAGGGTTAACTTTCACAAAGTATTTTGTTAGAAAAATTAAATACATTTCATTGAAATGCATTTAAAATAATTTTAAGCAATTGAACCTCAGCATGCAATTACATTTCCAATAATAATTTTAAAATAATTAAAATATTGCCATCATAAACATCTTTACCAGTCTAGGTATAGATTGAATAGTTTTCTCTCCCCCCTCCACCTCCATTAACATGTTAAAACCTAATCCCCAGTGCAATGGTATTTGGGGTGGGACTTTTGGGAGATAATTAGGTCCTGAGGGCTCTGCTTTCATGAATGGGATTGGTCCTTTATAAGAGACTGAGAGAATACCATGGCCCAATCCACCACATAAAGATAGCTGTCAATGAGGAAGTGGGCCTCACTAGACACAGATCTGCCCAGTGCCTTGATCTTGAACTTCCCAGCCTCCAGAACTGGTAGAAATAAATGTTCGTTGTTTCTTCGGTTTATGATGTTTTCTCATAGCGGTCCAAATGGACTAAGATATGGGATATGGAAAAACCTGACTATACTACTAAAAAGGCAGTAAACACCTTCCTGGTGAAACACTGGCCTTTTAACCAATAGGGGTCAACTTTTCTACTTTGGTTTTCTAAATGGAATTTTATATGGAAAGACTAAGGCAGCTCCAAAAAAAAAAAAAAATAGTGACTCCCTTTTCATTTGAAGATAGCCCAAATCATTACTTTCAATCATAAAATACATTTAAATAGATACTTCCAAAATTTCTGACATTAGAACTTTGATTTCCTTTTTATAGAAGGGAAGAAATATGCTTAAGGATAGGTGATTTCCTTGAAAAAGAAAATTAAAAATCCTTATTCTCAGATCTGAAAAACATGAATCCCTCAAATGTTCGTTACTTTGTTCACTCAACCAGCATTTGTAGAATACCTCCTGTATGCTCAGTGCAGCTCTGATTCTGAGGTCAGAGGTAAAAGTCATTAGCACACCCCCCCGCCCTTTTTGTAAAGATTTTATTTATTTCTTTATTTTAGACAGAGGGAGAAAGCACACACATGCAGGCGGGGCGGGAGGGATGGGGAGAGGGAGAGAGAGAATCTCAAGTAGACTCCTGGCTGAATGTGGAGCCCAATGCGGGGCTCAATCCCAGGACTTGAGATCATGACTGGAGCAGAAATCAAGAGTTGGACGCTTAACTGACAGCCACACAGGCACCCCCATTTCGTCCTTTTCTTGAAGAACTAAGAATCCACAGAACAGACAAATTAAATAGATAATAATAATAAAATATGATAAAAGCTATAAAAGAAACTAGGAAAGGGACTAAACTCAGATTGTAGGGAATGGAGCACAGTATAATCAAAGAGAGAAAATAGCAGAGCATAGAACCAGGGACATGTGAGGGGCCAAAGCAATCAGGAAAACTCGAAAGATTTAGTTTGGCTGGACTGAAGGTGAAGGCATGCGTGCGCACACATACTGCTTACTGTATGTATTCACTGCATATCTGTAACCTAATCAAGGTTAACAGAATAAAGAATACAAAAACAGAAAAAAAGAACAAAAACTTACCATGCTTTCCCCTAGAAATATCCACATACTGGCAAAGTCTGGGATGGATGATGGTCTTAAGGATTTGAAATCGCCCTAAAATTTTGATGGAATTTGGTGTGAGAGGAAGCCCATTGCTTCCACAAACATCATGTGGCAGAGCCGAGGCAAAGAAGGTAAAGGCACCCATTTCAGCATCCTTCAGGGGAAACATTTCAGAGTCCTAGATCTTCTAAAATAATCTGGAAAAGGAGAGAATTTTATGACAGATCAACCAAAAATTAAGCCAGTGTTTTCTCACCTTAAATATGATTAATAATATATAACCTGGAGAAAAATGCCAATCAGAACACTTCACAGTAAAAAATATCAAAGTTAAAAAATTCCAAGATAACATCAAAGAGGAAAAACCACCCAATGATAAATTTACATTGTAGTTCTAAATCATAATCAAAGATTTTCAATGGCATAAAAAGGAAAATATAGAACATTCCCTCTTCGATAACCCCTGACAGTTTTAAGAGTTTAGAGGAAGTCTATTATTCCATATTTATATTAATAAGGAACTTCTGTTTACCTAAAGCTTGAACAGAGAAGATACTATCAAGACCATCAAGAACTTTTCCTTCTCACAGAGTGAGTAAAGTCAGGAAAGAGGAAATATAGATACATAACCATTAACTTTAAATTATCAGGGCCTCTATTCTAATAGTAGTAAAAATTAAACTAGATAACAGAGGCCTCTATAATGTTACCTAACCAATTTAAGTTTTTGTGCTAGGTACTTTACATGTGACCTGTTTATTTTTTTAAAGATTTTATTTATTTTTTTGAGAGACAGTCAGAGAATGAGAGCATGAACAGGTGAGAGGGGAGAAGGGCAGAGGGAGAGGGAGAAGCAGGCTCCCCTGTGAGCAGGGAGCCCAACGAGGGACCTGATCCCAGGACCCTGGGGATCATAACCTGAGTCGAAGGCAGACACTTAAATGACTGAGTCACCCAAGCAACCCTACAGGTGACCTGTTTTTATTCTCTCAACAACCTTCACAGATGTTATTGCCTCCGGTTTATAGATGATTCACGTATATATGTATCTGGAGTGGTCCTATTGACATGGCCTTCAAAGCAAATAATGCCCCAGACGAAGTAACCTGGAGATTAAGGAACTTGCTCCAAATCAATCTGAACCACATCAAGGCAATCAAAACAAAAAGGTCCCTAGACAAAAAACCATTTTTCTCTCACCCAGGTGTCACACTAAAAAGACATTCCATTGGTCAAGCACTGCATGCTTCCCTTCACAGCTTTCAAAATAAAAATGTTGGAATTCTAAATCGAAGTAATAGACCACTTTTCATGTCTGTGCAGAAACCTCATTAAAAACATTAAAAAGAAACATTTTAAAATGTATAAACTCATAATAAGGAAGAGAACAGAAAAGGGCCATGAACTAATGAAAGATTTCAAAAAACTCCAATATAGCATTTTGCATAGAGAGGAGTATTGTCATAAGAAGCAAAAGAAAGCTACAACCTATATTATAGTCAAGAGGTGTGCTGAGTCTCTTCCAATTCAGAGGCTTCAAATCAGAGAAGCAGAAATAATGGGGAACATAAGTCAGAAGAAGGTTTGAAATGAGGAAGATAATGTAGAGGGCTGAAGAAAAAAAGAGTTAACTCTGCCACTGGCCCTCCCAATACAGGGTAGTTATTTACCCTCAAAGGAAAAAAAGTTAAATTTCTTCCCTAGAGATCAAACCAACTGTGTGAGAATTACAGTAAATAGCTGGTATGGTCAATGGTGACAAAAGCAAACTGTTCTTAATTCTAGAATTTGTAGGACCCCAGTTAAGATCTGACCATCTACCCAGCCTTCCTAAAGCAGAGTACAGCAGTCAACAAGCTTATCCATATATACAAAGTTCTCAGACAGACTTCCTTAACTCTGAAATAATGAACTGTCCAGGAGTCATCAGATAGTTGAAGAAAGACTACATTATAATGGGCAAAAAATAAAACGAACAAATTAAAAAAATCTGCCCTGGAGGCAACTGAAATAACTTATGGAAAAGAAAAGAAAAAACAAAAACTGGCTGAAACACATTTAGAAAAATTTAAGATGATATTACATCGGGAGGTATGGCAAAACATATTTCACAAAAAAAGCAGAAAAGGAATTACTGATACAGATGAACAACCTCATTAATATCCAAGAAGTTGCTCATTAAAACTACATGAGAATTTATACTTGCCAGATAGTAAAGATTAAGAAATTTGATAATATATAATGTTAGGAGGATATAAAGAAGTGGAATGTAAACTAATACAATCACTTTGGAAAACAGTTTGACACTATTTTGCTATTCCATTCCTGCAGAAACTCCTACACACATTTAGAAAGGGATACATATAGGAAAGATCAGCATGGTATTGTTCCTTTTATTCCCAAACTGGAAACATAAATGTCCAAAGACAGGTGAATAGTTAAGTATATTGTGGTACATTCACCTTATAGAAGAATATACATGAAAGAAAATAAGCAAATTGTAGCAACATTTAACAGCATAGATGAATCTAGAAATATATAACCTCGAGTAGGAAAAAAACAGCACACAAAATGTATGTCAATATTCATAATATTCAATGAGAAAAGCTAAACAATAAATAATTCATGAATACATTCATATGAGGTAATACTATATTTAAAAAGTAAAGGAATAATAATAATAGTAAAACCTGAGGATAGGGTTACCACTGTATGAAAAGCAGGAGTGAGATTAGGGAAGAACCCATAAGAAGCTTCAAAAATCTTGAGTAATATGTTAGTTCTTAATAGGTGGGTTAATGGGTGTTCATATTATTATTATGCTCCATAATTTCTATATTCTTTACCTGTATATGTGTATGCTATAAACCACATATTTCATCTATTTTTTAAAATTTTAAGATGAAAAATTTAAAAATACAATGAATCGATTTTCAAGGCCAAAATCAATAGAGAAAGGACAGTCTTTTTAGCAAATGGTGCTGGAACAAGATATACATATGGAAAAAAAAAAAATAAACTCAATTCCTACTATTACATCCATGAAAATCTGTGATGGATTATAGACCTAAATGTAACATAAGAGAATATTTTTGCAACCTTAGGGCAGGCAAAGATTTCATAGGCAGGCTATAAAAAAATTTAAAAAAATAAAAAAATAAAAGCACTAACCATAAAAGACAAACTTGATAAAGTGAACCTCACTGACATTAAAAACATCTGCGTATCAAAAGACACCCTTGAGAAAATAAAAATCCAAACCAAAGATAAGGAAAATTTTTTTTACTTATAAATATATGTATGTATATCACGTTATGTATCTATACATTTTTATCAAATACATATATGTATATATATGTGTATACATGATAGCAGACTTGTATCCAGAATATATAAACAATGCCTACAACTCAATAATAAAAAGAAAACAAGTCAATACAGAAATAGGCAAAAGTCTTAAACATATATTTTCACAAAAGAGAACATACAAATAGACAATAAGCATATGAAAAAGTTCTCAGTCATAAATCATCAGGGGAATGCAAAATTAAAACCACAAAAATATGCAATTTCACACCTACCAGAATGGCTAAAATTAGAATGACAGGAAATACCAAGTGTTGAGGAAAATGTGAAACTGGAGGTGATATACTGCTGCTGGTGGGAGTGTAAAAATGACACAAGATCTTTGGAAAACTTTTTGGAAAACCATTCTATGACTCAGAAATCCCAGTCCTACAAGATATTTACCAAAGAAAAATGAAAATATTTGTCCATAAAATTACTAGTATGAGAATGTTCATAGTAGTTCTATTCACAATAACCCCAAATTGGAAGCAATGCAACCATCACATAAGTGAATGGATAACTAAGTTGTGGCTATTTGTCCAGTGGAATCCTACTCAACAAGAACAGAAAAGGAACAAACATGCCAAAATATACATATCTCAAATACATTATGTTGATGAAAGTAGCACCAGATGAGTTCATATTCTATGACTACATTTAAATGTAGTTTCAGAACTACACTTCTAAACTAGAGTGATAATAATGAGTACATAGTGCATTGGGCAGGAAGGATTGGATTGGATAGAGAAACACAGTACATTTTTGGGAACAGTGAAAATGTTCTACATCTTGATTGGGGTGTTGGTTGTCACATGGATGTTTACATGTATCAAAACTCATCAAACTACTCACTTAAAATCAGTGCATTTTAATATATGTACATTTTATCTCATAAAAAATAAAAAATGAAATACAATTAAGATACTATTAGAAAGGAAAAATTAAAAATGAGTGGTTGGAAATTAAATGATTACCAAGTTATACAGAAGTGTTGGAAAATAAAGTTGACAGAATTACTCAGAATATGGAACAAAAAGCAAACAGATAAAAACATAAGAGAAAAGATAATAGACATAGTGAATCAAACCAAGAATCCAAAAACCACCTTATAGCAGTTTAAGTAAGAGAACAGAGAAAAAAAAAGGAGAATAAATTATGAAAGACAGAATAGGAGAAAATTTCCCCACAGCTGAAGGGAAATATGTACTTCAAATTAAAAAGGCTTATAATATTACAGAGGATAAATGAAAATACTCACACTGAGACATTTATCCTAGCTCCTTGCAGTGAGTTCATTGCAAGAATAGACTCACAAGATATGTCATCATAAATTTTCAAAGCGTCATGCAAAACTAAAATTTTTTAATCACTCCAGAGAGAAAACAAATAGTTCAGACATCAACAAATTAAGATAAGACTGTCATTCTCATCATTTCATGAGCAATAGTGAAAGTTAGAAGACAACAAAGCCTTGAAGGACTTAGACATAATTCTGTTTCTATACCCTGCCAAACTATCAATCATAATAGCAAAAAATAATTTACAGCCATATAAACATTAAAAAATAAAATTACCAATCACATACCTTTTGTGAATAAGTATCCTTAGGATGTATTCTACCAAAAGAGAGGAGAAAGACAAATAACAGAATATGTGTGGTTAAGAAACAATGTAACTTACCAGAATGTAATCTGTTCAAATTAAACAGAAAGTGATTGGGCTTCAAGGGGAACATCTTCAAGCAGAGAAATGGAATGGAAGCTTCTCATACAAAGAATGAGAGGACATGGTGAAGAAAGCATGTGATGGCAGGACTTGGTGAAAAAAGGACATGTACCTTTCTCCCAAAAGAAAACAGAAAGTCCTTCGTAGAAGTGAGGAAGGCTAAAAACTATATAGGAAGTAGAGGTTACGAAAAATAAATCACACTTAACTATGGCATAATTTTTTGTCATCATAGAGTAACAAAGAAGAAATCAATTTGATGTTAATATTACAAGTTTTCTCCTTAGTGTGGCACAGGGGTCATGAAATTAAGACATTGGGAAGGAAATGTATCATGGCATACTTTTTGGCCCTGGACTTAGGAATAGTTACAAAAATTCATAATATTGTAATGTTCTATTGTTTTTCAGCACATAAAAAAGCAAAAACAATTGTAGTTAAGAAATATAATTTAAATATTATTAATCGTGACAATGTATAAGTAGAGGTCCAGATAAGGGAAGGTGGGAGTGGTGATGTAGTTTCTGCGGTGGTAAAGAACACAGAGTCATTACTTTCCTCATTTTACCCAATAAGGAAGCCAAATATATTTTTGAAAATTGACATGAAATAATAATTTATATATATTATTTAAAATTATAACATTAACCAATACGAAAACTAAAAATTGTAATAACTATTCAAAACTTTGGAGAAGAGAGGTTGGGGATAGCGTGGGTTATCTTAAGAAGTCAATTAAAAAAAATGAGCATTTTAACTTATTATTCAACAGACAGACCTAAGGTTAGAAAAGGTTAACAGTGGTCAATTTTTGACAAAGAGGACTAAGGGTACGAAAGGAGACACTAAACTGCTGCATTTTATTATGCAATCCTTCTATATTATACTATTTGATTTTCAGTTAGATGGCCTCTATCAGACAACTGAAAATCAAATAACCAAACAAGGAAAATGCAAATTATTCAAAAAGATAAGTCGAAATGAGAAGGGACGGGGAATGATGACGATCTCATCGTGAATAGTTCACACATTTCTTCAACGGTCGAATAATACTAGTTCATTTATTTTATATACATTCCCTCAAGAAAAGTTGTCTTACTGTCCCAAATAAAAACAGGAACCAAGGGCCCTTGAAAAGCCACCACTGACAATTCCAACTGTTCACATTCTCCCACTCCACAGGGAATGTTATGTGTCGACAACCGACTAAACTTTTGAAACCAGAGATAAAACCAAGACTTTGTATCTATGGTGAGTAACGGAGAGCTGCTCCCACATTCTCTAACCTCTTCTTTACGTCTTCCTTTGGACCAGTGATGCAGCGGTTACTCTCAAATAGCTGCCTACAGTTCCCAAACGACTCAGGTCAACGTGTGGAGGGGGGAACGCGGACATTAGCTAGGGATGGGCACAGTCCTCAGCAGCAAGCAGCTCCGCAGGTCGGCTCCGCTTCCGGTGGACAAGCCGGGCCTCCAGCTGCACCTGACTTTCCTCTACCTCCCACCAGCCCCACCCACTACGACAGACAAAACTGACAAACCCGAATACCTGTCTCTGAGTCTGGGGACGCAGGCGGACACAAACAAGGGGTTGGAGCTCCTACACAGGGCCCCAGCTTGTCGCTGTGGCTGCTGCCGCTGCCGCTACTGCTTAGTGTACCAGACCCTGCATTTCAGGTGCTTCTACAAAAGAAGCCGCTCCTGGAGCGCCGGCATTGCCCTTTGCCTGCTAGCTAGATCCGCCAAAATTTCCAGCTCGGAATCTGGCCAGGAGCATGAGTCTCTCTCCACTGACAGCTCCCAGCTCTCCCCGCCCCCACCCTCAATTCTGCCGGGCCGTTTCCTCTGACCTCACAACTCCCACGACACAACGTTGAGGAAAGACCCAGACGTCGGGCGTTTTGCCCCTTGCCCAAACTGGTGACAAAATGTAGCCACCAAGGAAGAAGCGCAGGGGGGTTGGAGTTGTCGGCTAAGGAAACCGAAGACGGAGAGCGTGGTGTGCCTGTGCACAGGAAGGGGGACACAAAACCTGGAGTTAAATCGGTGGAACGCTCAGGCGTTTGGTGGGGACACCTCGTTGGGTCCTTTCTCAATGCTGTCGTGTGCGGGAGCGTGTTCCTAACCGCTCCGGACTGGCGCTGACCGGTGAGCTTCCCCAGGTTGCTCTGTCCACCGTTTCATGTGAGTGATGCCCGTGGAGGGTCCCGAGTAGGCGGGTGGAGATCTGAGGAGTCCCCCTTCCCTTACTGGACTTGGCGAGATAGGACCTGCCCTGCCGATACTCGTGGGAAATATGTTCATACCAGCCCCAGTCTTGGCATGTGGAAGTAGGGTACAGCTTGGGACATTTTGAAGGAACCACGTTTGAGAAGTAGGTTGCAGGGCTGAGGGAAAGGGTGCTACTGGGAAAGATATATTCACAAACACATTTACTGTTACGTGTGCGCGCGCTCCGGTGTGTAGGGGACCGGGGTGGGGGTGGGGCAGGAATTCATCCCTCATTTCGTTAAGCGCCCACTATGTTTCTGGCACTGTTTTAGGCATTGGGTAAAGAGCAATGAACAAAACAGAAACTCCTATCTTCCCATAGTTCACATTTTATTGATGAGGACACATACTAAGCACAATTAAGAAAAACATGCCATATGGTAGGTTGTAATGGGCGCTGAAGGGAAAAGTAATAAAGCAGAGGAGGATATAGTTTCAAATTTTAGTGTGGCCAGGGGAAGTCTCACTGAAAAGACGACTTTCGAGCAAGAGCTGACATTCGTGAGAGAATTAACCATACAAATGCCTTGGGGAAGTGCAGTCAGGTAGAGAGGGAACAGCCATTGCAAAGGCCATGAAGCAGAAACTCGCCTGAAAAGCAGGGAAGCTTGTGGGTTAGAGTTGAGTGAAAGGGTTAAAGCTGGAGACAAAATCACAGAAGGAACAAATCATGTGGAATATTAAGGGTAACTATATTATTGGAGAGTTTTGAGCAGTGGACAGATATAAGCTGGCTTCCTTTTAAAAAGGATCTTACTGGCTACTGTGGGGAGAATAGACTGAAAGGGTCAGGGTGGAAGAAAGATGGGTTTGGAGGCTTTTGTAGTAATCTAGAGGAGACATGATGGTGGCTTGAGTAGGAGTGGTAAGAAATGGCTGGCCAGGTTCTTAGTGCTCTTAGTTTAGATGTGCAAGAATATTGGTGTATGATGAGTTAATTTATTTTAATTAGGATTGGGAAACACTTTAAAAATGAAGAGTAGTGTGAGTTTTGGAGTGACAAGCAAGTTAAAGTCATAGCTTTGCCATTTAATATTTGAATTTATAACATTTGGATTATAATATTTGGATTTAGACCAGTCATGTGATTTGTCTTTATTTTTTTATAAAATGGAAATGTTATCCCACAAGGTTGTAAAGCTTAAGTGAGCCTGTATGATGTGCCTGGCCCATTAAAGTAGTGGCTGTTGTTATTAGGTGGGTTCTTGAATAAGAAATGGGGAAAAGTACTGAGTGCTTCTGTGGTTGGAAAAGGATGGTTAAGCCCGATTGAAGAAAATCTGAGCGACCTAGACATACCCTTTTTAAAAATTTTATGCATATTTCACTGGACAGAAAGACTTTCTGTTAATGACCATAGTGCCTGAAATATATGGACTGTCTTCTCATAGCCATCTATTCTATAGCAATCCCCTCTTAGCCATCCTTAAAGCCCTCCAGAACCCCTTGTGTGTTTATTAGTAAAGGGGAAGAAGGCACTCTGTTGAGTAAAGAAAAACAATCAAGAATAAAAACAAATTTCCAGTTAACAAAATGAGTAAAGTACAATGTACAGCGCAGTGACTATAGTTAAAAATTACTGTATTTGAGTATTTGAAAGTAGCTGGGAGAATGGATCTTGAAGGTTCTCACAAGAAAAAATATTTGTAACTATGTATGGTGAAGGTTATTAACTGGGTTAATGTGATCATTTTGCAATATATATAAATATCAAGCCGTGTGTGCATTACAACTAATCTGATACTGCATCAATTATACATCAAAAATTTTTAAATAGAAAAAGTGACACAGCTAATAAGTGGCAGAGTTAGGATTTGAATTCTGCCAAGTAAATAAGTAAATAAAAAAAAAAGAAACATTCACAAAAAGAATAATTTTAAGTCTGTTTTGGCAAAGGTTGCAAAAACATCCCTGGATTTATTGCCAGTTACCAGTGCTGTATAATTTGAGTATCTCTGGGATGCATTGTTCTTAGATTATTTAATTTTATTATTTACCTTTTTAAAAATTCTGACTTTTGACAAACATTTTAAATCGTAGTAGAAATTTTAAGCTAGTTCCAAAAAGTACCACATTATGTAGCATGATAATAAAGATGTTCTCCATATGAGGTGATTTGGCAGTTAGACTCTGAAGCAAGTGGAGGACGAAGATTGGAAGATTAGATTAGGAATTGATGGTTTGGGGGGAAGATAAAAGTGATTAAAATTACTATAGTTTATTAATCCTGATATACATGCTTTTCTCATATTTACATTTCTAAAATAGTCATGCATTTATATAATTGTTGTCTTAAAGTTACTATGAACTAAGTGGCACCTGTGACATAGTTGTCAATGCCCCTACTTATGCATACTTGGTCATAACTGTCAATATTGTCATCAATTCAGTTATGCGTAATGTTAGTATACACTAGTTGACTTTAATCTCCATTTTAAGTATCCTTTATATGATGATTTAAAATGAAAAGTTAATGTGTATGCAGAACTATAGGGAAATGAGTTATATAAGGTAAAAACAGGGCTAAATTTAAAAGGGATTTTTCAAATAATACAGGATGTGTGCCTTTTTCTTAATTGTACATAAAATGACAGAGCATCTTATGATTGGAGCCGTTTTACAGTTGGTGGCATCTTAGATTTGATGAAATAAATATTTTACGGCATCTAAGAGGAATATAAACTTTTACATAATTGAAGTTCTGGAACAGTGAAATCAGGTGTTTTGGAATGTAGAGAGACACTTCCAAATTTTTGTAGCATTCCTATATTATAAAGGAGTATTGAAAACCTGAACTTGAAACTTCCATTTCAAAGTTAATAGCTTATTTGTTTATATTTGGTCCTTAACATTGAAAACCTGGGGCAGGGAATTTATTATTTAGAAGGAATTACTGGATATAAGACTGATGAATCACTGAACTCTACCTCTGAAACTAATAATACTCTATATGTTAGTTAATTGAATATAAAAGACAAAAAGATTTATTGGCAATTTAGAATCAGTGGGGAAAGACTACTGAGGAAATTGCTGAGGTAAAGGGAAACCATTTGGAAATGACAGAAATCTCAGAAATAGCCATTTGTATATGTTTTAATGATTAAGACATCTAAATTCATGTATTGCATAAAATCAGCCTCAGCTTTTATTAGTGGCATCTTACAATGGCTTTTTAGGTCTAATGAAATATAATGAATATTGTTAACAAAATTAATGTTAAGAGGCAGAATAATTTAGATAATACTTTTCAAATGCTTTTTGTCATAAAAATAAGGTCATTATTTTTTAATTTAGTAAAGGAAAAAAAAAGTCTAAACTGTCCAAAATTCTTACTGTCCAAACACAGTTAACATACTCGTGTACTGTTTTCTTTTTTTCCTCTATGTTTTACATTTGTAGTTACTGTGTGTGCAGTTAAGTATTATTTCTGTGTAATTTTTTCTCTGTGTAAGTATTTTACATTTATGATGTGCATGCAATTAAATATCATGTCTATTTTATCTCCTAATTATTAGATAAAATTTAGTGCAGGTTAAGCCAGTATTCCCAGTGTTTTAGAGGATACTAGTTCTAGTAAATGTTGATAGGTGTTCCTTGGTTAGGATTCTGTGGTTAAATACATTTGGAAACTCTACATAATTATGTCTTTTATAGAAATTATAGCTTGGATATTAAAAGAGCTAAGTCCAGAATCAGACAGATGGTAAATTTTAATCCTGTTATTTACTATCTAGTCACATGACCTAAGGCAAATTAATTGTAATTCACATTTTGTTCTCTGTATAATGGAATTAATTACAGTACTCATAGGTGATCTGTGTAACACATTTAGCCAGCCCGTAGTAAATACTCTGCAAATTTTATCTGTTATTGTTATTATTAGCGTTACCATCTGTGAGAAACCCTAAGTCTGTTAGCACATTGAAAGCTCTGAGGAGACTAAGGGAACTTAAAAGTTATGAAATTCAATAGGTACTCAGTATAAAATAGAAAATCACTATGGAGCTGTTGGCACACAGTAATGAAATGAGCACTGAGTTGAATGGTGCAAGATTTGTCTGAGCTTTAAGCTTTAAGTTATTATACTAGCACTGTTGCCTTAAACATAACCTCATTTAAATTTTTTTTTCCAATTTACTGTGTTTCCCTCATTTGTCTGAAAGCTTAGTGAGTACAGAGAACATGTTTAATTTTGCTCTTTACTATAAACCCAGCACATGGCTCAAAATCAGGAAATATAAGTAAAATTGGGGTCATGAACTTAAGTTTTTTTTATAGGGGCCTGGCAGGTAGCATAAATGGCAGACAACAGGGAGTTGTGCAGTCTGTTTTGCCTTGCTTAAAGCATTCACCTTCAGCTGTTTCAACATTGTTAACCTTGGAACACAAAGACATCCCTGATCTCTGTGGTGATAGTTTGTAATCCCTAGAAGAGACTAGAGATCAGGACCAAACCCTGAGAAATATAAGCATTAAAGGGACAAGTCAAGACAAAAGAGCCCTCAAAGGAGAGGTACCAAAGAAGTAGGAAGTGAAATCAGGTGAAACTGTCCTCATTTTATAAATTAAGACTGAAGCACAGGGAAGTTAAGCAACTTTACTAAAGTCACATAGCTTATTAAGTATATGATTCAACCAAGATTTGTTGGCTGTGATTACTTAAAGAAAAAAAAACTGCTCTTCTGCTAGTGCTAGTGATCAATATCTGCATATTGCTAGAAAATATGGACATGAACTTATGCATACTACTTATATTTTTGAAAGTTTAAAAACAGTTAATTTACAAGTACTAGAAAACCTATTTCCAGAGCTTCTAATTCTAAGACCTGACTAGAAGCTAATCCAAAATATCTGAAAAGGCATGTTAATTTTGACATCATGAATAATATTGCGAAGATAACCAGTTATCTAGGAGTAGAGAAAAAGTAGACACTGGTTAACAGCTAGTGTGTTTTATAATCATTTCTAAGTTTTATTTTGCCAAGAAAACTTGATTATTACCAGAAAAATGACTGCTAGCAAAAGATATTTCCTCTCTCCTTCTAATGAGGCTTCCTTTGTAGTGGTATTACTGATATTGTGGTAGTTAAGGTAGTTACCAGTAGCCTGTCACTGTATGATATATGTTATAAATGTTGGAAAATTGCTAATTATTGCATAACCAAATAAGGACTTTGTCATAAGTAATTAGGATATATTTTCAGATTTTAAATTCGGACACTCTTAAATTTGTGGTTCACTGAATTTTTTTTAAGATTTTGTTTTTTTTAGAGCAGGTTTAGATTTGCAGCAAAATTAAGCAGAAACTATTTAGTGAATTTTTATTCTTTTCTTCTTTTCCTTAAACCAGAACAGTTTACATCATTTTCATAAAACAGTTTTTCTCTTGGTATTCTTGGCCATTTGTGTGCTTTTGGCACAATGGTATGTATGGCTCATGCTGGATTGCTTTGCCTTCTGAACTAGAGCTGGGAACTGTTAATAATAGTCCTTAGAAGACTTTCACAAGGCGTTCAGAATGAAATCTGCTATATGCCATTGAGTGTTCCTTCTTTCTGTACCAGTTGTTTAAATAATCTTAAGTCTGTTACCTTTAGTTTCCTTAATTATGATGAAAATATCTATTCATAGGAAAAAGTATAAAGATTTTCAGTTGGCTGTTGTCTTACTGTATTCCCTTGGACAGGATTCCTTGGATATATTTTGTACAGTATTATAAACACAAAATTTAGAATTAATGTAAGTGTAGTAATATTTATCACCCCTATAGACTGTATACCATTCACAAAGAAATTAGAGTGTGGCTTAGCCAAATTATCTAAATGTGCTTTAATATCAGTCTCTGTAATTTGTATTTTTATTATGTTCTTAACTTTTAAGAAAATGTAAAAATCATACCTAAGGATCTACAAAATATCATGCCCATAGGTAAGCCACACTACTGTGAGCTTCTTGGAGGTGGGGATTGTACATATATCCTTTGTTGTGTTCCCAAAATTGTGCTCATTGCCTGACTTTTTTAGCTATGTGCCGAAAATCTTGAGTATTATTCATGGTACCTCATTTTGCAATATATCAATGCTATGAAATATATAAAATGATCTCCATTTTACAAATGAGAAAACTGAGGCTCAGAGAGGTTAGGTAAGTTGTTGAGGGGCAAAAGGGATTTGATTCAAGGTCTTGTGATTTATAGGTTCATGTTCTTTTTATTAAATTACTTTTATCTCATTACTCTTGTAACAAGTTCTTAATATTCTAAATAAGGAGAAGGAGTAATAATAATATGTACCTTATGGTGTTGCGATAATTAAATAAGTTAATATTGTGAGGTGCTTAGAAAAGGACCTGGCAGATACTAAAGACAAAGTAAACACTAGATATTATTATTACCCAGTAATACCTATCAGGAAATTTGAGATGACTTCTGTCATTTATAATTATTTTATATATGAGTGGTTTATTAGGATCACTGTATTCTCTCTCTGCTATCATCATTTTAAGACTTCATGGCCTGCGGGGTGTCTGGGCATCTCAGTCATTTGGGCGTTGGGACTCTTGATTTAGTTTCTGGTCATGATCTCAGGGTTGTGACATTAAGCCACAGGTCCAGCTCTGCTCTCAGCACAGAGTCTGTTTGTCCCTTTCCCTCTGCTTTCCCCGCCCCCGCTTGTGTACTTTCTATTTCTAAAATAAGTAAATAAAACTTTAAAAAAAAAAAAGACTTCATGTTCTAAATATGTTTTTCAGTAACATTTCCCTTTGTTACTAACACGTTTTCCCTTTATTTTTCATGTTTTATTTATACAGTTATTTGGTTAAAAATGAATCCATTTTTACTGAATATTTCAAGTGATACACAATTCTCAGTCCCGGTTTTATTTCACAATTTAAAACTAGACCTTAATCTAAGTAAGTATTTATAGAGTTATAAGCAAGTATAAAATATAGAGGTATACATATTTTTAATTAGTGTTAGAGTGTTATCACTTCCTTTTATCCTGTTGTTTCCTCTTAGTGGCTCTATGTATGTGCTTAATATATTCAGCTCATTTGTGTTTATGTTTTGAAACATTCTTTCTTATTAAACTTATGCCTATGCTTCAATATGTATTACAAAAGTCATATTTTATTTAACTCACTTTTGTAACTGTATTTTGCAGGTAGTTAATAGATTTATCAACTCAGTAAAATTATCTTTTTTTCTCTTAGCCTAGGATTTATGATCTCTATTTTGCGAATTATTCTTAGTCTTAGTTTTGAAATTTTTTGTGTGAGTCAGGACAGGAATTTCATGTTTTGCTCGTGTATGTGAGATAACTTTTTGTACCTGTTGGCAAATTCATGACAACTATTTAACACTTAAATCTACTTGTTTCTTATCAGTTAAGATATTGGTTGCCTGGGGATTTTTCTAAAGCCTATCACTAAGGTCACATTTATTTTAATATTAACTCATCAAATTTTTCTTTGCTACAAACGTAAAAGCTAACTTATTATGCTAAATCAAATACTCTCTACTTTTCTTGAGATAACTATTTTCACCTATTGAATATACTTGATTATTATGTTAGATTAAAATAGAAAGACATTAAAAGAACGCTGTAAAGAGGATATTAAAAGTCCAGAAGAACGTAGCTTTTTTTACTTTAACTTTCTTCATCTGTTCATTTATACTTTTCTCTTAAATTCTAAAACAACATTTGAGGAACAACAACAGAATATTCTGTGTCCGTGTTGGTAAAAATTGGCTGAATTTAAAGTTCATATCTTTATTTTCAATTTTTATACCTTTTTATTCTTTTGCTCTGTATTTTTTAAACTGTTAAATAATAGTCCATATAGAAAATTAGCAGTTTACTATGACTTTTTCAGATTAACCTCATTTATATTTTCTTCATTTACTAAATATGTTCTTTATTTTTATCAGGTTTTTTTTTTTTGATGGTTCTGTATTATAAATTGTCAACTTTAGCATAAAGTTTTTTGAGAATTGGTTCTCTTTTTATAAAAAGGTAAACATTTCAGAATGTTCTTTATATAGGGTGGATATTGCATAATATGAAATTTTCAAACAATCCTGTATTGTTCATTCATTTTAGCCAATTTTTTTCCTTTATCAAAAAATTTCACCATTTTTTTGTGTATCACTTGTTTAAAATCAAATTACTTCAGCAATGCTTGTGTCATTGTTATGCTTTATTTTGTAAATTGAAGTTAATCAGGTAAAGAACAGTTTGTAGTAGTATTAATAATTTTGTCTTTTGTCAGTGTGACTATTTGTCTTAATATTCAGCAGTTTAAACTTTAACATTATGAGTTAATCTCAGAATGTTTGCTTACACGTATTTTTCTGCACACTGACAGGATGTTTTCTAATTTCTGTGAATTATTATAAAATTAAAATGATAATTTTCTTTTACAAGGGTCACAGTATATATGCTGACATTATCTCTGAGTTGGCATGTCATTAATATTCATATATTCCTAATTGTTGATCTTTTTGTCTTTCTTAATTCACGTGTTCCTCCTTAAAATTGTACGTAGTTAAATAAACAGTAGAAATATCCAGTATACAAAAAAATAGCAGTAAAAGAGGGAATTCAGCAATTCTTAACTTTGGAACACCGGGGTGGCACTCAGTTATAGCTTGCTTAATTAAGGTTATTGTTATTCTTTTCTCTTAGTATTCCTGTTTTGCGTCATAATACTCTGCCGTATTTTAAAGCTTTCTTTAAAACTTTCCAACCTAAAATGTGGTTAAATAGCATCTTTTTTGAGTTTAGGGGAAAAAAATTGATTGCCTCTTCCAAACATATTGAGGAATTAGTTGTTTAACATTTCTGCCATTTGGTTTGTTGCTCTATATCGGAAAAGTGTTTTTCTAGTATATTGATTTGTTAGAGTAGAAGATATTTTTCCTTTCAGACTGCTTGCTCATAGTGTCATGTACAATACATTTATTCCTTCTGTGGTATAATTTACCACTTTTATTTTTTCACTTAGGATTTTCTGCCGTTTCTTGGCAAAAATGGCAACTAATGGTGCTGTTCTAAAGAGACTGGAACAGAAGGGTGCAGAAGCAGATCAAATTATTGAATATTTAAAGCAGCAAGTTGCTCTTCTTAAGGAGAAAGCAAGTAAGAGCTTTTGCATTTTTGGAGGAGATCCTTAAAATGAATTCCTATGTGGACAAGAGCACAAAAACTGTGTTTACCCCATAAATATATTCCATCATCTTGAAGATAACTTTTAGATTCCTTTAATATTTTAATTTTGAGTGAAATGATATTCTGGAATTGAGATAAATTAGAATTGGTATGTAGTGAATGTAATGTAGAGAAAACTATTATTTTAAGAATGCTAAAGGAAAAGTAATGTTTAAAATAAGTTCATATAGAATTAAAGATTAAAATGAAGAAAACTGGGTAAAATCAAATATGAACTCAAATTTATCTCCTCTAAGAATATATACTTACCCTCTACTAAAGCATTTTCTGAAATGATTTTTACATTTTTTCCAGTACGTCTTTAAGTTTTACGTAGAAATTGTTATGATATATGCAAAAATATCAAATCTGAATTTCTGCTCTTAGGATTTAGGTTGATTTTTGTTTGTGTAAATATATTTTTTATTTCTCAATAACCAGTGTTAATGGTATAATGAAAATTCCCAAGTGTTTTAGAATAACTAAAAGAAATAAATGCTTTTGTTTGCTGCATAAGATTGTGAATGGTTAAAGAATCATGCAGTTACTCTTCAAAATATTTTTTCTTTATTCTTTTTTCTTAATTTTAAAATACTTTATTTTTTATGTTTTGTAAACATTTTTTCTTAAAGTTCTTAAAGGATTTTTTGTTATTTTTCTTAAAATTTTTAATATTTTTTTCTATTAGTAAGATAAAGATTAGAGATGATCGGTGCTTCTGCATAAATTTTTTCTCATATGGGTGGCTATTAGCTTGACTAGCATTTCAGTTTTGCTAATGAAAAAAAAAAGGAACCCTTCTATACTTATTGCATATTTATTCTTCACCTTTATTATTTTTTGATAACCTATCCTTGGTGGTTCTCAGTCCCATTGTTCCTATGTTACAATAAATATTTTGTAAAATCTCTTAATATTCTGTAAAGAAAATATCTCTTAGATAAAATAACCTACCTATACACATAATTTCAAAACGTATATTAACCATGTATATAAGATAGAGGAAAATTAAAAAGAAAGTAATATATAAATTGTAATAATAATAAAAATGTGTGTTTTAGTAAGTACTTAGGCAGGACTGTCCTGCCAGGCATATGAGAGAGTCCTATGCTATATGGTTCCCATATATGGAATCACCAAGAAGGCAATAGATATAATGCTAATTGGTATTTAGTCTGCCTTTATGTAGGCAACTCTGATACCAGAGACAGCTTTCAGTGTGTTTTTTTTTTTTTACTCAGAATGATGAATAATTCTTTAGGGAAAGCTGTGAACAAAACAAAGTACAATCTACTCTTGATTTGTAAGATACTTGATTTATAGTAAATTCAGGGTGTAATGAAAATGTTTAAGAACATTTTGTGTTTATATATTAAAAATAGGGTCAAGTCTCAAATAATTAACAGGATTTTCGCCTATACAAATGTACAGTGGGTTACTGGAAAATTCTGCAGAATGTGAAACAGCTCTTAACTTACAAGTATATCTAGCATATTTCGGGACATCTGGCATTCCTGACTCCTGCCCAATAAATGCCCAGAATGACTCCTGTTATTTGTGACAACCAAAAATACTCCCACAGATTTTAAAAATCCTACCTACGGAGCAGTACAAACCCCACTGAGAATCATTGTGTTTCTTTTATTCTTTTGTATACCCTATTGCTCACCTTTAACACACATGTCTTGAGGAAATCTTTGAAGCTACTTCACTCATTAAATGTTTGGCTAGCTCAGTGTGTAAGACATTAGGAGTAAAAGATCATTCAGGTACTTTTTCAAGGCAGTGATTAAAAAGAAAGAAATGAGAATAGTTTTTTTATGGTTTGCTATCGTTAAATCTCTGGCTTTAAAAAAATGATGTGTCTAATACTTGCCTCATTTTGACAGTTTATTTATTGTTGACACTTTGAGTCCAGTTCTTAAGTTGTCATTAGCATCTTTATAGAAGCTAGAAAATGATTCCTAAACAAAACTTTTCTGTTCCATTATTTCACAGATTTTCTTGCTTTTTCTCTATTTTAATTATCATGTTACTCTAATAAATATTAAACTGATACAAAGGAATTGGCAAACATTTGGTTATTGGTATTATCCTAGTTATGTCTATACTGCTATGCTCTTATCAAGTAGTATTCATAAGAAACCTTTTAGAAAACGTGGCTATATACCTGGATTTTCTTAATCTAGTTTTGCAGGCGACTTTGAGAGAAGAGAAGAAACTTCGAGTTGAAAATGCTAAATTAAAGAAAGAAATTGAAGAATTGAAACAAGAGCTAATTCAGGCAGAAATTCAAAATGGAGGTAATTAAATACAGAAATGATAGGTTGTTTTGATTTGTAGTAATAATTATTATATATCATTAATTGTTAATTAGGTATTATGCTTGATTTCTCATTTTATCCCCACAGTAGTCCTTTCTCATGCAATCGTCCTCCTTTACAGAAGAGAAAATGGAGACTTAGACAAGGCAAATGATCTTGCCTGAGCTCATGCAAAAAGTTCAGACCTGGGGTGCAAAGGCTTATGCAATGTTGAGCGTGTTTCATGTGTTTGTTGGCCATCTGAATGTCTTTGGAAAAATGTCTATTCAGGTCCTGTGCCCGATTTCATTGGTTGATGGTGATTACTATTTTTGGTGTTGAATTATAAAAGTTCTATATATAATCTGGGTATTAAGCCCTTAACAGATATATTTTGGATATTAGGCCCTTAACAAATATATCATTTGCAGATACCTTCTCTCATTCAGTTGGATGCCTTTTTGTTTTGTCAATGGTTTCCTTTACTGTGCAAAACCATTTTATTCTGGTGTAGTCCTAGTAGTTTAATTTTGTTTTTGTTTCCCTTGCCTCAGGAGATACACTTAGAAAAATGTTGCTGCAGCTGATGTCAAATTACTTCCTATTTTTTCTTCTAGAAATTTTATGGTTTCAGGTCTCACATTTAGGTCTTTAATCCATCTTGAGTTTATTTTTGTGTATTGTGCAAGGAAGTGGGCCAGTTTCATTCTTTGGCATGTAGCTGTCCAGTTTTCCCAACACCTTTTGTTGAAGACTGTCTTTTTTCTATTGTATATTCTTACCTCATCAGGGAAATCCTATTGTATGCCTGAAACTAATATAGCTATACGTTAACTGTACTTGAATTAAAAAAGAAAACAACTATGCTTTTAATCTCTCTGCTACATACTTCAACTTGATCACCACTGTTCCCTATTAGTTACTGAAAATAAGCTGTAACAATATTTAGCTGACATTTATTGTGTTATACTGTATGCCAGGCGCTGTGTACCGAGTGCTTCACGTACATTATATATTCTATCCTTAAAATGTTGTGTACCCACGTCCTTGTTTTATACATGAGGAAATTGAAGCTTACAGGTATAAGGCAATTTGCCCAAAGTCATAGTTTTTAAGTTAAGCAGCTCAGCACGTAATTATCATTTCAATTATTATGTTGTAAATAAAATTTTAAATTTTATTGAATTATTTTAAAGGTGACTAGATAAATTTACATCATTATAAAACAGTGATAATAATAGCTCTATTACAATTTCAAAGTACCATACAGGAAAGCATTTGATTATATTATACAGAATCCTTCCTCGGTCAGCTAAGGAGGCCCAAGTATAGTGAAAGTCTCTCTTACTACTTCCTTTAGAATTATCCTGTCAGTGAATAAATCATTTTGAATGCTATAGTGTGAGCTCTACCCTTAGTGAGCTAAACAGAAGTAAAGAAAAATCAATATAATGTGTGCTTACAGCTATCAACTAAAGAGAACATTGTTTGTCAATGGAAAATCTCATCTTTTCCAAGACAAGGAGATTTAGAATACAGGTACAGAATTAAATAAACAGTTAAAATATTAGCAATGTAAAACTGTTTTCCATTTTACCAGTTCTAAAAGATTGCCCTGGAACACTTTAAACTCTGATCTTATTAATAAAATGCTAAAGCAGCAGATTGGTAGTTTGAATTAATGTATTGCATTCTGTTGAATGGTGAGACATTAAATAAGGGTAGATGGAGTGTCACATTACTAGAAGAAGCAAGAGCCTCCAGGGAACTTAAAAATACCTCAGAAAAGTGGTCTGAATATTGGCCAGAATTTAAGCCACATCAGAATCCTCATAAGGTTATGTTTTTCCATATTCACTAGGCTATGAGAGTGTTTTTAACATTTCTGAAGGAATTTTCTTCCATAAAAAGTTGTTTTTTGAAAGAGAATTATAGACCCGTCTCTCCATTAATTCTGATATTGAAATGACTATTATTAAAACACTCTCTCAGTTGATTGTTCAATATAAAAGAAAACCTGAGGGAAAAACATGCCATTTTGCCAAAACATGAGAGGGTAGTCTCTGGAGACAGACTGCCCGAGTATAAATTCTTATTTTCCTACTCACTGTGTGTGTGATGGGCCAGTTTTTTAACTTCTGTATGGCTCATGTTGATCATCTGTAAATGGGGATGTGAATGGAACTTATTGCTTTTAGGGTATTTATGAGAATTATAAGAGTTAATTCATATAAAGCATTTTGAAAAGTGGGACATAGTCCATAATACATATTAGTTACTGTTGTTATCCATAATTTTCTCAGTTATTAGTGATTAAATGAGAATCATTTATTTAACTTTTATCATGGTTAAAATGTACTTAATTTCTTGGCAGCCTTTTTATAATCTCAGACAGTAAAGACTTAATAATCATATACAGTGAATTTTTCTTTTAAAAAGAGTTCATATGACTTTATTTTATTTTTTGTATCAGTGAAACAAATACCATTTCCATCTGGTACTCTGCTGCAAGCTAATTCCACAGTTTCTGAAAATGTGATACAGTCTAGACCAATAACAACTGTAACTTCTGGTGCCAAAGAACAGATAGGAGGAGGAGCAGAAGAAAAGAAGATGAAAGAGAAAATTGAAGTGAAAGGTATTTTTAACCTTTAAGGTTATTTGGTTCTTGACTGGTTTATCAGATGTCAAAAATGATAATAATAATGGTGTCAAAAAGAAAGGTTGAAACCTTCATGAAGTAGAATAGACAGTATGATATTGGAACATAGAAACTGGGCCTAAAGGATATGTGAAGATTGACCAGGTCAATAGGGTAAGAATGTGGATTTGAGGTGGAGTATGTTTTAACATAACTAAAAACATAAAAAGTAGAGATTAAGCGTAGGGGCCCATATGTAGTTTGGTATGACTAAACTTTAGTGTATATTCAGTTTCAGAGAAGTCACAGGTAGAAAGTTAGCTTGGGACTAGTGACAATAAGAAGGGGATATTCTAGTCAAAGGAGAATGTCTGTTAGGCACGGGGGTGTAAAGTTTTTAGCAACCTATAAAATCTGGAGTAGGAAGTGTATCACCATCTGCTTATACAGCCAGACTAGAAATCTTGTAGTTAACCTTACCCTGTCGTTCTTCCTCAATTTGCATGACTAATTGACCACCAAAACATACAGCTCCTATCACCAAAACATATCTTAGAACCCAGCTCTGTGGCTCCGTTTTGTTAGGGGCTACCTTTGTTCAAGTTCTCATTATCTGTCATTTGAATTAATGTTAAAGCCTCATCTTTTCTAATTTTCCTTACCTTGCCGCTGAAGCTATTCTAATCATAAATCTGACTCCTTTTTTACCTAGTCTCCTTTACTCCTTTATAAATTTCATTTTTCCAGGTTTGTCTAAAAAAAGTACTTTTATAATTCATTACATGCACCTCTCATAACACTTATACTCACTTAAGGGTTTTTGGAAAATATAAAATGGCTGAGGAATTTGTGAATTAACTTAAGCCAATTTAGCATCTAATACTTGTCAGTTCCTTTTTAGTAAATATCAGTAAATTTTCTTAGAAGTAGGTAGGGGTTTTACATCTCCTACATAACTTCACCGCTAGGTGGTATGGTTACAATGAAAGCAAGTCAAACTAATTCTTTCACTTTATAAATTTATTAAGAAGTAGGAACAAAACAATCAGATAGCCTGTTCTAAGTATGATAAAGTTCATACCCAAAGGAAGATACACTGAATTTGTGACTGCAGGATTAGTCAGTCTTCTAGTAAATGAGACGATGGAGTCTTCCTTTGTGGGAGGAGGAAGCACACACGACCAAATGGAGCTCTGTGTCTAGAATGCCTCCATCCAGTGGTACTTTTCTGTGATAATGGAAATGCTGTATGACTGCGTCATCCAGC
The DNA here is from genome assembly GCF_017311325.1 of Ursus maritimus. NCBI lineage: Eukaryota > Metazoa > Chordata > Mammalia > Carnivora > Ursidae > Ursus > Ursus maritimus. The sequence continues at coordinate 2,545,599 of NW_024423453.1, forward strand.
ATAGTAGCCAATAGTCATGCATTGCTGTGGAACATTTTAAATGTTACCTGGTATGACTATGGGACTGACTTTTTTATTATTTTAAATTTAAATATAAATAGCTGTATGTGGTTGGCAGCTACCGTTTTGGACAGTGTTGGAATACAGGGCTGTTTCGGTGGCATTTGGCTGCTACAACTGCCAGATTCCAAAATTCTGTTCATGCAGAGACTGTGGTTACCATACAGGCTTTCTAGACTGCCACATGTGAGCATCACTTATTTTTTAAGGAAATATTCTTAAAGTCTTTTATGATGACTAAGTTCTTAGTAGAGATGTGGATATTTGCAGTCACCTCTGGAATGTGGACCCCTGATAAAAGTATTTCAGATGCCTAGGAAGTAGATTGAAGTTAAAAATACAGGTTGATATATAGATGTACTATTATACTGCATTTTATCAAATACATCGATTACCACTCAAAGGTAACTGCTGTTAAGATTTTTGGTGTATTTTCTTCTAGTAATTTTATATATTTATTTCTATATCATTTGGGTTTTTACCATTTAAAAAAGTCTTTGCTAATATTATACATGGAAAATGGAATTTTTAAAAATTTGTTAATTAGATTAGAAATTGCCCATTATTTTGAGCTAGCTCTACCTCTTCTTCTGTAAACTGTCTTTGTATAATTGTGAATGTCCTTATACAAAATCATTCTTTCCTACTCCAGGCAGAATTATTCATCTCTGTGTTGCTCTATTTCTTTGTGTATGTGATGTTTGTCATATGTTCGTTATGTATATCCATCTTCCTTAAAAGAGAGTTTCAGTGCCTTAGATCTCAGTAAATATTTGCTCAAAGATTAAAGTATGGTTGAAAAGGAGAGCTTCTAAGCCACAACTGCATGCTTATCTCTGCCCTGTAGATTGCAGGTAAATAAGTTTTTATTTTGTTTTACATTTTTTTCTGCTAGAGAAGCTAGATGTAAACTTAAGGAATATGAACTCTTCACAGGTTGTGTTTCGACTCAGTGGCCAGAGTAATCAAATGCTAGTAAGAGTTAGATTATTGACATAAACAGGAGGATTTTTAAAACGTAATCAGAATAGGGGGGCCTGGGTGGCTCATTCGGTTAAGCAACTGCCTTCGGCTCAGGTGGTGACCTCGCAGTCCTGGGATCAAATCCCACATCATCCCACATTGGGCTCCCTGCTCAGCAGGGAGTCTACTTCTCCCTCTGCTCCCGCCCCAACCTTGGCTCGCGCATGTGCACACTCTCTTTTTCAAAATCTTAAAACAAAACAAAACAATAAAATGATCTCTTCTGCTCAGTTGCTGTGGATAAACCTAAAGCCCTAATAAGTCTTCTGAGAAATACAAGAAGTGTAGAAATTCATTGTATACTTATTGGTGTGTTTAACTGAAGAGAGAAACATTTTGTCAGTGAAATTATATTTGATTGTAGTTCATTCTCTTAGCTGGTACTGACTGTGGTGTTCTTCCTAAATAAAGGATTTTTCCCTTTCTAAAGAGTCACAGTAAAAATTTTAAAGGATTTTTCTCCAGTTCTGTTTCAGGGAAAGGCAGACTTTCTCAATAAATATCCATTTAGTAAATACCTTAAGCTTTGCAGACCATAAAGTCAATTATCACAACTACTCTGCCATAGAGTAAAAGCACCCATAGACAATACGTAAATGAATGAACGTAATTTACCAACTTCTACTCTGTCTTTAACTAGAGATTTAGACAGTTATTCAACAGAGAAACAGCCAAAATAGGGCTTGAGATGTTATAACTTGAATAATTCTTTCCTTTGTTATTACTGAAATGAAGGTAGAAGATAAACACTCTTTCTTTTAAGGCTCATCAGTATCGATGTTAGGGAGTTTTCTTAGTTTATTTTACTTTTGTTTTACTTACAATGTTTAACCATTAATAAATATTTCGTAGGAGAGAAAAAGGAGAAAAAACAGCAATCGGTAGCAGGAAGTGCTGATTCTAAGCCAGTAGATGTTTCTCGTCTGGATCTTCGAGTTGGTTGTATCATCACTGCCAGAAAACACCCTGATGCAGATTCTTTATATGTGGAAGAAGTAGATGTTGGAGAAACAGCCCCAAGAACAGTTGTCAGTGGCTTGGTGAATCATGTTCCTCTTGAACAGGTAATCTGTACAGTTAAAATTACTTTTGCATACATGTCACTTTTTCTTGATGTTTTCCCGTATAATTTTGTATTAGGTGACCATGCAACAAGAGCCAATATTGATTAGTTCATTTGGTTAATTTTAATAAAATAATTTTCACCATATAAGTACATAAAACTACCAAAAACTTGCAATAGCATTGTAAGAGTCAAATTCATGAAGATAGAAAGAAGAAAAGTGCATTATTTTTTCTCAGTTTTTAAAATGTTTTTAGTTTGGTATTTTATGTATAATACATTATAAATATTTTTATCATCATTGTTCTGTCATGGAATTTTATTACTCCTTGATTTTTTATAATCACTGTTATATAAACCCAGAAGGCATCAGTCTAAAGTGAGATTTTTTTTTTTAATAACTCAAGAAATATTTTCATGCTTGAAGTAAAAAGAAGAGAGAGGCTCATGGAGATTAAACTTGTAATTTTTAATGGTATTTATTTGTTAAAAACTGGATATTTAGTATTTTGTTGTTACTTAGGCATTTAAAATATGTGTGTGTATGCGTTTATAGACACAAACACATACGTATTTCCGATGGTAGTGGAAAAAATGAGGCAGTAATGATTTTAATTTGGTCTTTGAAGACATGTTCTACAGTAATTTGAGTTATCTCTTTCCTCTGCCCCATGGTGCTTTGGAGATCCTGCAGAGGCTGTAGACTTTAATATTAAAATAGTTCTGCTTCTCCGTTCATTGCCAACTCTGTTGCTTATTGGCTTTGTGAATGTGGATAAATCCCCACTTTCATTCATTCGTTCATTCATACTTTCAGATGCAAGTATTTATTGGATACCTGCAGTGTACCAGAATTATTCTAGACAAGGGCTATAGCAGTGAATTAAAATGATAGGTAGGTAGATAGGTAGATCTATTTAGGGAAAAATCGAAAAACAAAAACCTGCCTTTGTGAAGCTTACAACCCTGTGAGGGAGTCAGAAAATCATGATATATAGTATATTAAATAGTGGTAAGTATTAAAAGAAAAAGTAGAGAGAATCTAGGAGTTGTTGCAGTTAGGATGATGTCATTTTATATAAAGTGGTTAGGGAAGACATCACAAAGAAAGTGACATTTAAGTAAAGGTCTAAGAAAATGAAGGAAAGTCCTATGTCTCTCTAGTAGAAGAGTATTTCAGGCAGTTCTAAGTCAGATGTATGCCTGGCATGTTCAAAGAACAGCAGGAAGCAATGTCATTATAGCAGAGTAAATAAGGGGAAATGTCATGCAATATGAAATCAGAAATAAGGATGCCAAATGACATAGGATTTTATAGATCACTGTAAAGACTGGCTTTTATTCTGAGTGAGATGAAAGCCATTGGACAACTGTTGAGCTAAGGAGAAATGTGGTCTGCCTCATATATTAATAGGATCATCTGGCTCTGTTGAGGGGAGAAAAATGGAAATGAGATTAGTGAAGAAGTTTCTCTTATCTATAAAAAAAGATAGACTTGGTTCATGCGCGTGCCTTTTTTTTTTTTTTTTTCCTGTTTAACATTTGTCTTGTGTAGGACCAGAACTTCTTCATAACTACTTATGAAGTTAGGTTCATAAGAAGCCCTGGAGAAAAGAACCAATTGATCTTAAGCCAGCTCAAATTGGAAAAACTTCTCCTCCTTTGGGCTTCCATCTTTTTTGTTCCCATAAGTTGCAGAAAATGTCCTCTCTTCCAAAAGCTGTCATTCATAGCCTTAAGCAAAACTATTTATATACACATCTGTATCTAACCTATCAAGGCAGTAGTATTAAACATTTTATAAAGCAGGAGCACTTTGCCCCCACAAATTGCATACTACACTGTGTAGATTGTGTATTTTTCTAAGGTAAAGGTCCATGGGTATCATCTGATGCCTTAGCAGTTGCATATAGCTAACCCTTTTGTTTTTTCTTGTACATATTTGCTATAACTATTTTTTCCTAGGTGGCATTTTTAAATTATTTGTATGAAGATCTTAATTCATGAAGACCTCCGAAAAGGGGACCTCTTGAATTTGAATCTTAAGCTTATTATTATTATTATTATTTTAAATCAGAATCTGGGGGTAGATTTACCATAACATTTGTTTTTAAAACCATATTTTATTTAGAATGTGCCTTTTCTCTTCCCCTGCGGTGATAGTTCTCTCATATGCCATTTTACTCTAAGCCTATTGAAAGAATATAAACAACTGTGTTCCTTATTTTTGCTAATTGGGGGAAAAATTAAGACACCTCAACTTTTGAAGATTAAAGAAATTTCTGTTCACTTCTATAACAAATTGTGGAAATAGCCCTAAATGTTAATTGCAGTGTACATAATGCTTGAATAAATGATTAGTAGTATTTTTTTTGGTATTTGTTATTGAAGTATATTTGACTTACAATATTATATTAATTTCAGGTGTACAGTTGTTTCAGTGATTTAACATTTCTGTGCATTACTCAGTGGTCACCACAATAAGTATAGTCACCATGCAAAGTTACTAAAATACTGACTGTATTCCCTCTGCTGTACTCTTCATGTCCATGACTTACTTATTTTGTAACTGAAAGCTTGCACCTCTTAATCCCCTTCACTTATTTTGCCCATCCTCCCATCCACTTCCCTTCTGACAACAAGTTTGTTCCCTGTATTTAAGAGTCTGTTGTTTATTTCTTTTGTGTTTTAGATCCTACATGTAAGTGAAATAATATAGGATAGTCTTTCTCTGTTTGATATATTTCACTTAACATAATATCCTCTAGGTCCATCCATGTTGTCTCAAATGGCAAGATTTCATTCTCTTTTGTGGCCAAGTAATATTCCATTATATCTATGGTCCACATTATGAACATTCTACACACACACACACACGCACACTCACATACACACACCCCTTTATCCATTCATCTATCGGGACACTGGAATTGATTCCATATCGTGGCTATTATAGATAATCCTGCAGCAAATACAAAGGTGCATATTATCTTTTTGAATTAGGGTTTTCATTTTCTTTGGGTAAATACCCAGTGGTGGAATTACTGTATCATACAGTATTTCTATTTTCAATTTTTTGAGGAACCTCCATACTGCTTTCCACAATGGTTGCACTGGTTTACATATCCACCAACACTGCATGAGAGTTCTTTTTTTCTCCACACGCTTGCCAACACTTATTTCTTGGCTTTTTGATAGTAACAATTCTGCTTGTTGTAAGGTGATACCTCATTGTGGTTTTGATTTGCATTTCCCTGATGAATAGTGATGTGAACATTTTTTTATATATCTGTTGGCCATCTGTATGTCTTCTTTGGAAAAATATCTACTCAGGCCCTCTGCCCATTTTTAATTGGCTTGTTTGTGGGGTTTTTTTTTGGTGTCGAATTGTATAAGTCCTTTATATATTTTGGATATTAATCCCTTGTGGGATATATCATTTGCAAATGTCTTCTCCCATTTAGTAGATTGCCTTTTTGTTTTGATGATGGTTTCCTTTGTTGTGCAAAAGTTTTTTATTTTGGTGTAGTCCTAATAGTTTAATTTTGTTTTTGTTTCCCTTGCCTGAGGAGATATTATCTAGAAAAATGTTTCTATGACCTATGTCAAAGAAATTGCTGCCTCTGTTTTCTTCTAGTTTTATGGTTTCAGGTCTTAAAGTTAGATCTTTAATCCATTTGAGTTTATTTTTGGGTTTAGTATAAGAAGGTGGTCTAGTTTCATTCTTTTGCATGTTCCCAGCACCAGATATTGAAAAACTTTGTTTTCCCCTTATATATTCTTGCCTCCTTTGTCGTAGATTTTCTGGGCTCTCTATTCTATTCCATTCATCTGTGTGTCTGTTTTTGTGCCAGTACCATACTGTTTTGATTACTACAGCTTTGTAGTGTATCTTGAAATCTGGGATTACGATGCCTCCAGTTTTGTTCTTTTTCAAGATTGCTCTGACTGAGAGTATGCTTATGGCTAGAATGACTTTCTTTGATGCCTGTTCTTGCACTGGGCAGGGTTTACTTCCAGTGTTGTTGAGGGGCTTGTGAGCTCACTGGTGGGCCAGCACTCATCTTAACTGTCTGCAGTTAGCCTCTGCAACAGCTACAGGCATACGAAGGGCAAAGCTTGCTCCCTGTGCAGCCTACAAAGAGAACTTCTTGCAGGAATTGTGGTTATGCTGGCGTAAAGGTCCCTTTCTTTCCAGGGCAGTTGTCGCTTTGGAGTGGTCTAAGCCCTGCCTGCTGTGTTTGACATAGTAGGATCTCCTTTGGAAGGGCACTTTCTGGTGCAGGTAGATTAGGGGTACTTGGCTGCGGGGAATGCTGGGGTGGAGGGCATGTAGGGTTGGTAAGTTAGGTGAAGAGAGATAGCATTGGCTCTTGCAAGCTTCAGGCCATCTAGGGGGCAGAGGGCAAGAAAAATGACGCCCTCTAGCACCTCTTTCTTTCCCAGAGATATTTCCTGTAGATCTTTGCCCCTCCTGCGTGTCCTAAGATTAGTCAATAAATCTCCTTCACATATACCTCAAGCACTTTCCAAACTGCTGCTTTTGTACTGTGTCTAGTGATGGCTCTTTTCAGTGTGAAGACTCAATTTACTGTCACCCCCTCGTTTTCCCAGTTAAGCCCTGCTGAGTTTTAAAGCTTCTGGAGTTAAATGCTGCTGATTTTCAAAGCCAGATCTTATGAAGACTCATTTTCCCAGTTTGGGTCCATCTGACCCTCTCACTCTTCTGTGTTTGTGATATCCCTCCTGTTTGTGGTTATTTGCCAAGGTTCCTAACTGGTCTCCACTCTTTCTATCATTGTCAATATTGTCTTCTCTCTAGCTGTGGATAACCAATTCTGTCCATCTTCAGGTGGATTTCAGAGTTAGTTGCAGTAGATGTAGTTATTTCATTGATGTGTCTGGGACTAGGGAAGCTCAGGATCCTCCTACTCCGTACCTTCCCGAGAGCGACAGAGTCCCAAGAGTAATTTTTAAACTAAGAAATGGATCTTACATAGTATTGGAAATGATCAAATATGTAGGGAGAAAAAGGATTGTTCATTTATTTTAGTGCTAACACTAAGCTAAATGCTTTACATGCATGTTACAATTTAATCCTGGAGTTGGCTTTTTAAATTTGGTATCATTTTCCTCATTTTGTGAGGAAAAACACTTCAGCTTTATATAACGTCATTGCTAGTACATGGCAGCTAAATTCAAAACCAAATCTGTTTCAGTCTAAAACTTATTTAACTGAAAAGTCGTGCCTGTGCTCCTTTAACTGTAATGTGCTGTCAGTTTGTGGAATTTCTGTTCAATGTTTATGTATAGCTTCATAACAACAGTAAAAAATTTTGGACACAGAGACAAAGATACATCTACAAAAATAGAACATTTTATGTTTAGCATATTAGATGTACCTCAGTGTATTCTAGGTGTGATCATGTAAATCTCTGTACATCTTTAGTCACCAATTCATGTTTCACACAGATGCAAAATCGGATGGTGATTTTACTTTGTAACCTGAAACCTGCAAAGATGAGGGGAGTAGTGTCTCAAGCAATGGTGATGTGTGCTAGTTCACCTGAGAAGGTTGAAATCTTGGCACCCCCTCATGGGTCTGTTCCTGGAGACAGAATTGTTTTTGATGCTTTTCCTGGTAAGTATTTATTAGTCATTATTTAAAACAGTTTGGAAACCATGTTTTCTTCTAATGTTTAGTTAAAATTGATTTAGTTAAAATCAATCTTATGTATGACTTCAGGGCTTTACCTTAAGTGACCATTATTATTGAGATTTTATTATTGAGTTTCTTGAGATTGGTTCGAACATTAAACACAACCATCTAACCATCACCCTCCCCATGAATGCATACATTGCATAAAATGCTAGAGAGGGTTTGGTCTAGGGAAAATGCTAATAATACTTACATAGCAGAAGTGTGATATGGATAGAGAACTAATTAATGTGCTGCTGAGTCTTTGAAGCTATAGATTATCTCAGAATGCAGCACAGAAAAACAAAAAGAAGAAAAGTTCATACATGGGGAAGAAATGTATAATTCTCAAAGTCCATCTAATAATGTACTTGTATATGCTATTACTTGACTTTAGGATATAGAGGAAGAACTTTGAGTTAAAACTTGTATTTATTGTAGTAATCTCAAAGGAAGTTGCTTTTTATTTTGCTTGTTTTCTTCAGTAAAATGTTCCTGAGACAGATGAAGCTTCATAATGTGTGAAAAAGTTTCTTCAAATAGGTCATTGAAGCAAAAGAGAACTTGTCAGATACAGAATAAATATTTTAAAAGGAGGTAGAAATAGTTAGAAATCAAAAGATACGCATTTAATTTAAGGTTGTTCATTTGATTAGAATAATAGGGAAAGTAGAAGTAAATTAGGCTAACAGAGAGAATCAGATCTAAAAGTCAGAATTGATTTGGAGATAAATTTACAGAAACAGCTGAGTTTTAATAGCAAGGCTGATGTGATTAGATGGACCTGTTTTTTTAATCCTATGTTAACTGTATTGTGTTTGATAAAATACTAGGATATGAAGGATTTTAACATTGGACTAAGATAGAAAATACGGATGAAAGCATGGGTTAGTTTTCTTGAAATTCAGCTCCACCCTCCTAATCAAAAGTAGACTAATCTAAAAAACGCAGAGATTGTTTAGCAAGTATCTGTCTTTGGATGTATGTTTTGAACCTTGGTAGAGTGGAAACGATAATGGTCTGTGTTCTAAGACTCTTTCTCATTAAACTAGGTTTTGGGAAAATCCCATTTAGAATCATTTCTTAAAGCAGCATGATGGCTTTTGGTCCTGGGAGCATATAATTACCACTGTGCTACCACAGTACCAAAACACTTCCCCAAATCTCACACTTGGGGATAAATCATCATTTGTATACCTGACAAACCTGAAATTCTGTTGAGAAGTCTTACTCACTAAGTTGGAATAGAATGAAAATAAAAGTAAACTTTTCCCTTTAAGATTCAGCATGCATTTTTAAACAAGGAAATTCTGTTTACCTTTCCAAGTTAACATTTGTCTTCCTTTCTATTTAAACACTTAAGATTTAGTATGTTTTCTTTAAGTTTTATTTTCTGATGTAAATTATAGAGTTACATGCTTAGAACTGGAAGAAATCATCTACTATAACCCACTATTTTACAGATTTGGTTTGAGGCCCAAGAAGATTTAGCTACTTGCTTAAGGTTATATAGATTTTAGTGAAGGGATCAAACAATAAATGTGCCAGAATTTCTAATACTGTAGCATTTTTGTTTGCTGATTGTTGCTTGCTGTGAGTTAATATGGACTGTTTCATTAATGAAGGCTTATAATTCTTTTATTTCTATCACCATTTCATTCCCTTATCTCAAAGAATTAACAGGTAATATTTCAGCACTTGAATCAGGTTTATCTGAATGCTACTATTGAGTAAATTGAAAGATTTTCTTTAGTTAGTGACGTAGCATTAGAGATGCTTATAGCCCCATATGGATTTCTTGTCTTCACTATATTCTTTAATCTGTCCGTTTGGCTATTTGTGTGTTTATATTTACATTGTTCCAAAGTCTGATGTTTCCTGCAAATTCATAGTTTCCCCTTGTGCCTCAGCACATGGATTTGTGGAGAAGGTACGAAAAATAGTTGTAGAGTGAAAAAAAAACAAAAACCTAACCCTTAAAATGGCCTGTGAAGTTATTTTCTTATCATTTATAATAGCTTAACCAAGGTGAACAGCATCAAGTAATTGATAAATTTTAGGATGTGAGGTCTGTTAATACCCATCTTGCTTATGCTTCCACATCAGTCGCTTCTGTAGCCATAAATCTGAGAGGAAATAACAGTTAATTTTACACAACAGGCCATTACTTTCACTTTTTTTTTTCTTTTTCCAGTGAGAGCCATGATTTATCAGTGCTTTATTTTTCAGCATCTGTTTTACATTTTAAAGCTTAAGGTGTCTGCTGGTACATTTTGATGTTCACTTGATGTGTTCAGTGTTTGGAGACTTACATTTCATGTTATATAAAGTGTGGTATAAAAATTGCAATTGGGGCTCAAATCTTTGAAGTGCTATTTGGCCTTGAAAAGGCTTTTACCCTAACAACTGTTTATTCCAACTATAAATCCAAAAAGTACATAGAGTTTAGAAAATGCCAAATAATATTTTTATAACAGTGGCTAGAAACCCTCACCACCCAGTACTTTTAAAATTTTCAATGTGTGAAGCTATGCATTTTAGTATTTAAATGTGGTAACTAGTCCCAAAGCACCAAGCAAAAATAGCTTGACAATCATAGAAGAACAAATAGAAGACAATGGCAGTGACAGCAACTTTTTGACAATGCACTCTTTTGTCTAGTAATAAATGACAATTTGTATTCAGACTTTTAACTTCCAAGATCATGTTTATTTTTATTGATATTGTCTTATTAATAAATGTAATTAGTGGTTAATCACAGAGCATGTCTGATATATATGAGAGTGTTGAATGTTTTGATCCATTTATTATTAAAAAATACAATTGTCTAAATTTGATTTTTCAAACTTGTCTATATTTGATTCTTCTCTCCAAAGCCCATTTCAGTCAGGTTTTTCTGCTCATTATTTGCCCAGAACTGTTGTGATCAAGATCACGAATTAATCTCTGTAGCTAAATATCCGTGGTTAATTTTTAGTCTTTTTCTTAACCTGGTTTCTGGCACCACATTCTCCTGGTGGTCCTCTCATTGGCTGTCCTTCATTGGCTGCCCTTATCTCCTTTGCTGATTCTTTCCCACCTCCCTGACCACCTAACATTGAAGTATCCCAGACCTTGGTCCTTGCCCTCTTCTCTTTTTCTTTCCACACTTAGCCTCTTCTGTTTTCCTTTCCATGTTCATTTTCTTGGCTATTTTATCCAGTCATTTATCTAGCTGCCTACTAGACTTTTTCACTAACATATACCAAGGAAGAATACATATCCCCATCTTTCCCCTAGAATTCCCTTTTTCCATAGTATTTCCCATCTTATCTGAAAAAACTCCATTCTCTCAACTTTTTATTTTCTCACATATCTTCTTCAGAAAATCCTAGTAGGGGTGCCTGGGTGGCTCAGTCGTTAAGCGTCTGCCTTTGGCTCAGGGCGTGATCCCAGGTTCCTGGGGTCGAGCCCTGCGTCGGGCTCCCTGCTCCGCTGGGAGCCTGCTTCTTCCTCTCCCACTCCCCCTGCTTGTGTTCCCTCTCTCGCTGGCTGTCTCTCTGTCTGTCAAATAAATAAATAAAATCTTAAAAAAAAAAGAAAGAAAAAGAAAATCCTAGTAATTGTACCTTTTGAGCCTATCTAGAATCATTCTCATCTACACCACTACCACTTTGGTCCTTGTGCCAACATCTCTTGTTGGGAAGTCAAAACCTAAATGATCTCCCTTGCCATTCTTCCATCTATTTTCAATGATAGCAGGGAAATTGATGTTAGTCGTTATATTACTCCTCTGCCCAGAACTATTAAAAAGCATTTCGTTTGACCCAGAGTACAAGCCCAAGTTCTTCTAATGGCTTCCCATTATCTCCATTTACCTCTTGTACTCCACACATCTTCATTGATGACTCCAGTTGAGCCATTGGCTCTTTGCCCAGTTAGCTACATGACTTGGTTCCTCATCCTATTGAAATCTTTTAAATGTTTTTTTTTTCTTCGAAACACTTATCATCTAATGTACTATATGTTATTTATTGTCTGCCCACACAGAGAAATGTAAGCATCATGAAATCGAGATTTCTGGGTTTTTTTGTTATGGTGGTTATTCACTGCTATATTCCTAGCATCTAGAAAGATGCCTGGCGTAGAGTAGAAACTTAATAAATTGGTTAATGATAGACAGAAAGAAACGTACTAGTAAAACATGGAAACCGCCCCCTCACCCCCAGTATTTGGAGAACAGGTCTGAGCATCTGCTTCATTATTCTCAAGATTATTCCTCGAACCACCAAACCACTTATTTCTATTGATTAGCTTTATAAAGTTAATTCACTTTTTTTCTTTTAGATTTTATTTGAGAGAGAGAGAGAGCACAAGTGGGGGGAGGGGCAGAGGTAGAAGGACAAGCAGACTCCCTGCCGAGCGGAGCCTGCCACGGGCTCGATGCTGGGACCCTGAGATCATGACCTGAGTGCAAGTTAGATGCTTAACTGACTGAGCCTCTTAGGCACCCCAAATTAACTGACTTCTATTTTCAAAGTTATACTTCAGTTTTTGTGCTACAATTGGCAATAGTTACAATTATTATATCTCAAAAACTTAGTTAATCAAACATAAAATAATTCAGTTAGTGCTAGGCTTTTTATGGACATGGTAGATATCAAAGAGAAGCTGATCATCAATGAGCATTCTGTGTAGAAGAATGGCCTAATTCAAATGAAGTTACTGATTTTTATTCCAGACTTGTGAATGCCTGGGACTTTGGAATTTGTATTTATTGCTTTCTGTAGGTTTTAAATTCTAAGAAGGTGGTCACAGCTTTTTACATCTGTACAAACTCCTTTCTGAACTATTTCCTATTCCCTCTGTGCTTTGTTTACAACGAGTTGGCCTAAAATAGTCTCTGAAGGATTAGTTCTCTTACATTATGTGTAACCGCTTCCAAATTGTGATTATTGGCATATGTTTAGCAATTTCAGGGGCTCTTCAGTTTTTAGGTTTAAGAACTTTTATTGATATCATTTAATTATTTTGGATAGGCATGTCAAAAAGGTTTAAAAAAAAGGAAAACAGGAAAATATGATTGGAAGGACGTAATACACAGGAATGATGAAAGACTTCTCTGGACAATATAGTTCATTAAAACACAATTGTTTAAAATATTAGGTATGTTTTTCATGGTAGGTGATTTGAACTTGCATTTCAAACTAGCTTTATACCCTACCAAATAGTATATTATTGAGGAACATCTTGAGTGAGCCAGAAAGTTAACACTGCATCCAAGACTTTTCAACTCTAATTTATATTTTATAATGTGACAAGTTTTAATTATAATCTCAAAATTTTATTTGTCTGAATCTGTTTCATTTATTGAATAAAGTCTCACAACTACATTCAGAGTGTCCAGGTAATTGAGTCTGGTGTGTTGAAAGCAATAGTCAGGCTTTAGAGATTCCTCTTAGTAGTTTCTAGTTTATCTTTAGTTCAAGTCTTTGTTCCTGGAAAATTATTAGTCTTAGTTAAGAAGTTAAAGCTTCAGATCTTGACTCCACGGTGCTGGGTGACCTGGGAACCTTTCTGAGGCTCATCTTTTTTATCTATAAGAAGGAGTTTTTAATGGTACCTATTTTGTGTGGGTTTTGTGACATTTAACTTTTGAAACACTTAGCTACCTGCCTGATATTTTAAGTTCTTAGCTGTAACCTTTGTGCCTCAATTTCCACATCTGTAAAAAAAATAATAGCATTTCTGTAGTTGTACTGAGAGGATTGAATGAGTAAATATATGTAAAGCACTTAGTGTACTGACAGCCCATAGTAAGCACTGTGTGTTACGTATTATGAATATGATTTCCTATACATGTCAATATCTTCCTAGATCTGAGAAGCTTAGTTTTGTGCTGCATCACAGCTTTTTTGTATTTGGGGCTTATGTCTACATTTAGTAAGAACCCATACAATCTGTACTCTTGATAAGAAGTTTTCACACAAATCTGGGATGCTCTGCTTCTTGAATTAATCCATTATCAGTTGGCAACATCTTTTTTTGGGGGGGGGGCGGCTAGGGGAATTCAGAGTTAGTTCTCAGGCCTCCCTGAATAGTATCTCTGCCTCCAGCTTTCTAGAATTCTGGAATGCCCACTTCCCCACATGATCTGTGTAAGCAAAGTAGGATTATGTTTGTAGACTAAGGAATAGTTTAGAAACAAAAAATAAAAATCTTATACTTATATATTGATATATTTTTCTGTTCTGTTTATTTATTAGTTCTCTATTGTGCAAATGCTCTTAAAAGAATAAGAGAAATCCTTATCTTTTATAATAGTCTTTCAGTTTTAGTTTCATTGTATGTTCTTCTGGAATAGATACATCTTTCAATTAACTATTCTGTCATCTCTGAAAACCTGCTTATCTGAGGACAGTTTAGTATGTTCTTGCCAGTTTCATGGCAGTTTCTGAAGAGCTAATAAAGAACAAAACCACTGTGGCCAACTAATATACTCAGTTTTGTTGTTCTGTTGTATGAGTGGAGAATTAAAAACCAATGTAGGTAATATGATGTAATCAGAATATAAAATATAGTTAGTTCCAGTAATGTTAAAAGATTCTGTTTAAAGTAATTCCAGAAGATTTGAACTCGGTAGTCACTTTAGAAAAGATCTAGAAAGTTATATTTCTATCATTACTGAATTAGACTTCAGAAGAGCTCTTCTTATTACCTCCGGGAAAACAATTTTATTTCACACTAATTCTTAAGAAATATGTTACTTTTCTTCATTGTTTCTTGAACTGATTCTTTATTCCAAATGTTATTGAACATCCCGAGCTACTAAAATGATGTTACATTAAACTTTACTTTCTACTTCCTTATCAGTCATTAGATAGAGGGATTGTTTGGTGTTGTGGTGGCCCTTAAGTAGACCAGATGTATTCTACAATATGTGTTTTATTGATCATAAACTTTTAGTGTGGGTTACGATAAAGAGGGAGGATGGGTTATTATCCACATGTAGGAATGTTATTTCTTTTCTGAAGAATAGTTTTTCAGGAGCCAAGATGCTATACTAGCAGAACAAGGGTTTTGGTGTCAAATCATAATTTGTTGATCATGTAACTTTGAGCAGCTCATCTTCTTTGAACACCAGTTTCCTTATATTTAAAAGTAAAGTGTTGTGTGCATTGTATGCAACAGTATGTATTTCTTGTGCTTAGCAAATGCTTGTCCTTGTCTCCTTATTAACCCTTTGTATCTCTTTCCATCTCACCAAATGGAATGGGCAGCAAATGAAACCTAAAGTAGTTACTGTTTTTAGCTAGATAATCTCAACATTTAATCCATTCCGTGGTATCAGTAAGAAATCTTTAAGCACTATAGCAGCAATGTCATCATTTATTTTGTGCATTGAAACAGAGTAAAGCATAAGCTGTTTGTGCCACATGTAAAAAATATAATGCATCAAATTATGCTCTTCATCTCTTCAGTTTTTCTGTAAATATAGAGACAAAATGAGTCTTCTTATATTTTTTGTTTCAATAATTTGGGGAATAAATTCTTTTAGCTGTATTACCTGCAAAAATATTTATTATAAGAGTAAAAAATAATCTTTCACATTTGTAGTTAAATGACAAAATATTTTTGTGTGTACATATTTAGTTTTGTTTTAACAAAGTCACTTGTACACTTTTAATGTTTAAAACTGAGCATCATCTTTCCTTTCCAGTGAAACAACAAAAATTTTTTAATAAACAAAATTATAATAGAGAATATCAATTCTAAATGAGATCCTACAGGTTCTGCTGATCCTCGCACCAGCGGGGCTCAAGTCATTATTAGGAGAGAATTTTATTTTAAAAGGTTAGCTTAAACTGCAAGGGTGTCCGTTAAACATCACAATTAAACATGTCAAAGGAAAAGCCATGTTAGGAAATGACATTATTTTATCAATCAAAAATATAAACTGATGACATCATAAAAATAAAGTATACGTTAAAAGTAAGTGTTAAAATTCTGGTCAGGTCTAAAGCTCAGAAAGTGTTGCCTAGACAATTCACTAGAAGTCTCTATGGATAATTTTATTTGATATGTTAGCTATGTAACTTTTTTTTCCCCCCATAGGAGAGCCTGACAAGGAACTGAATCCTAAGAAGAAGATTTGGGAGCAGATCCAGCCTGATCTCTTTACTAATGATGAGTGTGTGGCTACATACAAAGGAGCTCCCTTTGAGGTGAAAGGGAAGGGAGTGTGTAGGGTTCAGACTATGACCAACAGTGGAATAAAATAAAATAAAATGCTTCATTTACTGAACTACATCGGAGAAGACTTTAATAACAATAAAAAGAAATATATTTGTCACTTGTACCTAAAATATAACTGGCTTTTTTGTGTGTTATTTCTCTTATAGACTTGACTGGTCTTTTAATCAGGTATATATTGTTTTTAATTGGTTATAGAGACACTACATTTTTACCTATGGTTTTTGCTCCTTTATAATATAGGAAGGAAATCACCTATGTTTTGTGATGATTTATTTTTTAGCAGGGATGTTGGTTAGCAGATTGTTTTTCTTGATACATTTAGATAACTTGAACTAGATGAACATTTAGTTTCCTGTTTGTAGGCACATGATACATGAAATTTTAAGCCCTTGGG
Source organism: Ursus maritimus (assembly GCF_017311325.1). Taxonomy (NCBI): domain Eukaryota; kingdom Metazoa; phylum Chordata; class Mammalia; order Carnivora; family Ursidae; genus Ursus; species Ursus maritimus. The sequence goes on from NW_024423453.1 coordinate 2,562,072, forward strand.
TTTTTAGTATACTGTGTATCTGTATTGTAAATGTCTTCTCCTTTTGAGAAATGACAAGTTAGAATTTTTGTCAAGCTTATTAGCTGGTCATATTTTAATAATATTGAAAATGACCAACTGTTGATTCTAGAAAGCCAGACATCATAAAAGCTAGGAGACGTGGCGCTTGAACATTATTGCTGTTGCTTACCAGAGTATCAGACCTGTATACTTAAGGTGACTTTTTTAAAAGAATGAAATTTTTCAACTGTGTGCTGAACTTTTTCTTTCCTATTAGCAAAGTAATTAGTAATAAATTTTGAATAACTATAAAGAATAAATATATTGCAAAGTGTTTCCAATGCAGTTTCCAATAAATTGATGTAAAAGCAGCAGTCTACTTTTTTTATTCTAGGTGATTATAAAGATTCTTTGGCTACCTAACTAAAGATTATTTGTAGGTTGTTACTTTTAGAAGAGCATTTAAGATGGATATATTTTGCTTTTTCATCTACTATCATACTGTTAGTATATTAAAAATTGTTATCAAAGTTAACATACATATATATTAAGGTGTCAAATGCCTATTTTTCACTCATCTTAACAGATATTGTAGGAACAATGAAAATTAACTTAGGAATTAGGAGCTTTCAAGTTCACCAACCTTGAGATGATGACTGATGATTTGGGCTACCGAAAAGAAATACATCTGTGGAGGTAGGAGTGTAGATATTGTTTAAAAGAAAAATTACACAATATTCTAGCTGTTTATAGCCTCTAATGGAGAAGCAAAACAAAAAAATTGTAAAACCCTGCATGCCAGATTCTAAAAGGTATAGTTAAATTTCGTTTGTTGAAGTCCATGGAGTTCTGGTAGTCCAGTTTTATGTTCTTTCTGAAAAACTAAATATTAACAGAGCATCAATAACAACTGTTAACAACTAAACACAAGTGAATGTCGGAAGTTATTTTGTACTCAGGATATATTATTCTTTTGGAAATAAGACTATGACAAAGTCTTGTGATTCTGTATTTTCCAATTTTCCCAATTATATTAAATTTCTTTTATAATACATAAATTAATATAAATTAAAGAATATAAATTAATATAAATTAAAGAATCTAATATAAATTAAAGAATATTTCAACTACTGAGATAGTTGAAATATTTATTCCCAATTTTTATTTTATTTTTTTAAAGTTTTTGTTTGTTTGTTAGAGAGAGATCATGAGCCGGGGGAGAGGGGGCAGAGGGAGAAGCAGACTCTCAGCTGAGCAGGGAGCTCAAAGAGGGACTCCATCCCAGGACCCTGGGATCATGACCTGAGCCGAAGGCAGACACCTAACTGACTGAACCACCCAGGCGCCCGATTCCCAGTTTTTAAAGTTACATAAAGCATTACTCAATCAAGTTATCAATGCAGCCCCATTATTAGTCATCGTTTTTATAGAAAAATAATTATTTGATTTGTATTGCTGGGATGAGAGAGCTCTTATGGAATTAACAACAAAAATGGCATTGTTCATGAACTGGACATAAACCTTTTGGCTTTGGTATTCAGCCCTTTAAGGATTTCAGCAGTAGAAGTGGTGTTAGGTCACAGCCTAAACAGATGGTGCCTCTTGACTTCTATTTATGTTTTGTGAAATAAACCAGGAAAAAAAAGGTAGACCCTCTCCCAAGATACTTTCTTATGCAAGGTTAACGTACTATCTTGCAGTGAATGTTGGGAGTACTAACTTTTCTTACATTTAGAAATTGCATGTGTATTATTCTTTTGAGATGAGTACATGTTGATTTTAATATAAAATTGGAATTTTTTTCCCCTGCCTTGCTTTTACCAAGAACATTAAGTACTGTATGGATACAAGAACATTAAGTGCCCACCAAACAGATATTTTAGTGTTCTTTTTAAAAGTATGTAAATTCCTATTTACACTATTTACAAAATACTCCAAGTAACTCATGGTAGTTTAATAGCATGTCAGCAAATAAAGGGTGTGGATAGGGCCCCATAGAGCAACATTAGTGACTTTAACCAGGTCCCAGTCTTGGCCCTTGGCTTTGCAGTTTCAAAAACCTGCGTTTGTAGATGACTTTCAGAGATGCTAACATATCCATAGAGCTTAGTATTAGTTTTGAAGCCAAATTACCTAGTTTTGATTCCTGGCTCTACAACTTAAATGTGTTCAGCTTGGGCAACTGCTCAGCCTTTATATATTTTACTCCCCTCATTTAAGATGAGTATAATAAAGTATTTATCTCAGAGTTATGAAGACTGTGGGAGTTAGTACCCACAGAGTACGTAAAACAACTCCTAGAATGTAATATATATTATTTTGATACCAGTTTATTCTAGGGATGCTCCTTTTCCAGAAACCAGTCTTCTTGAGATATCCTTAGAAGTTGAATTCTTGTTCAGAACATTACATAGTGTATACGAAGACCCAGGAGACTGTGCCCTTGTTTTTCAATCGACCTGATTGTCCATCTGTGCCAGATGTAGTATATCTTCCCTTGCTGGAGATGTTCCTTACTGCATTACTGAAATTTTCCCTCTTACCCATGAGCTCCCACTGAAATTTCTTGTTTAGATATTTAGATAGTAACCATCCCTGTTCATTGATGCCCTTTGACTAGTTTAGTATTAATGATAGTTTTTTTATTTTTTGACGTTTCTTTTCCTTTATTTTCTTTTTTCTTTTTTTTTTTTGTTTTAATGTTTTTTTTATTATGTTAGTCACCATACAGTACATCCCTGGTTTCTGGTGTAAAGTTCGATGATTCATTAGTTGCGTATAACACCCAGTGCACCATACAATACGTGCCCTCCTTACTACCCATCACCAGTCTATCCCATTCCCCCACCCCCCTCCCCTCTGAAGCCCTCAGTTTGTTTCTCAGAGTCCATCGTCTCTCATGCTTCATTCCCCCTTCTGATTACCCCCCTTTCTTTATCCCTTTCTTCCCCTACCGATCTTCCTAGTTCTTATGTTCCATAGATGAGAGAAATCATACGATAATTGTCTTTCTCTGCTTGACTTATTTCACTTAGCATTATCTCCTCCAGTGCCGTCCATGTTGCAGCAAATGTTGAGAGATCATTCTTTCTGATGGCTGAGTAATATTCCATTGTATATATGGACCACATATTCTTAATCCAGTCATCAGTTGAAGGGCATCTCGGCTCCTTCCATGATTTAGCTATTGTGGACAATGCTGCTATGAACATTGGGGTGCATATGGCCCTTCTCTTCACTAGTCTGTATCTTTGGGGTAAATACCCAGTAGTACAATGGCTGGGTCATAGGGTAGCTCAATTTTTAACTTTTTAAGGGACCTCCACACTGTTTTCCAGAGTGGCTGTACCAACGTGCATTCCCACCAACAATGTAGGAGGGATCCCCTTTCTCCACATCCTCTCCAGCAATTGTTTCTTGCCTTGTCAATTGTTGCCATTCTAACTGGCGTAAGGTGGTATCTTAGTGTTAGGTTTTGATTTGAATTTCCCTGATGGCTAATGATTTTGAACATTTTTTCATGTGTCTGTTAGCCATTTGTATGTCCTCATTGGAAAAGTGTCTGTTCATATCTTCTGCCCATTTTATGATTTGTTTATTTGTTTCTCGCGTATTGAGTTTGAGAAGTTCTTTGTAGATCTTGGATACCAGTCTTTTATCTGTAGCATCGTTAGCAAATAAATTTTCCCATTCCGTGGGCTGCCTCTTAGTTTTTTTTTACTGTTTCCTTGGCTGTGCAGAAGCTTTTTATCTTGATGAAGTCCCACAAGTTCATTTTATCTTTTGTTTCTCTTGCCTTTGGAGATGTGTCATGAAAAAGGTTGCTTTGGCCGACGTAGAGGTTGCTGCCTATGTTCTCCTCTAGGATTTTGATGGATTCCTGTCTCACATCGAGGTCTTTCATCCATTTGGAGTTTCTCTTTGTGTATGGTGTGAGAGAGTAGTCAAGTTTCATTCTTTTGTATGTAGCTGTCCAACTTTCCCAGCACCATTTATTGAAGAGACTGTCTTTTTTCCACCAGATGTTTTTTCCTGCTTTATCAAAGCTTAGTTGCCCAAAGAGCCGAGGGTCCATTTCTGGGTTCTCTATTCTGTTCCATTGGTCTATGTGTCTGTTTTTGTGCCAGTACCATGCTGTCTTTGTGATCACAGCTTTGTAGTACAGCTCAAAATCCGGCATTGTGATGCCCCCAGCTTTGTTTTTCCTTTTCAACACTTCCTTGGCGATTCGGGGCATTTTTTCTTTGAAAAATGTCATTGGTATTTTGATCGGGATAGCATTGAAAGTGTAGATTGCTCTGGGTAGCATGGACATTTTAACTATGTTAATTCTTCCTATCCATGAGCATGGAATATTTTTCCATCTTTTTGTGTCTGCCTCAATGTCTTTCAAGAGTGATTTATAGTTTCTAGAATAGAGATAGTTTCTAGAATAGAGATCCTTTACGTCTCTGGTTAAGTTGATTCCAAGGTAACGTATGATTTTTGGTGCTGTTGTAAATGGGATGGATTCCCTAATTACTCTTTCTTCAGTCTCATTATTTGTGTATAGAAATGCAACTGATTTCTGAGCATTGATTTTGTATCCCACCACATTACTGAATTGCTCTATAACTTCTAATAATTTGGGAGTGGACTCTTTTGGGTTTTCCATATAGAGTATCATGTCATCTGCGAAGAGAGACATTTTGACTTCTTCTCCGCCGATTTCGATATCTTCTATCCCTTTTTGTTGTCTGATTGCTGTTGCAAGGACTTCTAGTACTATGCTGAATAATAGTGGTGAGAGTGGGCATCCTTGTCGTGTTCCTGATCTTAAGGGAAAGGCTTCCAGCTTTTCCCCATTGAGAATATTTGCTGTAGGCTTTTCATAGATGGTTTTTATGAGATTGAGGAATGTACCCTCTATCCCTTCACTCTGAAGGGTTTTAATCAGGAAAGGATGCTGTATTTTGTCAAATGCTTTTTCTGCATCTATTGAGAGAATCATATGATTTTTGAATTTTTCCTTTTGAATAAAATCTATGACACTGATTGATTTGCGAATGTTCAACCACCCTTGCATCACAGGGATGATTCCCACTTGGTCATGATGGATAATCCTTTTAATGTAGTGTTGGATTCTATTAGCCAGGATCTTGTTGAGGATTTTGGCATCCATATTCATTAGGGAAATCGGTCTGTAATTCTCCTTATTGATGGGGTCTTTGCCTGGTTTGGGGATCAAGGTAATATTGGCCTCATAGAATGAGTTTGGTAGCTTTCCTTCTGTTTCTATTTTTTGAAATAGCTTTAGGAGAATAGGTATTATTTCTTTGAATGTTTGGTAGAATTCCCCAGGAAAACCATCCGGGCCTGGAGTTTTGTTTTTTGGAAGGTTGTTTATCACTGTTTCAATCTCTTCATAATTAATTGGCCTGTTTAAAAAAATCGATTTCTGGGGCGCCTGGGTGGCACAGCGGTTAAGCATCTGCCTTCGGCTCAGGGCGTGATCCCGGCGTTCTGGGATCGAGCCCCACATCAGGCTCCTCCGCTCTGAGCCTGCTTCTTCCTCTCCCACTCCCCCTGCTTGTGTTCCCTCTCTCGCTGGCTGTCTCTATCTCTGTCGAATAAATAAATAAAATCTTTAAAAAAAAAAAAATCAATTTCTTCCTGTTTCAGTCTTGGTAGTTTATAGGTTTCCAGGAAGGCCTCCATCTCTTCCAGATTGCTTAATTTATTGGCATAAAGCTGTTGATAAAAG
>NW_024423453.1:2568427-2624703 GCF_017311325.1 Ursus maritimus
TTGGGGGCATATTTATTTATAATTGTCATATCCACTTGTTGGATACATCCTTTAAGAATAATATAGTGCCCTTCTGTGTCTCTAACTCTAGTCTTTAGTTTAAAATCCAATCTGTCTGATATGAGAATTGCTACGCCAGCTTTCTTTTGAGGTCCATTGGCATGAAAGATGGTATTCCATCCCTTTACTTTCAGTCTGAATGTATCTTTAGGTTCAAAATGAGTCTCTTGTAGACAGCAAATGGATGAGTCATGTCTTTTTATCCAATCTGCAACCCTGTGGCACTTTATGGGAGCATTTAGGCCATTTACATTGAGACTGATTATTGAGAGAGATGATTTTAATGATACCATGTTGCCAGTAAAGTCTTTGTTTCTATAGATTGTGACTTTCTGTTCTGTATCAGTCTTGGGGCCTTTTTACTTTCATAGAACCCCCCCTTAATATCTCCCGTAGGGCTGGTTTCGTGGTTATGAAATTGGTCAATGACTGGTGATTCTGGAAGGTCTTTGTTTCTCCATCAATTCTGAATGACAGCCTTGCTGGATAAAGGATCCTTGGCTGCATGTTTTTCTCTGAAGGAGCTTTAAAAATGGCCCCCCAACGCTTTCTCTCTTTCCAGTTCTGTGTAGACAGGTCTGACGTAATTCTAATACCTTTGCCTTGGTACGTGAGAAATTTCTTTGCCCTGGCCACTTTCAATACTGTATCCTTGGATCTAATATTTGCGAAATGCACTATGCCGTGACGTGGTGTATGTTTGTCGTGGTTGAGCTTGGGAGGGGTCCTCTCTGCCTTTTGGACACGAATGTTTGTTTCTCTTGCTAAATTAGGGAAGTTTTCAGCAACAATTTGTTCAAATATCTCTTCTAGATCTCGGTTTTTCTCCACCTCCTTGGGGATACCGATGATTCTGACATTGGAACGTTTCATTGAGTCAGTAATCTCCCGTAACCTACGTTCCTGAGCGTGGATTTTTTTGAGTCCAGATTCTATTTTAGCTTTCTCTTCTACTAACCCATCCTCCAATTCGCTGATACGTTCTTCTGCCTCATTCACCCTGGCCGTCAGAGCCTCTAGTTTTGACTGCATTTGGCTCATAGAATTTTTAATTTCTGCCAGATTCACTCTCATTTCCGCTCTTAGAGATTCTATATTCTCATTAACATCTTCGTTAATACTTTTTTCAAGTCTACACATCATCTTGACCATTGTTACTCTGAATTCCATTTCTGATAATTTGGTTATATCCATATCCCTTAGTTCTGTGCAGAGGCCACAGACTCATTGCCCTTTCTTTGCTGGGGGGGGGGGGTTTACTCCTCATCATCCTGATGAGGAGAGTTTGCGGGGTTGTCCAGAGCCCAGATTATTGACCGGGACCCAGGCCATGTGCCTTGTTTTATAGGGATCTTAGGGATGTGGGCTTCTTGAGTTTTCAGCCTGCCTTCTGGGGAAGGGGCTTGCCGCGCTGATACTCAGGCAACCCTGTTTGGGTAGAGTCTCTGTGTCCCCTGCGAGGGGGGATGCGGATGGGCACACTGTGAGCCGGTATTTCCAGGCTTTTGTTCTCTGGCGGCTTGCTGTGCCTCTTCTGAGAGAGCAGCAGTGGCCGAATCTCAGCCTCTGTCTCAAAACAGAGGGATGGAGCGCCTGGGTGGCACAGCGGTTAATCGTCTGCCTTCGGCTCAGGGCGTGATCCCTGCGTTACGGGATCGAGTCCCACATCAGGCTCTTCCGCTATGAGCCTGCTTCTTCCTCTCCCACTCCCCCTGCTTGTGTTCCCTCTCTCGCTGGCTGTCTCTGTCTGTCGAATAAATAAATAAAATCTTTAAAAAAAAAAAAAAACACAGAGGGATTGTGGACCATTCTCCACTGATGTTCTGGCCACTTTAACTCTGTTTCTGTTGGTGCTACTCAACCCTGGAGCGTCCCGGGATGTGCGCCCCATACCCGGCATCCCAGCCCTCACTTCCAGGGCCGGCGCGTCCCTGTCCTTTGTGTTTCTAACACCACCATTCGCCAGCCGCCCCCGTTCGCTCCCGATCTCAATCTGGTTCCAGTGTTTGCTCCGGAGCTCCGTTTTAGCCTGGTGGCGCGTGCTCCCTGGCTCACCGTCTCAGTCTGCTCTCTCGCGGGTGACGGTCCGGGAGTCTGCCGGCTCCTCCGTGCAGGTTGCTACCGCTTCCCGAACGCAGCGGCTCCCTCCCTCTTCCGTTTTTCTTCCGATATCTGTGCGAGGTTTCCCGGCTCCCCGCTTTGTACCTCAATACTCAGCACTGGAGATGTTCATTTGTAGAGATCCAGATGTATCTTCCTGCGTCTTAGGCTGATTCTGTGGATGTTCGGGCTGATCTGGTACCTATCCAACTCGACTCAGGGGACCGGCTGAAAAAGGGGTCCCCTACTCCTCCGCCATCTTAACTCTTCCTAGTATTAATGATAGCTTTAAATAGATTTGCAACTTTCTTTTTTTTTTAAGATTTTATTTATTTATTTCAGAGAGAGAGGGAAAGAGCATGATCAGGGAGAGGGGCAGAGGGAGAAGCAGACTTCCCACTGAGCGTGGAGCCAGATGTGGGGCTTGATCCCAGGACCCTGGAATCACAACCTGAGCCGAAGGCGGATGCTTAACTGACTGAGCTACCCAGGCACCCTTAGTTTTGTAATTTTCTTACACTTAGTAAGACAGTATTTCTCAACTGTTGTGTTTTAGTTTAATATAAATAGAAGCAGTTCTATTTTCAAGTTCTTGGTCAGTGGGGAAGCACTTCACTCTTGTGTTTAACAGGAGCATTAAAGGCACATGAGTATACCTCAGCTTTCCAGGAAAATGATGTGTTAAAAATGTAACAGAAGTACTCAGTATTAACTATGTACTTTAGCTACATAAATTGTGACAGAAGTTTTGGTTCTAAGTGCGATTTCAACAGGGTGGAGACTAAAACTTTATCACCAAGATACCAAATAAAAACTAGGGAGGAAAATTAATTTAACTCAACTAACAATAATACTACAAATTGCTCTCCTGTGGAGAAAGCTTTACTGTCCAAAATTTCAATTAAGGAATATACCATGCCCTTCTCCAAGAAAAGTTAGGGGGGGATATATTAATTATACCTCTCTGCTCTCATGGATTTTATTATAGGATTATTATTAAAATGTTTAGTGCTCTATAGCTAACAAAGTACTTTACACATCTTACCTATTACCTCCATAGAAGTAGACCAGCCATTTCATTTTATCCCAAAGAACCAACAGAAAAGTTAACGCCTGTGCTAAGGTATAACCAGCTGAAACCTAGTTCTTCCAGCTCTTAGTAATGCTGTGCTCTTCTCCATTACAATACACTTTCTTCCATGTCAGTTAAATGTCACGTGGTTTCTTTATTTGGGTGAGAAACAACTTCCTGTTTAAACTTTAGGGAAAGATAGTGATAAAGTCCCTAAACTCTAGTAGTTCATGTAAGAAGAGTAGGATGACTCCATTCATTAGTGGAATATTTAAGAGATTCTAAAGGAAGAGGTGAGATCATTAAACACTCCTTTGGAGTGGTTGGTTACAAAGATAATTTATCAGCTTTTTCTTATTGTTGTAGAAGTTCTTGGGCAGAAGCTCTTTACAAAACCAGGCGGCTGCTGCTGGCAGCAGTTGCCTTTTCAAAGAGCCATGTGCCTTCAATCGTTGAGTAGTACACTGTTGAGGGCACTGATCTGACAGTCCCTCCCAAAAGCTAACCTATGAGAGAAGTTACTAAGTTCCAAATAGACAGACAGACAGACAATATGAATTTTTTAATCCAGGAGCAACTTTATAGTTAGGCTTCATTTGCAGTACTATGTGGATGATAACCCCAAAATTTGCAGTAATAATGAAAAGAAGCATAGCTGCTGATGGCTAATATGCCTCTATACAAAACCAGATCTTCAGATACCAACTTGTTGGAATAGAAAAGAGTTAGTGACTTACACGTTCTTGCTTACTGTACTTTTTATAGTTATGGTTTTTCCTTTGGATAAGTCTTGGCAGAGATAATTCATAGGGGTATAACTCCAAAAAAATTTTGGAAACAGGACCCAGAACAATGAAATAATTGCTGGTTTGAAAGTGAGCCATCTGGAATTTCAGAGTGTGAATTAATTATTTTATATTATATTTTTTCACCCTTATGTATTCCCTTGTTTATTTTTTTTCCTTTCCCTTCCTTACTCCTAACCCCCCACCTAACACACTATTCCCAGTCCTCTGGATTTTTGAATAAAATATGTGTGTAAGTGTTATTTTATGTCTTCATCAACATCATTTCCTGTCTGGCAAGCTATTGTCCTTAGCAACAGCAGCAGAAACAAGCCTGGGCTCAGTAATTGCAAGAAAAAAGAATAATCCTTTTTAATGAAGGAGATATAGCTACTCTTCTTGCCTTTCCCATTGCTACATAATACATAATATTGTTCAAATAGGAATTATTAATGTCTGCTCAGTTCTACAATGACATTTTGTGATGAGCCTACATGTGAAGGCTGCTCTAACAAAGTTTTACTTTTGTTTTTGTAAATTGCCTCATTAGAATATTATACATCCCAGTAGAGAAATGCTCTCAATATATATGCATCCACTTAACTTTTCAGCTCTAAGATTGCATATTTGGCTGATACTTGTTAATTTAAAACCCATTCAGCTTCTTATACCTGGGGAATTTGGAAGAATAGTGTGGGAGTTATCCAAAATCAACACCAATATTTGATTTCTCTTTGAAAAAGTTTAAGAAAAATGCAAACTTAAAGTCACTTTCAATAGGTTGAGCAAAAGAGAATGATGTTGGTAGAAATAACTTTTTTCTGTAACCTTAGTTTTCATATAAAAGGGTAACATTTTCTCTTAAAACAGCACATGCTTTGAAAAAAAACTTCAGGTGCTTGTGAAGACACTAACTTTTTAAATAAAGTTTTAGAATTTGGGAACTAGCAGTGCCACTTAAAAACATTAGCCTTTTGTAAAGAATTATAATATGCCTGAAAATCAGTAGAACAGAAAATCTAAGCAAATTCTTCATGGAAAACATGGCGCAGTATAGATAAACATAACTAAAAAAAAGAAGGTCCGAAATTGCTAATTGAGGTAATATATTTAGGAGAATAAACCTAGTAAAGGTCAGAGCTAGTGAGATTAGGGCTGAATCACCAGTGCCCCAAGATGGTATGTGCTAATGAAACTCTAACCTCAGCTGCACAAAAACATTAGGGCTGAATCACCAGTGCCCCAAGATGGTATGTGCTAATGAGACTCTAACCTCAGCTGCACAAAAACATCCAGTCATCCGAAATGTTCAAAACACTTTCAATACAAAGTTCAATAGAGGTTTTTGTTTTCCTGGTGAGAATAGTGTGTAGATTGGGCCTCTGAAGGGACATAAGGAAAGATCGCAAATTATAGACTAATGGGATAGGTGGTAGGATACCAAAGATGAACTTTCTGGACATCATTTCTTTTACCTAGAGCTAGTTTTGGTTACATGGTTCTTTTGTCGCAAGCTATGTTATCTCCAGTTATTGTGAATTTATTCAGTGGTTACACATGTATGGTCATCCAAAAGAAAAAGCAAATAACCCAACTTCTGGTAGAGTACAGCACAGCAACGAGATGTTCATTTCACTGTCTTGCCATTCTTGTGATTCAACTACCCCACTAACAGCTAACAAATTAGTTCTCTACATACACTATGCTGATTATTTTGAGGTGTTAGGATTGCTGCTGCATAGTGGTACACTGAGGAACATGTCTAGAATTTAATGCCTCTTGGATACTGCTAGAATTAAGAGTATTAGGAGTATATATAACACACTAACTAGAAAGATGAGGGAAGATGAAAACAGTGGTAAGGAATGAACCTTCTAATATTTGTATATTAAATTAAAGGAGGTAATGATAAACTACCAGGAATGGTCAATGTAATTGGTAAGAAAGGACTTTTGAACAGAAGGGGCAATCTGTCAGGGAAGTCTTGAATTAAATGTCTTAGCAAAATCTGGTAATAGGGGGAAAAGAAAAGCATTCCAAAGCCCTCTTCCCTAAGGAGAACATAGGAAGGATAAAAGGATAGGGAGGAAATGAAAGTGTTCTAAATGTCTATTTTAGTAGGTGAGGGCATGATGCTCTGTGGAAAGTTCTTGGCTAGGGAAATAGTTGTTACCTTGTTATCACACAATAGCGCTTGATTCTGAATTCAAGAACAAGGAAATAATCCTTAATGCATATCAGTTAGAATAGGACTTTAAAATTATCAAGGATTAGCAAAGCTGATTTGGTAAAGGAAAAGATAAATGCAAGAAATACAGCAATACAAAATAATTAAAGGAAGATGGAGAAACATCCTATATGCTTGCATGGGAGAATTTAATATCACAAAATATCATTTTTCATAAACACACCACAAAAATATTTTTAATTAGAAAAAAAAACTGAAAAATACATAAATGAATGCCTGAGAGTATCCAGAAAAATGTTCTGAAATAAGAGAAACGAGAAACTTGTTCTAGATGTCAAGGAATAACATACAGCTAGTTTGATTAAATCGTTCTGGTATTGACAGTAATACAAAATAGATAATGGAAAGAAATAAGAATCCAGGCTAGATCCAAATAGATATAGGAGATCTCGTGCTCTCTCTCTCTCTCTCTCTCTCTACCTACCTATCCATCTGTTATCTTTCTCCAGTAGTTCTCATAAAAAAAGTTAAGGGATAAATAATAGAATTTGGGGGGGGGAGCGACATAAAAGATAGATGGAAGACTAATATCTATAGTATACATAGAGCTCTTCTATTTTGCCAAGTAGGGATTGTTAAAAAAATAATCAATGACACTTGTTAAAGGTGGTAAGGCAGATTTTATTCAGGAACATCAAGATAGGTATAAGGACTACTGCAATGGGATTTTAGAGTTGGGAGAGAGATTGGGCTCAACTCCCAATGTAGCATAGGCAAGTGGGAATTTACAGCCAAGGAGCAGGGTGGGGATCCAGGGGTCACTTGGGAGTTGGTGGAGAATTAGGAACCTGATCAGGTATTGAGAGTGGAGGGTTCTGGTTAAACTGACTTACTAGAGTTCTTGCTGAGACTCGATTTTATAATGAAGAGCACAGGTGGGGCTAGGAGAAGTTTAAGCCTGATTAAAGTGTTGGTCAAGCAAAGAATCATTGTAAGAAGTAATCCAATAGAAAATTGATAAAAAGGACAAAGAATGTGAAAGAGCAATTAATAGAAGAGTACATCTAAATGAGCAGCATCCTTATAGAGATACTCCAATAGTTGCCTGGGAAACACAAAGTAAGGTAAGATGGTTTTACATTTATCAAATGGGTGTTAGCAGTAGGTATTTAAGATGATAACACTGATTGATGACAAGAATATAAGGGAAAGAGTACTCAAACGGTGAAAATAAAATTTCTTACAATATGAAAAGAAATTGGGTAAGATATATTGAAATTAAATTGTATATACACTTCAACCCAGAAACTCCACTGTTGGGAATATAACTTACAGGGAAAAAGTCAGTATTATATAAAAATAAGTATACAGGAATAGTTGTTGGAGCATGACTTCGGGTGACAGAAAACTGGAGTGCACATCAATACAAAAGTAGTTGCACAGATTGTTACAAATACACTGAAGTGTTAAAAGGGGTGAATTTAAGTTACATTTTAGAGTTGGAGGAATTTTTATGAGGTGGTATTAAGTGGAAAATAAGATGCTATAGAGAGTATAATATGAAAATGTTTAAAAAACACACACACACACACACAAAAGTCAGGATACCTGGGTGGCTTAGTTGGTTAAGCATCCAACTCTTGATTTCAGCTCAGGTCATGATCTCAAGGTCATAAGATCAGGCTCTGCACCAAGCATGGAGCCTGCTTAAGATTCTCTCTCTCTGCCCTTCCGCTCCCCACCTCAAAAATAAGTTTAAATAAATAAATAAAAATAAAAAGACAAAAGTCCTCCATATGCTTATATGTATATGTGTACTCTGTGTGTGATTACTTGGACATGCAGAAAATAGGAGCGGTGCATATCATGCTCTTTGTTGACATGAGCTACCTCTGATCGGCTGATGTGCATGAGGAGAAGGAGAGATGGAAGGAGGAGAGCGGTAGTGGTGAACCAAAAAAGCTAAATATAAGACTACTAAAAAAAAGTCAAATATGTTATATGATCACATTCAGGGAGTTTTGTATATATATACATATATATGCAAATCTAAAAATAAAAAATTCAAGGAAGAACATCACAGAAATCTTCTTCTTTGAAACTGTAGGCACCTTCCCTCTATTAATTATTAACACCAGGCCAATCTCAAAGATCTTGAACCCTTAATGTCCTGTACAACAGAACATATCTTTCCTGCAACTAGTATTTATGTTCTAGAAGAGTTAGCAGATATCAGATGAATGAAGGATATGAAGGACTTAAAACATGAATTTTCCCCTCTCTTTAACCACTCCAGTTTCAGCTTCTCAGTGTCAAATCTCTTTTTCTGGGGGTGCTTGGATGGCTCAGTGAGTTAAGCGTCTGCCTTTGGCTCGGGTCATGATCTCAGGGTCCTGGGATCGAGCCCCACATCAGGCTCCATGCTAAGCAGGGAGAGCCTGCTTCTCTCCCTGCCTCTGCCTCTGCTTCTCCCCCCAACCTGTGCTCTCTCTCTCAAATAAATAAGCAACAAAAAGTCTCTTTTTCTGTCACCAAGTGGCCAGCCCCTAGGGAAGTGTCAATTCCTATTTAGTTAAATCAGCTCCATTGTTGAAGCTCCCACTTTACAATCCTGGACCCATGGTAGAAGGGGCCCTGCAGAGAAATAAAGAGAGACATTGTTTCAAGTTGGAATTTGAATGACGCTTTCACGTAGAAGCATTTTATAAATTTTGGTTCTAGGCTTGCTAATAACATTTGTTCTAGAGTTCAGGTAAAATTAAGCATTAAGTAGGCTTTTGAGGGCTTTCCTGGGAGAATAATCACCAGCTATAATCCTATTTCTAATAGGAAATACAGTGTATTGCACACTTAAAAAATATGAAACCAAGCTGTTTGTAAATTAGGAACTAAGTGAAAGAATGTTATAAATTATAAAGCTCATATACAAATGTTAAACATGAAGGTGATCTAGTTTTCATTTGGTGGTAGTCTTGGCTGTTATGATTGACTAGAATTATTTTCCTTCAGTCCTCACTGCTGCCTTTGAGACCATCCTGGAGTTCTCTACTAAGCCAAAGTGACTAATCTTGTAAGATAGAGAAGCCTCTTCTTCCAAGGGTTTATTCATTTTTGGTTATTACAATTGTTACCCTTGTTTTTGCCGCAGGGCTTGGCTCTGAATTTTTACTTACATCTCCAACCCTAAATAGGAACCACAGGTCATAAGAAGGTGGAAAGGAGGGGCGCCTGGGTGGCACAGCGGTTAAGCGTCTGCCTTCGGCTCAGGGCGTGATCCCGGCGTTGTGGGATCGAGCCCCACATCAGGCTCCTCCACTGTGAGCCTGCTTCTTCCTCTCCCACTCCCCTGCTTGTGTTCCCTCTCTCGCTGGCTGTCTCTATCTCTGTCGAATAAATAAATATAATCTTAAAAAAAAAAAAAAAAAAGAAGGTGGAAAGGAAAGGTAACATTTATTGAGCGTCTACGGTGAGCCAAGTTGTTTAATCATTACAGTAACTATCAAGTAGATGCTCCAAATGAGGATTTCACAGGGTTAAGTAATTTTCCTTGTCTAGTACCAAGTAAGTAGTGGAGCTAGGTTTTAAAATGTAGGTAATACTTTTTCATTTTAACTTTTATTTAAATATAACAGATACTAAACAGTTTATGAATCAGAAGTGTTCGTTGTTGAATTTTCACAAAGTAAACACTCTGAAACCAGCCTCCAGGTCAAAAAATGAAACATTACCGAAGTCTCAAAACTGCCCAGTGCATGCTCATTATTCTCTCCCCAAGAGTGACCTCTCCTGATTTCCAACACTTCTAACATCAGAGTAGTTTATATTACATCAGTTTTGACTGTTTTTGAACTTTATACGAATGGGATCATATAATATGTACTATTTCATGTCTGGCTTCTTTCAACTTTCTGTTTGGGCAGTTCATTGATACTGTTACATGCAGTTGTAGTTTGCTCATTCTCATTACTGTATAGTACTCCGTTGTGTGGATATACCTCAATTTGCTTATCCATTTTACTGTTAATGGATATTTGGATAATTTCCAATAGCTATTTAGCTATTATGGATAGTACTGCTATGAGCATTCTTGTACACACATGTCTTTTAGTGCACAAATGTACACATTTCTGCTGAATGTATACTTAGGAGGACAATGCTGTGTCATAGGATTTGCATTAGGAGTCTTGATTACTTTATATTCTTAACTGCCAAAGAGTTGTCCTAAAGTGGTTATACCAGTGTACACTCTCAACAGCAGCCTATGGGAATTCTGACAGTCTTCATCCGCTCTAACAGAGGCATTTTGAAACAAGGTTTCTGACTCTAAAACCCAATTTTCTTTTCCTTTTATCTAAATTTTATTTAAAGGTAAGAACTTGGTAGCAATTTTCTTTTATAAATTCCATGATTCTTTCTAAGATTTTTATTCTTTGTTCATTAAGTGAGTTTCCTTTTTTATACTGGAAAATATATCTGTGCTGAATAGAATTTAGGAGGGTCAGCAGTGTATCAGAGGCCTCATGCAAGTATTTATCTTCACTGAACCCAGCCTCTTCTATTTTCTCTGCATGGGTGAAAAGAATGGCAGTGTAATTCTTCCAAGCATGTCCCAGAAGTTCCTGAAAGAAAGAAGAAGTTAATTTCTATTTGCCTTGGCCTATTTTCCTCAAACCCAAGCAAAGGAGTTATTATGGTCCAACATAGACAGTCAACAGATCTGGATGTCATTATGTTACTAAGAGCTGGTATATGTAATGGGAAGTGAAGACGGAGTCAAATAATGTAAGTAAATGGAGAGAGATGGGTGGATTTTGAAAAAAGGGGGGCCTTTATTTCTCCATTTTATTTTGCTCTTATAATTTATGTATACACAACTTCAGAACCGTATATTATTAATGTTGCATATGATACAATTTCATTTACAACATCAGCAATAATTTGTATTTACGGCCAACCTGAAGCTGTTAGAACCACAGTTCCTTTAAGTCAAAGGACTTCAACCAAGGGAATTGTCATATCTTTTTTTGTAGGAATGTTGTGTTATTATCATAACTAAAAGTATCTTCTGAGGATTTATAATTATATAATCTGGTTACAATCTATTGATTAATCAGATGACATGTAATAGAAAAGCTAAGATCAAATTACATTTAGTGATTTGGAACAACTACAAAATATTACTGTGATTCACATCCTCTTCACTTCACATGCCTAGAATCAAGCCTGGCTTATCAGATGACTTCCTCTAATGTGGTTGAAAACATCGAGAAGACTGTTATTCCTTTGTTTAGTAACATGTGGAAGTTGGTTATGGAATAAATTCTTGTTTGATTAGTGAAAATAAGCTGATATAAAATGGGAGTAACAGCATATGGCAAATTGTTCACACAATGTGAAAGGTGTCTAGAAATAACCATTTAACATTTTTAATATTTCCAAAGTTATATGAAATCATGGCATTGTGAAAGTAAAATGCCATTCCCTTCATTCCAATATTCTCATTACCAAAATATTTTCAAAGGTGCTACCAGTTAATAATAGCAATTTGAAATTTAGACCCTCACCATCATCTCAAATAGAATGTTTAAGGTATTATTTATTTTTGAGTCTTCAGAAAAATATTAAATACTTAGGAATAAATATAACAAGAAATATCCAGGACCTCTAGTAATCAGAAGAAAGAAAAAAGGGAAATCAACTAATATTTAGTGCTAGATATTATGCTGGGCACTTTACATGCTTTATACATTTTGAAATTCAATGTAATGCTTTGTGGGAAATAGTATCAGTACACACTCTGGCTTAAAAAATCTTAAAAAATTGAAAGTTTGGGAAACTATTTTCAATGTATATAACAAATGTAGGATTGATTTTTATAAGATTGAAAAACTGAAAATTAAAGGGAGAGAGATGAAGGAAGAAAGGAGGGAAGAATCAAGACATGTAAATAATATGAAACTATGGCAACTGTGGGACAATGTATTTAAACTTAAACATCTTGAGACCATGGTTACCAATTACAATTCCTAATACAGTTTGTCATTTATCAGAGCTATGTATTTACACATTTATCTCTGTAACTTGACCATGAGCTTTTGGAAGGCAGAGTCTATGTCTTTCTATATCAACCAAAGCCACTAGCATGTTGTAAACTCTCAATAGAAATTGGTTGGATTAATTTGGAATTTGGACCCTCACTGTCATCTCAAACAGAAGGTTTAGGGTTTTATTTATTTGTTTTGAGTCTTCAGTTTTGAAGTTGAGGGACACAAAATATCTTCCTGTAAAATTTCTCTTTTGTTCTATAGTTCATTCTCATGGACTTGCACGTAGTCTGTACTTTCTTCTTTGCGTTCAGAAAGACTCTCTCAATGAGTAAGTCCCAAATTTTTCCTCATATCTGTCTAAAGTTTGTCTGTGCCATAGAATAATTGCATATTTCTGGTTCTCCAAAAAGTGCCCTGCCTGAAGAAAATCTGAATTGAAGTTTCAAGATCAGTACATTAAATGAATAATTATTTTTAACAGATTCAAACCTTACAAAAGAATTTTTAAAAAGGTACTTTAATTGGTATATTCTTATGTGCCCTCAAAACACAACTTAGCAAAATTTAAATTAACCCAACTTTTAAAGAAGATAGCTCTTTGTAAGTCTAAGTATGTGTGTTATGTAACATCACATTTTAGCTAATTGTGACATAGCAAAATTTGTCATATTCGGTATGTTGTAACATATTTCTTGTGAGAGATCAGAGAGTCACAAAATAAACTGGTGTTATGGTTTGAATTGTGTACCCCCCTCGAAACTCATATGTTGAAATCCTAACCTCTAGTACCTCAGAATATAACTTGATTTGGCAATAGGGTTGTTGCCAATGTAATTAGTCAAGTTAAGGCCACTAATGCAATACGATTGGTGCCCTTATAAAACAGAGAAATATGGGCAAAGATATGAATACAGGGGAAAATGCCATGCAAACATAAAGACAGTCATCCATAAGCCAAGGACAGAACCCTTGGATAGATTCTTCACTTACAGCCCACAGAAGGAACTAACCCTGCTAATGTTCCTTTCAGATTCCTAGCCTCCAGAACTGAGAGATAATACATTTCTGTTGCTTAAAAGCTACCCAGGTAGTGAACCTTGTTATGGCAGGCCTAGCAAATTAATACAAATAGCTGAAAAAGTAATGAAGTGCTAAATAGATCTAGATTCTGGGAATAAAAAGATCCGTGGGTTATGTACATCAGAACCATTTGAAATGCTTGCTACAAATGCATCAGAATCTTCAGGGATGGAACCTGGGAATTTGAATTTTAAAAAGAATTCCACGTGATTTATTCCTTCTGCAAATATTTATTGAGGGTTACTTTGTTCCAGGGACACTTTTCTGCTTGTATCTAGTGGAGATTCTTTCGTACTAACTTAGAACTGAGGGAGAGGGACAGACAGGAAAGAAAATACTTTCCATTTGTTATTATTGCAGGTGTTGTGATAGAAAATATATTAGTGCTATAGAGGCAGACATTTGGCCTGGTTTGGGGTGGGGGTGGAAAGTGAGGATAAGGGAAGAATCAGGAGAAGTTTTAGCATGTGATGATGCCTTGAGCCTAGGAATCAACAAGAGAGTTATGGGCCAGTGAAGACATACCAAGTAAAGAGAGTGATTGAGCCTTATTGGGGATCGTATAGTATTAGGACTTTACTTCTATGATGTGAAACTGCTGACTCTTGAACATTCTTGTCTCTGAAAGTTTCTCAAATTTAGAGCTAGTTCTGATATTCACCCAGTACATTATTGATATGTTTATTTTGATTGCCATAATATTGAAATGTGTGTTATAAGTTAATAAATAGACACTACATTTGACCTCTTGAGTGCTACCCCCCCAGGTCTACCCCTTGGATTTTGGTTGATGCATGAACCACATTTGTCATTAAATGTTTTTAAAACATCACCATAATAAAAATTCATGCTAAATAAATTGTTTGGCCCAAGTGATCCCTTCCGGAGTTATATATCCTAATACAGAATTCTTCTCTTGCTAGGTTACTACTTATTGCATTCAATGCTGTAACTTTCACAGTATGTCTTTAGTTCCTAGTTTTCTGGGTTGTAACGTTAACACATTCCCTTTTTGTCTCCACCAGACATTTCCTATACTTTAAACTATAATAACAGTCAGGAAAAATGAGTTAAACTACCTAAGGAAAATAGGTTTGTAAGCTCGACACCACTTACAAGTCCATGTGTTCAGCCACTGAGAAGTTTTTACATGTTGATAATTATTTATGAAAGGATGCTCATGTCCTAAACTGTGAGAGAAATTGCACTTTTGAATTACTGCCAAAAATAGAAGAGAATGGTTGATTTAGCTTATAATCTTTAGATTGATTTTTGGCCAGAAAATAGTTGACTATTTGAAAGTAGTGTCGCTTGGTGTATAGTCATCATGTTAGTGGCCAAACATGTTCTCTATGGACCCAGAGAAAGAATAATCACAGTTGATTGATACCTCACATAAAAATCCAAGAGTAAGATAAGTTAGTGTAAGTTATCTGGTGTTAATAATTTAAATATAGTACTAAGCTAGATGGAAATTTACAATCAATCATGAATTGTTGTTTCAGAGTGCTAATGGGTATGAGTCCTTCTAGTCTTTTGGGATAACTAGTTAGGATATAAACTTTGTTTTCCAGGAATTATGTTCATTTTCCCAGGACCTCACCAGCCCTGCCCCATTTTTTTGTGGTTGATGAAATCATAGCATCTGGACTTTTTAGGGGGAATATTTTAAAAAGCCAACTATTACATCAACTGAGAAAAAAATTATCATGGAACAGGAGGACAATAAGGACCATTCTTTGTATTTCATACTATTCCCTTACTCTCATCCCACTTAAAGCACCACATTTCCTTCTCCAAGAGCCGAATGATAAGACCTTGTTAGATCAGATTCAGTGAATATTCAGGCTTTGAGATCTTCTATGCAAATTGCCTTATTTTACAGAAGGGGCTATTGTGACATGTGACATTAAATGGCCAAAGCCGCACAGCTGACTGTTGGCAGGCCTGGGCCTATAACAGAGGTCCCCTACCTCCCCGGACCATGTCCTTCCTACTAATTTGGAGCTTCTTACTTTAACCTTTACTAAGCCAGTGAACTTTCTTCCCAGATTTTTTTTCTAAATTAATAGGGAAGTTCTTATTACATCAAGGCTGTGTAAATTTGATTTCACTCTGATTTTCTTCTGAAGCTTATCAAGATAATCCCGAAGAAGGTTACAAATAACATGTCCTAATTTTGGCATAAGACAAATACTGACAATAAAATTATAATGGCCATAGCTGACATTTAGTGTGCACTCGTCTTGTGCTAGTGCCTGAGTTAATTTACTGTTATGTTAATACGAAATTAGTCCTGAAAATAACCCAGTCAAGTAGACGCTATTATTTTTCCCAATTTACCAATGAAGAGATTCAAATTTAGAGAGGCTACTTGCTCAAGGTCACAAAGCAAATAAGTAACTAAGTAGGAGCTTGAACACAAGTATAACTTACTCTGGAACACATGCTCTTAACCTCTGTAATAGATTGCTCGTAGCTAGTAATTCATTTGAATAGGTACTCATCACAATCTGCGTAGTGACAATAACAATAAAAATGTTAACAATGATAGTAATTTTCTGTGCATCTACTATAAGTCAGGCACAATGCCAGCACATTACATTCATTAAACATAATCCTTAAATCTCTTTAACATAGGTAAAATTATCCTCATTTTATAAGTGAGGAACAGAAGCCAAGAAACTCTTAGTAACATTTATAGTCACATACCTAGAATTGTAAGAAGGCTTATATTTCAACTAAATTCTGTCCAACAACTAAGCCTATTATCTTTGTTAAGTATTTTCAGGCCTTGCATTGGCCTTTCTGAGCCTTTTGTGTACACCCCCACCTATAACATCAACATTTCAGTTGTTCATTCTAAATAAAAAATATCTGCTTGAAGCCTGATTATGTACAGTAATAATACTGATACCATGATAGTGGAAAGAATTTGGACTTCAGTCAATTCCTGGATTCAATTCCTAGTGTAGTTTGGCTGCTTGCTAGCACTTTTCTTAAGGTGACTTTATTCTGTCTTCTCTTATTCATTATTCGTGGATTTTTAAATAACATTCAAATGATATTCAGATAATATTTAGATGAATCATTGCCTTTATTTCCCAATTCTGGGGAGATGACTCACTGACATCTCCACCATTTTGCTATAAATTATGAAGGCCTAACATAAATAAAGAAAAAGGGATCATTTGGGGAAATGTCTCACTTGTCATAGCTGGCAGCCTATGACCTCTCTAAAAAATACTAGAGCACAAATTAAAGAGAGATTTAAAGAGACCACAAGGAGGTACAGGAAAGAAGAGGTCACTTCTCTGGTATTGGCCTGTGGGCTCCTTCCAGGGCAGGCATGAGTGCCCCCAGAAAGGAGGAAAGGAAAAGGGAGAAGGCAGATATTCCATTCCCCATGTTGCATAAGCCAGCAAGAAAAAGAAACCAGGGTGTGTCTGAAACCAGAGGACCTTAACAACTCCTTGCTCTTCCTAACAGCTGTTGGTCCTATTGAATATTCAGACATTCTGCAGCTGCTCGCAATCTGTGAGCACATCCAGATGGCTGCCACCAGTAACTGAAGCACCTTCAGGAAGAAGGTCATAAACAGCCAGCTTGTGCATAGGCGATCTTCAACCAAAAATTATGATGGAAGCCCAGAACAGGACTGCAGTGCCTCCCAGGGGTCATGGGCCCCTCTGAAGCTTACTAAATCTTGGCTGCTGAGTTTTCCTGGGAGGGAAAAGATATTTATTTTAGAAAAAAAAAATCTGGATCTGAATATTACTCTAGCCCATCTCCTCTCTGCCTTTAAGTCATGAACTGGACACTGAATTAAGAAGGCAGTGGTAAGAGAAGGTGGCTGTATGCCAGGTACCTTTTAAAAAGATCAGAGACATGTATGAATCAAATTCACTTGCATAAAAAAAATTAGGGGATTACAATAGAGTTCTGTATCCTAAAACTGGAGAAAAATCTATTTTTAAAATGTCTTTTTTTTAAGATTTTTTATTTATTAGTTTGGCGCAGAGAGAGAGAGCACACGCAGGGCATGTAGCAGGCAGAGGGAGAGGGAGAAGCAGACTCCCTGATGAGCAGGGAGCCCGATGTGGGGCTTGATGCAGGGCTCAATGCGGCACTAGATGCAGGGCTTGATATGGGGCTCAATCCCAGGACCCCGGGATCATGACCTGAGCCAAAGGCAGAAGCTTAACTGACTGAGCCACCCAGGTGCCCCTAAAAATGTTTGTCTTTTAAAATACCCTTTTTGGCTAAGCATAGGACCAGCATAGAGAAAAATTTGGAGACATATGGAGAGAAGTTATTTTGTGAGAAATATTTGTGCATTTATTTGAATTTACTGAGTTATATCCGTGTGTACCTTCAACTAAATG
Organism: Ursus maritimus; assembly: GCF_017311325.1. Taxonomy (NCBI): domain Eukaryota; kingdom Metazoa; phylum Chordata; class Mammalia; order Carnivora; family Ursidae; genus Ursus; species Ursus maritimus. Next base: position 2,586,145 of record NW_024423453.1, read on the forward strand.
TTTATTTAATAGCAGCTTTAAATGAACTTCCAAACTTATTTAAAAAAATTACACTGATGGAATGGCAACAGGTTTTCCCCCACTTGATTTCTACCAGAAATATTGTTTGAAATGCAGGCTTTAATAGTTTGGGGGAGGTTTGTGGGCTTTCTTAGATTCCACATTGTTTCTTAATTGCAATCATCTTCTCTACTTTTGCACAGCATGTCCTTGATTTTTCAGGAGTTGGATGATGAGGGATATTTTTTATACTCTTGTCACCCTAATTTTTTCCGCTAGTTTATTGTGATTCCACATATGGCTTTTTTTCCCCCCTCATTTTTAGAAACATGCACAGTTACTGAAAAAAAAAAAATGTCTGTCATTTAGAACAATCTTATGCCTTTACTAGTTAAAGGGAAAAAATATTTCTTTGAATATAAGTATACCATCCTTCTAACTGTAACAGATCCTGTATCGACGTGATCAGGGATTGAACCAAAAGAAGAGTAGCATTTATACAAATTCTTGAATGAAAAATGTCTGCTCTCTATTCTCCCTGTAGTTTACCTGTGGAGCTTCTAGTAGTGATGAGTTCTCTTATCTCCGTGACTTAATGAAGCTACTGAGTAATATTAGTTAAGTCCAGCAGTTAAATTTGGGTGGCCCCAGACTGAGAATCAAGAGACTGAGTAGAATGGAGCAGCTCAGTGAGCAGTTTCCGGGAATTCTTGGTTATAGATGGACTTGGTTCATATATTGTATGTAACATATGCAAGTATTACTCCTTCCATCTCCTAGTTATAGCCATACTCAGAAGCCCTCTCTATTCCCCAGTCCATACCTAGACTGGCTGAACAAGCTTCCAACTTAGCAACTTCTAATACATGAACAAATAAACATGGATGGACCACTAGGCAAAGGTGGCATATGTTATTCATGTTCACACTGAGGCCCCTGTGGTTTTTGTGGTCTTTGCTTGGCTACAGTGGATCAGTTGCTGACCCTACAGATGATGAGGCGCTCAGAGCATCTGAAATTCCTGATTTGTTTCCTATAAATAAAGCATAGCTCACTGTGATGTAAGTCGCAGTGAAGCCTGCTTTCCCTGGGCCATACATTATGCTACTTTGGCACTTAATGCATTGTCTTGTACTTGTTTATCTATTTGTGTCTTCTAGACTATAAGTTTTTTGAGGGCAGGGCTCATATTGTTCACCAATCATTAAGCTCTGTGTAAGTACCTGATACAGTTTTCAGTGACTGAATCAGTGAATGAACACCCATTTGTTGGTGAAGTATAAGAGATTGTCCCTTGATGTTAAATGGATGCAAGTTTTAGTAGTTCTTAAACTTTGCCATTTAAAAAAATATATATTGGAAAATTTATGCAAATGCAGGTATGCAGGTTCTCCTCTTGAAATTCTGTTTCAGTAGGACTTGGATGAATACGCATTTTTAACAACAGCCCAGTTGATTCTGAAGCAGATAGTCTGAAGAACACATTTACAAACTCATTCAGGGGTTAGTTAACCTCTGAAATCTAGCATCTTATGGGGGGAGGGGGTTGTCTATGACCTAGCTGTAAAATGACTAACTGAATTCCTCTAAAGGAAATTGTAAAAATGACTCTTAGTAGGAAAAATCAAGTAATTTTTACCATTTCTATATGACCAACACTTGTTTTAAACTTGCTCTAAACTACTCTTTTGAGCAGACTGTCATAGGATAATGTCCTCCAAATAGAAATAATGGCATTAGTGTAATTGCTTTTTTGTATTACCTGAATCATCTGGACTGAGGAAGATGCTTCCTGTCCGCAGAGAGGCACATCTGCTCTCTGGACCAGCAGCGCAAGATGGAGACCCTCCTGCCCGAAGTGATGTGCCAGGGCCTCCTTGACCTCCTGTTTCACATGCTCCTGTTTCAACCTGCTGTGTGGATAACCTGGAGTGTCCAACACTTGGATCTGCAGGGTTATCTCTTGGCCACCTCGACGCATGAAGCCACAGAGGTGACAACTGCGGCCCAGACAACAGTCTTTGGTTACAGAACTTGGAGAAAAGCTGCTGTGGAAGTCAGTGCTCCCCAGAAGAATGTTCCCAGCAGAACTTTTTCCACTCTGAGTCATGCCAAAGAGGGCCAAATTGATGATCATCTTGCTGGAGTCTGTCATGTCTGTGGGTAAACAGAGGCTCAGCATAAGCAGTTAGGCTTCTACATTCACCTAGTATAAGGCTTCTTACTTGGCCTGGAGCACTCCTGGTCCTACTTTTGGCTTACTTGCCCCTCATTCATAGTGACTAAAGCGTGGAGGAGTGCTGCACTAAAGTGGAGACACTCCAGTGACAGTGGGAAGATTGAAATAATATTGGTAGTTTGCAGTGGGAGAGGAAAGAGAAGTCAAATACAGACAAGGAAGAGAGAAGGAAACAATAATTGCAGGAAAATCAGGGGAAAAAACCCAAATTACATGAATATAATGTAAACCATGTTTAGGAGGAATATGTTAACCCATCAATGTGGCAGGTGAGTCAGTTTAGCAATGGGTGCTGAGGTTCTGAGTTCATAACGAGACTAGCAGCAGTATTTGAAAATCAATCACTCTTGGAGGAGAAGTAGGAACAGAAGAGTGGAAAAAATGGATCTTTCTGGCATTTTAAATAACATCCCTTACTTACCCACCTCCCCAGCCCTGGAATACACAAGTGGCATCTGCAAAAAATTATCTTTCCTGACTTCCTGAATGTTTGTCTCCTATGAAACATGAATACTGTTAAAGAAGATTTTTGTTTTTGTTTACTTTTTTTTTTTTTTACAACCAGGCAACATTCTGACGAAAATGAGAACTGCTTGTAATTTCTGTTACGAAATAATTAATAAATCATTTCCATGGTCCACCATAGTAACTTAATTGGCTTTTGAATAAAGGAAGTAAAGCCCAACACATTGTGTAGCTCAGTTAGGAGGGAGGAGAATCTTGGGAGAATCTATTCCATTTACGGCACCCCTAAAATGGAAGTAATCTTTTGTGTAGAACATAAGCATTTTAAGGTCATTGATCATTTTCATTAGATCAGTAAGACAGAGCTACAGGCCAATTGCCAAATGAACTCAACCTGCTGATTCAGAAGTAAGGACATTTAATTAAAATTGTGTATTTATTATTTTTGCTTATAACTTGTACTTCTATTATTCAGTTTTATATACCCCTGGTCTTTCTTGCCCTCTATTGCCCCTCACCCCAAATTCCCTAGACTCCAATATGAACATTTTGAAGGAACCTCACACCCCCACACAAAAGACACTCATTTTTGGAGTCCCTCAAGGTGACCCCAGTTTACCCAGCTCATTCAGCTATGTCGGCTGAACAACAGTCACTCAAATTTCCTTTTACTCCTGAATCAAATGCATGATTAAAAAAATAATTACTATTATAGAATCCCAATACACTTGCTGTACGTCACCTACCTTTTCCAATCTTAAAAATACTTCTTCCACAAAGACTTCCCTGGAGCTGGTACAGTTGTGCTCGATATGAACTTTAACCTTCTGACAATGTTACCGTACCACTCTGGGACTGATACTGTATGTATTTTATTTAGTTAATCTATTACCAGAATCCTCTCCATAAGTGGTTAGTTGTCTTCCTCTAATCAGCACTGACTTTTTTTTTTGTCATCTGACAGGCTGATTTCAACAGATACTTCCTGAAACTTTATTTCCAAGATTAAATTCTTTGTTTTAGGGCATTGCTGATAGGTAACAGCTTATCTATGGCATAAAGAAATTCAAGATTGACAACTTTTAAACACAAACTAGACATTCAAAAGCAATGGTCACAATTTTTTCCATTATAAATGATGGAACGTTCCTCATTTACACTACTTCATTTAAAGTTTCAACAAATAGATATGCAATATACATGCAATCAATAGATATTGAGTTCATAACAATATTTAGTTCATAAATTCAAAAATTCTATAAGAAAACGTTTGGCTATTTCCATGGAATTGAAATTATCTTATCCTAACTGATGTAATCACTAGCATGATCCTATCTGCACATGTAGTTCCCATATCAATTAATGATAGCACATTTCAGAAAAGGAGTACAACTAACTGTAAATTGAGGCCAAATACAGTTTTCTTAAAATTGGGGTTTCATTTTGTTATTGAAAGCTTTAATTTTTTCTCTATATAACCCATACTTTTCCAACTACCTTTTCAGTGTGTAAGATGTAGAAACCTTAGTATGGTTATTTATATTCTGGTTCATCTTCTCCTATACCTCTCAAAAAGTCTGTGAAGTATGTATTTATGTGTGAAGGAATCTTGGAGACATCTGGAATGCCTTATGACTTCATGGGCAGAAAGTTAAAAAGTCTTCCTGCGTGGATATAACAAGGAGAGCATGAACCGTTTTCATTCATCTGACAAGCACATTTGGCTTTCTTGAATGAAGCAGAAAGAACCTCCCCCAGGTGGCAGTAGTAGCCTGTTTCCTAAGAAGTGATTCTGAACTGGAATTTATTTTCATTTTCTTCGTCAAGCCATAAACTGACATTCTTCAAACTGGCAACCTACATCAACACATATGAATTGTGTGGAAGATCTTTTGAATAAAGGTAAAATGAAGCTATCTTTCCTATGTTCTATATAAAATGTGACAAGCGTAAAAGGTTCTTAGTTTTCAAACCCTCCACTTCGCAATCATAGTTTAAATCATTTGCTGAATGCAACAGTTGACAGTTTAACAAATAAGGTTCAAAGTTCATATGTGTGGTTAAAAGTTCCAATGAGGCTGCAAAATTTAAAAATAATTTCCAACAGGTTTAATGGTGGTTTTAGATCTAAGCCAATTTAGAGATTATATAGAAGGGTAATGTATTGATATTAGCTGATGTTAAATAATTGATGTTAATTCTCTTTGGATCAGAGTGAAAAAACAACTTGAAAAATTACCTTCACTCTTTACAGAAATTTGGCTAAATATAATGTCAGTGGGATAAAACTGTATTACTTTAATGGCTGGCTCTAGGATATCTCTGAGGAAGGAAGTTGTCTTTTAGAAAATAGTTCAGTTAGCTACTTGAAGTAGAAAAGGGGATCCTGATAAGGTAAGTCAGACTCACAAAAAGTGATCACCAAACTGCTGGGAATCGGGGAAGAGCCAAGAAGAGAGTAGATTTCAGGGTATATCAAGAATGGATGGATGGAGGGAGGGAGGAAGAGAGGGAGAGAAGGGGAAAGGAGAAGGTGGTAGGGGACATTAGAACATGGCAAGAATCTGGATTTCCCGCTTATGCAAATAGCTAAAGGACTCTGTTAGAACAGAGAAGCTAATGTTCAATTTTAAGTTCCTTGCATTTCTGGGATATAAAGTAAGCTGTGTTCATGATTACTTTGTATGAAGTGGATTTTTATTTTTGTTTTGTTTTTGGTTGTTGTTAGAATTTTATTTTATTTTATTTATTTTATTTTATTTTATTTTGATAGAAATTAATGGAGAAACCTGAGGTCCCCCCTAGGTTAGCACAGGATAAAGACCACAGAAGTTGGAGATTGGAAATGACATCTGAACTGAAGTAATTGAGCAGAGGCAGGAGGTTGAAGCTAAAAGGATGCTAGTCCCTGGGAGCTTTCTGGGAAGGATCTTAGACTTCACACAGTCTCTGAAGTGAGATATGTAGTAAGGGTGACTCTAGCTGACACAAGTAACAATTATATTTCAAATTACACACATCAGCACAGTATTAGTTTGCTAGGACTATCAGAGCAAAATGTCATAGACTGAGTGGTTTAAATAACAAAAGTTAATTTTCTCACAGTTTTTGAGGCTAGAAGTGTGAGTTTAGGGTATCAGCAGGGTTGGTTTCTCCTGAAGCCTCTCTCCTTAGCTTGTTATGGTCATCTTCTCCCTGTCTCTTCACATGGTCTTTCCTGTGTATGTTTCTGTGCAAATTTTTTCTTCTTATAAGGACACCAGTCATAGTGGGTTAGAGCCCACCATGATGACCTCATTTTAACTTAATTGTTTTAACTTAATTGCCTCTTTTAAAGGCTCTGTCTCCAAATACAGTCATATTCTGAGGTACCAGAGGTTAGGATTTTAACATATGAATTTGGGAGAGACATAATTCAGCTCATAATGCACATATACACACATATATATTAACACTTGCGCATATATGTATACATTATAATTATAAAAATTATATATCTTTATACTCAGTAAAATTGTGTCTCTATACTCCACAAAATTGAGGTTTAGTATAAGCAGTCCTGGACTTATGGTAATTTGACTTAACAGGTACTCTCATAGTTGTAAATAATTTCCAATTTTCATTGACTTGAACTGTGAACACATTGCTCATTTGTTATGTCTTTTCATAATAAAGAAGACCCTTAGAGTAATAACCAGAATCTGTAATTATGATGTCTAAATGACCTTAATCTTGGCCAACACTGTTCTAAGTGGAGGGGAGCACTGATAAGCTGGCTACATTTGGTGGTAACTTAATTAACTCCGTCTGAGCTGATCTTAGAATGAGACATCAGATCTTACCTTTCCAAAAATTTTAGAGAGCACTGGTCAGCAGTTTAAATTTGGGGGACAGTCCTAATTTGAATTCATTCTGAAGGTTCTTGGAGCCATAAAGAATGCCCGTGTCTGAATAGGAATTCTGATGGGAGACAAGGTCTTCAGTCCAAACTTGGCTGGTTTCACATTTTAAAGACTGTACCAGTCTCATCCTCACTCAGGAAAATTTACGATGTTGTTTTTTGTTTGTTTGCTTGTTGCTTTCCTTCTGAGTATTTCTGATTGATTTTTTAAAGGATAATAAATAAGTATATTTCAAAACATCTAGGAAAAGAGGGGAAAATAGGGTCATTTAAAACATTTTAGTTCCTGGCCCACATGGGACAGTGGCTCCTCTTGGGGACTGACACAGTAAACACATTTCTTTTTCCAAATTACCTATGTCCTCCCCCTATTTACTCCTCTTCCTTAAGCAACCCCACTGTGATGAGAGGAGTTAAAGATGGGATTATGTTTAGCATGTAAATAGTGTTCAGGCAAGACTAATTGTTGGCAATTACTTAATCAGTGTGGTATTCTTTTGCTAAGCTACTGCATTTGTTTTCTAAGATTTACTTAAAATTTTAGCAACTTTCTTAATAGCAAAATTGCTTTATAGATTTCTATTTTTTATTCTATATTTGTTAGGGTTTCAGATCAAGAATATACTAATCTCTTCAGATGAATTAGAAAAAATTCTTTCTTTTGTGATAGTCTGCAATAATTTAGATACCTTGGCAATTATTCATATCTGGAAGGTTTGAAGAAACTTTCACAAAAACAGGCCCAGCAGCTTTCTAGAGGTCATTCCAGAATAACTTAAAAAATTTCTGCCATAGTAATTTGACTCTTCTTTTGTCAATTTTGATGATTTTTATATTTTATATTTTAGCATGGATCCCTCTTCTTGTTCTGTGATGGCTTATATATTGGATTTGACTTTACATACTTAGTAAATGTTTGTTTGCACACATGTGTATGTGTGTGCACATGTGTACATGCATTTAACTTTTATAGCTTCAAATGGATTTCCATTAATATAAATGAAATTTATAATCTGATACCTCTAGAATATAATGAATAATGTGACGTAAAGTAACTCAACTTTTGGTTACCAGCTTTGAGCCCTTTAGGTTGAACACTAAGAATCATGTTATCATTTACAACTATAATATAATAAGTCATCATATAAATATATGCTATTAATGAAAAATGAATGCAAACTTGAAAACAAGAGAAAAATTAGTAGGCTTTTTGTTCATTTGTTTGTTTTTAGGTTTTTATTTAATCACACTGTACTCATCACAGGTGCACTCCAAAATCCCCATCACCTATTTCACTCATCCCCCTGCCACCTCACCTCCCACAACCATCAGTTTGTTCTCCAGTTAAGGGTCTGTTTCTTGGTTTGTCTCTCTCTCTCTCTCTCTCTTTATTTCCCTTTGCTTGTTTGTTTTGTTCCTTAAATTCCACATATGTATGAAATCATACGGTATTTTTCTTTCGACTTATTTCACTTAGCATTATTCTCTAGCTCCATTCATGTTGTTGCAAATGGCAAGATTTCATTCTTTCTTATGGCTGAGTAATATTCCATTACACACACACACGATACAGCTTCTTTATCCATTCATCAATTGATGGACATTTGGACTGCTTACATATCTTGGCTATTGTAAATAATGCTGCAATAAAGGCAGGAGTGCATATATTCCTTTGGATTAATGTTTCTGTATTCTTTGAGTAAATACCCAGTTGCGCGATTGCTGGTCATAGGGTATTTCTATTTTTAACTTTTTGAGGAACCTCCATGTTGTTTTCCAGAGTGGCTACACCAGTTTGCATTCCCACCAGCAGTGCAAGAGGGCTCCCCTTTCTCCACATCCTCATCAACACCTTTTGTTTCTTGTGGTTTTGATGTTAGCCATTCTGACAGATGTGAGGTGATATCTCATTATAGTTTTTATGTGTGTGTGTGTGATGCCTTTTTTAAAAAATTTTTTTATTATAATAATTTTTTTATTATATTATGTTAGTCACCACACAGTACATCCCTAGTTTTTGATGTAAAGTTCCATGATTCATTACTTGAGTATAACACCCAGTGCACCATGCAATACGTGCCCTCCTTAATACCCATCACCGGCCTATCCCATTCCCCCACCGCCCTCCCCTCTGAAGCCCTCAGTCTGTTTCCCAGAGTCCACAGTCTCCCATGGTTCATCTCATCGTAGTTTTGATTTGCACTTCCCTGATGAGAAGTGATGTTGAGCATCTTTCCATGTGTCTGTTGATCATCTGTATGTCTTCTTTAGAAAAACATCTATTCATGTTTTCTGCCCATTTTTTAAACTGGATTATTTTTTGGGGTCTGTGTGTGAAGTTTTGTAAGTTCTTTATATATTTTGGATACTAACCTTTTATTGGTTATGTCATTTGCAAATATCTTCTCCCATTCAGGGGGTTGCCTTTCAGTTTTGTTGATTATTTCCTTTACTGTGCAGAAGCTTTTCATTTTGATGTAGTTCCAATAGTTTATATTTGCTTTTGTTTCTTCTAGAAAGAAGTTACTATGACCAATGTGAGAGAAATTACTGCCTATGCTGTCTTCTAGGATTTTTATGGTTTCAAGTCTCATTTAGGTCTTTTATCCATTTATTTATTTATTTTTGTATAGGGTATAAAAGCAAGTGGTCCAGTTTCATTCTTTTGCATGTTGCTGTCCAGTTTTCCTAATCCATTTTTTGAAGAGACTGTCTTTTTTCCTTTGGATATTCTTTCCTGCTTTGTTGAAGATTACTTGACCATATAGTTGTGGGTCCATTTCTAGGTTTTGTATTCTGTTCCTTTGATCCATGTGTCTATTTTTGTGCCAGTACTATACTGTTTTTATTACTACAGTTCTGTAATATAACTTGAAGTCTGCAGTTGTTATGCCTCTAACTTTGCTTTTCTTTTTCAAGATTGCTTTGGCTATTTAGGGTCTTTTGAGGTTCCATACAAATTTTAAGATTGTTTTAGTTCTGTGGAAAAAAAATGCTGTTGGTATTTTGACAGAAATTGCATTAATGTGTAGATTTCTTTAGGTAGTATAGACATTTTAAAATATTTGTGCTTCCAATCCATGCGCATAGAATGCCTTTCCATTTCTTTGTGTCATCTTCAATTTCTTTCCTCAGTGTTTTATAGTGTTCAGAGTACAGGCCTTTCACCTCTTTGGTTAGGTTTACTCCTAAGTATCTTATTATTTTTGGTGCAATTGTAAATAGGATTGTTTTCTCCATTTCTCTTTCTGCTGCATCATTATTGGTGTATAGAAATACAACAGATTTCTGTACACTGATTTTGTATCCTTTGACTTTACTGAATTCATTTATCAGTTCTAGCAGCTTTTTTTTTTTTTTAAAGATTTTATTTATTTATTTGACAGAGATAGAGACAGCCAGCGAGAGAGGGAACACAAGCAGGGGGAGTGGGAGAGGAAGAAGCAGGCTCATAGCGGAGGAGCCTGACGTGGGGCTCGATCCCGGAACGCCGGGATCACACCCTGAGCCGAAGGCAGGCGCTTAACCGCTGTGCCACCCAGGCACCCCGTTCTAGCAGCTTTTTGGTGGAATCTTTCAGGTATTCTATATATAGTATCATGTCAGCTGCAAATAGTGAAAGTTTTACTTCTTCCTTACCAATGTGGATGCCTTTTATTTCTTTTTGTTGTCTGATTTTTTGTCTGATTTCTATGGCTAGGACTTCCAGTACTATGTTTAATAAAAGTTCCTGACTTTCAAGGGAAAGGCTCTCAGTTTTTCCCCATTGAGGATGATGTTAGCTGTGGGTTTTTCATATATGGCCTTTATTATGTTGAATTATGTTCCCTCTAAACCTACTTTGTTGAGGGTTTTTATCATGAATGGATGTTGTACTTTGTCAAATGCTTTTTCTGTGTCTATTGATATGATCATATGGTTCTTATCCTTTCTCTTATTGATGTGATGTGTCATGTTGATTGATTTGTGAATATTGAACCACCCTTGAAACCCGGGAATAAATCCCATTTGATTGTGGTGAATGATTTTTTAAATGTGTTGTTGGATTCAGTTTGCTAGTATTTTGTTTATGACTTTTGCATATATGTTCATCAGAGATCCTGGCCTGTAGTTCTCTTTTTTGTGGTGTCTTTACCAAGGTAATGCTGGCTTTATAGAATAAATTTGTAAGTTTTCCTTCCTTTTCTATTTTTTGGAATAGTTTGAGAAGAATAGGTATTAACTCTTCTTTAAATGTTTGGTAGAATCCATCTGGGAAGTCATCTGGTCCTGGATTTTTTTGTTGTTGTTGTTGGGAGTTTTTTGATTACTGATTCAATTTCTTTGCTGGTAATTGGTATGTTTAAATCTTCTATTTCTTCCTATTTCAGTTTTGATAGGTTATATGTTTCTAGGAATTTATCTGTTTCTTTTAGGTTGTCCAATTTTTTGGCATATAGTTTTTCTTAATATTCTCTTAGAATTGTTTGTGTATCTGTGGTGTTTGTTGTTATTTCTCCTGTCTCATTTATGATTTTATTTATTTAGGTCCTTCCCATTTTTTTCTTGGCAAGTCTGGCTAGAGGCTTATCAATTTTATTGAATTTTTTCAAAGAAACAGCTCCTGGTTTCATTGATCTTTTCTATTGCTTTTCAGTTTGTGTATCATTTATTTCTGCTCTGATGTTTATCATTTCCTTCCTTCTGCTGGTTTTCGGTTTTGTTTGTTTTCTTTTTCAAGCTTCTTTAGATGTAAGGTTAGATCGCTTATTTGAAACTTTTCTTGCTGCTTGAGGTAAGCCTGTATTGCTATAAACTTCCCTCTTAGAACTACTTTTGCTGTGTCCCAAAGTTTGAACCGTTGTGTTTTCATTTTCATTTGTTTCCATGTAATTTTTAATTTCTTTTAATTCCTGTTTGACCCATTCATTGTTTAGTAGCATGTTATTTAATCTCCATGTATTCATGGTCTTTCCAGATTTCTTCTTGTGGTTGACTTCTAGTTTCACAGTGTTGTGGTCAGTAAAGATTCATGGTAGGGTGCCTGGGTGGCACAGTTGGTTAAGTGTCTGACTCTTGGTCTCAGCTCAGTTCATGATCTCAGGGTTGTGAGATCAAGCCCCACATTGAGCTCCACACTCAGCGCAGAGTTTGCTTAAGACTCTCTCACCCTCTCCCTCTGCCCCTTCCCATTACTCTTTCTCTCTCTCTCCCTCTCTCTTTCAAATAAATAAATAAATAAAATCTTTAAAAAAAAATTCATTATATGATTTTGTTCTTGAATTTGTTGAGGCCTGTTTTGTGGCCTAGTATGTGATCTATTCTGAAGAATGTTCATGTGCACTTGAAAAGAATGTGCACTATGTTTTAGGATGGAATGTTCTGAATATATCCACCAAATCCATTTGGTCCAGTATGTCATTCAAAACCATTGTTTCCTTGTTGATTTTCTGTTTAGATGATCTGTTCATTGATATAAGTGGGGTGTTAAAGCCCCTTCTATTATTGTATTATTATCAATTAGTTTCTTTGTCGTCATCTGTTTTATGTATTTGGGTGCTACCATGTTGGGTGCATAAATATTTACAATTATTATATCTTCTTGTTGGATTGTCCCCTTTATTATCATATTGTCCTTCTTTGACTCTTGTTACAGTTTTTGTTATAAAATCTATTTTTTCCAATATAAGCATTGCTGCTTTAGCTTTCTTTTGATATCCACTTGTGTGATAAATGTTTCTCTGTCCCCTCATTTTTAATCTGCAGGTGCTTTTAGGTCTAAAATGAGTCTCTTTATAGGCAGCATATAGATGGATATTGTTTTTTCATCTGTTCTGTCACTGAGGTCTTTTGATTGGAGCATTTAGTCCATTTACATTCAAAGTAATTATTAGTAGATATGTATTTATTGCCATTTTATTACTTGTTTCTGAAGATTTTCTCTGATCTTTTCTTGTCTTTCTTTTCTTCATGGTTTGCTGGTTTTCTTTAGTAATATATTTGAATTTCTTTCTCTTTATTCTTTGAATATTTATTAGTGGTTTTTGATTTGTGGTGACCATTAGATTTGTATATAACATCTTCCGCATGTAGCAGCCTATATTAAATTGATGGTCCTTTAATTTTGAACCCATTCTTGGTGCACCTGGGTGGCTCAGTCAGTTAAGCGTCCAACTCTTGATTTTGGCTCAGGTCATGATCTCAGCATCATCGGATCAAGCCCCAAGTTGGGCTCTGTGCTTAGCAGGGAGTCTGCTTGAGATTCTTTATCTTCCTCTTCCTTCTGCTCTCTCTCTTTCTCAAATAAATAAATTTGAGATCAATAAATAAATAAATAAATAAATCTTTACTAAATAAATAAATAAATAAATAAATCTTTAAAAATTTGAACCCATTCTTTACTCCTCTCCTCCTCATGTTCTAGGTATATGGTGTCATATTTTACATCCTTTTCTTTTGTGAGTTCCTTGATTGATTTTTTAGAGAATTATTCATTTTTACTGCTTTTGTGTTATTTTTGGTTCTTCCTTTCCACTCAAAGAGTCCCCTTTAGTATTTCTTGCATGGCTGGTTTAGTGGGCGGAACTTCTTTAGTTTTGTTTGTCTGGGAAACTCTATCTCTTCTTCTATTCTGAATGATAGCCTTGCTGGATAGAGTATTCGCAGCTGCAGGTTTTTCCTATTTAGCATTTTGAATATATCATGCTACTCTTTTCTGGCTTGGAAAGTGTCTGCTGAAAAATCCACTGCTAGCCTTATGGGGTTTCCTTTGTATGTAACTGTCTTTTGTCTTCCTGTGTTTAATATCTTTTTTTTTTTTATCACTATATTTTGCCATTTTAATTGCTATATGTCTTGGTGTGGGTATGCTTTTGTTGATTTTGTTGGGGTTCTCTATTCCTCCTGGATCTGGATATCTGTTTCCATCCCCAGATTAGGGAGGTTTTCAGGTATTATTTCTTCAAATAAGTTCTCTGCCCCCTTTTCTCTCTCTTCTTCCGGGACTCCCATAATACAAATGTTATTATATTAGATGGAATAACTGAGTTCCCTAAGTCTGTTTCTGTTTTGCATAATTCTTTTTTCTCTCTTTTGTTTAGCTTGATTACTCTTCATTACTCTGTCTTCTGGGTCATTCATTCATTCATTCCTCTGCTTCTTCCAGCCAGTGGTTCTTTCTATCAAGCATGTTTCTCATTTTATTTATTGAGCCTTTTATGTCTGTTCTGTTATTCCTTATCTCTGTTTTAAGTCTCTAACTCATGTCTTCCACTCTTTTCTCAATTCCAGTGAGTATCCTTATGATCATTGGTTTAAATTTCCATCAGTCATGTTACTTATATCTGTTTCACTTAGATCTCTGGCTGTGGCCTTGTCCTGTTCTTTCATTTAGGATATATTCCTCTATCTTCTCATTTTGTCTAACTCTCTGTGCCTATTTCTCTGTGTTAGAAAAGCCAGCTATGTCTCCATTCTTGAGGGTAGTGGCTTTATGAAGAAGACATCCTGTAGTGCCCTTCAGTGTTGTGTTCCCTGTTCTGCAGCTCCTGGCACTTCCAGGAGTGTTTCCAATGTGTGCTGTGTGCACTCTGCTCTTGTGTCCTGGCTGGTTTATCCTTCAGGCCAGTTGTCTGCAGAGGTTCTCTTTGCCTGTTATGGGCAGTGTTTAATCCCTGGCCTGAAGGTGTCATGTTTTAACTAGGTGTGCTCTGGTCTGCTTGTGAAATGAAACCTGCTTGTGAATGAGACCACTGCTGCCACCAAAACTGAGGCCTTGAAAAACTCCTGGGTTAGGAGATGCAGTGTTGGTCAGGGTTTGGGCCAGTATTCTGGGAGAGGAGACTGAGGCACACATGACTGGGAAGGATGGTTCCACCAGAATGCTGCGGGGGCAGGGCTTGGTATAAGCAAGTTAGGTAGCAAATAGGGCACTGTGCTGGTTCCCACAGGTGGCTCTGTGGTTTATGCTGATGGGCAGGGGAGGGAAATGGTGCTGGTCGGTTCCTTTGTTCCAGGAGGCATCTCCCCATTAATGCTGCCTTTCTGGGACACACTCAGAGAAGAGCAAAGAGCTTCTCCACTGTGTGCCCCAGGCACTCTTCACTGTTTCCATGCTATGTGTCTGCAGGCTGTTTGCCCTGCCTTCTCTCTGAGAGCAGCCCCAATGTCTTCTGAGCTCTCCCAGAACAAGCACACTGACCTTTAAAACTCCAGGCTTTAAGCCCCATCGGTTGCAAGAATCCATAAAGTTCCAGGCCCTCTCTCTTTCCATACCAATTGCAATGAGAATTTATTTTCCTCATGTGCTCACCTGTGTGCTAATCTGTCTCTTTCCCTTTTCTATGACTGCAGCTCCCTCACCGTAGCAGCAGCCACAATCAGTTTCTCTCCCAAGTCATGTCTCCACACTTCCTACCTTCTTCAAGGTGGCCTCTTCTCTACCTTTTTTGTGGAGTTTGTTCTGCCAGTCATTAGGTCGACTTCTGGGTTATTCAGGATGATTTGATAGTTATTTAGTAGTTTTCATGGGATAAGACAAGCCTAGGGTCCTCCTACTCTGCCACCATCTTCAAAATTAGTAGAGTCTTAATTCAAAGGATCTCAAATCTCCCAAGATTTATTCTCGAAAAACTTGTTAAATTCTGTTACCCTAATTTAGATCCTCTTTGATAAAAGATTTTTCTTATTCATTCTTGAGAAATAAGATGATATAATACAGAATATTATTGACAATATATTCATATAAAAATTTTATATGTCAGAGATTTTATATGCTTTATCCTTCTTACCTAGGAAATAACATGAACTCAACCTGTATGAATAAATATATTTTATTAGCCAAATGCACAGAGCCAGGGGGTCTCATAATGATTAATAAAGCTATTAACTCCTTAGCCCCTAAGATCAGACAGTAGGTTGACTTCAACGTGTAAGAGACTCTAATTTGTCAGGTATTATTCAATTTCAAACATTTATGTGTTATCAGTTCTTCTAGTAATGTCTTGGGAAGCACTAGAAAATTCTCTTATCATGATACAAAGCATCACAAATGCCAGGGATATTGGTTAGAAATAAAGTTATGGCCATAGATATCAGATGTCACACCTGATATTTCCTAGACTCGATGCCACAGAATCTCCAATTTTATGGGAAATGTTTTTTTTTTCCCTAAAATAATTGAGAATCTCAAGTCAAGAAAATTAGACCCTGGATAATAGTAACTGTAACTTATTTAATATACTTATAGTCTTCCTTAAATACCCTTTTTTTTCCAAGAAAATGTAAAATTTTCTCTCCTTAGTAATAACTGTGGTATGGAACTAAC
Source organism: Ursus maritimus (assembly GCF_017311325.1). Classification (NCBI taxonomy): domain Eukaryota; kingdom Metazoa; phylum Chordata; class Mammalia; order Carnivora; family Ursidae; genus Ursus; species Ursus maritimus. The sequence continues at coordinate 2,602,054 of NW_024423453.1, forward strand.
TTCCCAGATATTATCACTAGAATTTGCTGATAAAAAAATGTCTGAGGGGCGCCTGGGTGGCACAGCGGTTAAGCGTTTGCCTTCGGCTCAGGGCGTGATCCCGGTGTTCTGGGATCGAGCCCCACATCAGGCTCCTCCGCTCTGAGCCTGCTTCTTCCTCTCCCACTCCCCCTGCTTGTGTTCCCTCTCTCGCTGGCTATCTCTATCTCTGTCAAATAAATAAAAATCTTTAAAAAAAAATGTCTGAAACACTGGGGCCAATAAAATATACTGCTAATTACTTTAGAAAGGTCAGAAAGTCCTCTAAGTCCCTTAGTATTTTCCTGTCCCGCATTGAGGTTAGGTAGGGGGTGTGTGTGCACATTGCTTGCCCAGTGATGGACTGTTATCATCAACTAAGCTATGCAAAAGACATGATAAATGACAATAGGAGAGTCTTATCTGGCTCCTATCAAAGAATGTCAGCTACATGGGAGGTATAGTTATTAGTCTTAAATCAGGTCTTGAGTGATTTCTGGGCGTGAAATACTGGATGGCAAAGCTTTACTCTATAGTAACCCTTTATTGAACCTTAAAAAATAAAACAACAGCAGAGTACTAAAGCTACTTGTGGCCTAAAGCAAGAATTTAGGTTTCCAAATTCCTAACATTACTGAGGAGTGATTGAGATACTGAGAGAATGAGAATCAAATGAGTGTCATCCTTTGTAGATTTCTGTGCAATGCAGATTGCCCAAGGGCATATCATAGAGAGATAGTAATGATGAAGAAAAGGAGATGTCAGTGTTTTGTTTGTGTGTATGTGTACACGCATGCTGTATGAGTTCAGCATACTGTAATAGAAAGCTAAGGCTTATGTAGTACATGTGAGAAGCACTGTTCTAGACACTTTTAATGCATTCAGCCACAGAGCCCTCTGAAGTGGCTAGTATTATTAGCCCCATTTTAAAGGACATTCAAGCACAGAGAGGTTAGGTAACTTGCTCATGATCATATAGCTGGTAAGTCTCAGAGTTAAAGTTACTCTTGTTCTCAGTGTATAGTTACTGATACTCCTCTGCTCAACTAATTACTATTTTTATTTCAGCTGTAGCACTTGGCCAGAATAATAGGATTATATGCCAAACTGTAGAGAAGGGGAAAAGGCACATTGGAAGAAGGTGAAGGGATACGGGGAGTATGATTTATCAATATATGTAAACTTGTACTTTATTTTTATACTTTGTTCCCCAAAAATGTTTAAATGTTTGGGAAAACATTAAAAACATAAATAAAGAGACAACGGATTTTCTAAAGGAAAAGTTAAAGTTATCCAAAGTTAGTTGACATTTGGCTTATGTGCTTTGTTTGGGGCCCAATTTATTGATCATCCAGGCCATTTTAATCATAAAGACACCCCCCCCAAAAAAACCCACAAACAACCAACCTGACCAATAACAGCAACTGAGTGATAATAAAGACAACAGCTATACTTTTTTGGGCAATTACTGTGAGACATGCATGTGCTAAGCACTTTATGTGAATTTTTTCATGTAATTCTCATAACAAATCTGCGTGGTAGGTGCAATTAGTGTCACTTTCTCCATAAGAAAGCAGACACAGGAGAAGAATCCTCCCAAGGTCACACAGCTTAGAAATAGCAGAAAGGAAATCCAGCCCAGGTCTACCTGAGTCTAGAGACCATATGCTTATTCATTATACCATAAGATGGATAAATACAAAAGGGAAATGCTAAATGCTCTGCATAAGTCTTTTGCTTATGTTCTACTTAATTCTGGTCATACCCAGTAACTATCATAAATAACCACTTTGTTAAAATCATACACTGACCTGGTATTATACTTCTGTGATCATGTCCCTACGCAGTACATCACATCCTGCTTGTCAGCCAAGTCTCCACAGAAATTAACAAGCAAGATTTAAAAGTCAGAGGCAGAGCAGGCAAGAAAGTGGGTGGTAAGTTTTAAGAATGGCTTTCAGGTGCTCACCACATGAGCTAAGTGCAAAAAAGACAAATGCTAAGGTCTATGCGTTGTGTGGTCTATGAGAGATGAGGTCAGTAATATAACACTGTAGTGTAGTGGTAAATTTCAAAAAGAGACATATGATACTTACATAATTCCTAAAAGGTGAAATTAAATAGGTCTGGATAAGAGCCACTATCTGTGCCAAGCATGATTATATGAAATTGAAGTCATTGATTTACAGTATTGCTATAAAATTGCTGGGCTAAAAAACAAACCATAGGCCTACACTATTTGGAGACATTTATCTGAAACATATTGTTGTAAGCTTGGATGTGGTGGAAGAGTTGAATTTGGTCTTCTGGCCAGTTTGGGAAGGTATACAGGATATTACAGAATAGAATAAAGATCATGTTTACATAGTCAAATTGTAAGCTTAATTTGGCAAAAGAAATAGCAAGAAGTAAATTGCATATAGAAGTGGCAAAGCAGCTCTATGGTTCAAGGTGGTCCTTAGTATGATATTAATTTTATTGTCAGTCCTGTTTTATACTACTTTGTTTTTAAGCTAGATATTCTTTGAAGCAATCTCTAAACTCTGTGGTGTGCACAAATTTACATTATAATCAAAGAGCAAAAGATAACATTTAGAGATGATATTATGCAACATAGATACATAGATGACATCACAACCTGGTATGACAAGGTATCATGAATGGTGTTTATAGCACATAGTATGAAAATATATATTTCTTCCTACGGTTGTTTCTTATGTTCACCAAAGATAAATGAAATAAATGTTGCTATTATTCAAGATAAAGATAATTATTTTTAAAACAGTTTGATTTTTAAAAATAAAATATCACGAAATTGTGTTTATTAAAATTTATGCCAGCACTGTAGATATTAAGGAATATATGAAGCTTATTCAAGTTGAGCCCTCAAACATTGAATTAATTAGCAATTCAAAACATATTATTGAGTGACTAATTTGTGCTGAGTACATCATTTATTTTCCAGAAGTCAGAGGTTTGATAAGATAATTACAAGGCAAATTAAATTCTACAGGATTTATTGTTATATTTCCTTCTTTTAAAAAAATTTTGAGTATAGTTGACACACAATGTTAACATTAGTTTCAGGTGTACAACATAGTGATTACAATTCTATACTGTTATGCTATGTATTTCTTTTAATCTCACATGTGTTTCATAATGTAGGAGGTACTCAAAAACTCAAAAGTGAAAACTTTTCGGAATCTGGACAACACAGACTCCAAATCATTGGCATAAAACTGGAGGGCTACATTGCTTTGTTTCTCTCCTTTATTAGCACCTAAAGGAACAATTATAATCACTCAAATAAATGATCGTTGAATGAATACCTTTATGCGAATGTATAAGAATTTGAAACAAAGTAAAATAGAAAGAACTGGGTTGAAAATCTAGAAAGTCCCTGATAGTAGGTTACTTCTTTACAAAACAAGAAATGATCTACTTCAGAGGATTGTTGTAGGGTTTAAGACAGATAATCTATATTAATATATTCTGCAATATGTCTTTCTATAGGAAGTGTTTAATAAATATCGATTGAATTTGAATTTGTCTTTACAATAAGGCAAATTTTAAATACAATTTTCTTCCAATCTTCACCCCATCCAAACCATATTTTTGTGTGGTCTTTATAAATATGACAGTGGGGAAAGTTAAAAGTAATTATAGGCAGTAAAGAATGGGTTAGATTTCCTGTATTGAGCTTACGCATTGTTTATTTCTTCCTCAGTGGCCTTCTAGGATGAAATATAGTCATGAAAGGTAGTTTAAATTGGTATAGGTACTTGAAAACTATAGATCTGGGTTTAAATTTCTGCTCCATTACTAACTAGCTATAAGAAATGGATAAGTTTCCTTATGAAACTGAAATGGATATCTTTCCTCAGACTTAGTTTTCTCTTCTGTAAAATGGAAGGGGCTGCTGATATACTGCATGTAAAATAACTGAAATACTATATGTGAACATATTCAGGAATATTCAACATATCCCAAATGGAAATTATTTTATTTGTTCTCAGTCTTCTTCTGCTTTTTTACTTTCTTTTTACTATATACAATGGGTATTTACAGGTTTGCCGTTTGTGATTATCAGACATGGTACCTACATGAGAGAGCAATGACTTCGGGATAGAAGCCTTGTATTTTGAGTTCTCAGACTGTCACTTACAAGCTTTGGGACTTCAGGCAATTTGTATAACATTTTTGGATCTTTATTTTCTCATCTGTAAAATGGAGATAATATACATTTTATTATGCTGTTATGGCAGTTGAATTCTTTTATTTATGTAAAGCTCTTAGCTCAGTGCCTTTACACATGAGTGTTCATAAATGTTATAAAATATTCTGTTGATATATTATAAACCCACACATACCATATTTGTTAATATTCCTTAATGGCAAGTAGACATATACAGCCAACACACACACACATGCTTGTCAAACACACTAGTCATTTAGATTAATTTTTCAGTTGCAAGTTAGGAAATATACCATTACATCAAAATGTTTGTTTTTTTTCATTAAGTCACAAGCTGCATAAAAATATTATCCTCATATCTCTCCAATTGTCTTTCCTTTTTAGAGTTCACTTGGGGAAACTGAGGATTTTGGTCCCTGGTTGTACTACTTGTGTATTACAAGCAATAATGCAGTGAGTGGAATGAATACTGTGTAGCAATTTTTCATAGTGTAGTCAGATTTTTTTTTATCAGAGAGATGTGTTGCATTTCTATTTAAATGCAAGTGCCACTTCTAGAATTTTTTTTTCTGTAAATCAGTACTATCAAATAGCTAACTAGTTCTTCAATAAGACCATCAAAACCTGAACAGTGTGCATAGGGAATTAATTATGCAATGTAATGGAATATAACCAGATCTTATGCTATTTCATCTCCATCTTCATCCTGTGACCTAGAGAAGTAAATGAATCATTTAACCTAGTCTTTGTGAGAAATGACTTCTCAAGCTTCTTGTTTTGTCCCCTTATTTGCTTGTTTATTTATTTCAAATTTCGTCCAAGATGATAGAATGATGCCAGAGGCTGAATGTGCAATTCATTGTTTAGCCACTCAAAAAAACATGCTTCCAGTCTTAGCTGTGATAGGATGACAGAGATAGTTCTAAAGATGTGGACTCTTGTCTGTTACTTTAAGCCACTCCTGGTCTAGCTTGGGACTTTCATGTTCCTGGAACAATTAGAAACAAAGATGTTTGAGGACAGGGGAAAAAATGGCTTCTTAGAGGGCTTTTTTTAGGATTCTGAAATCACATCAGAGCTGAGTGAGGACAGAACTGAGTAATCAGTTACTGATGTTTGCAATGGCTGTAATGAAGAGGGAGTAGAGGTACTTGAACCAATTCTTTATTTTCCATCTTAAGGGGTAGGTCTTAGGTCTTCTATATAAAATCAGTAACTTTGGAATCAACTGATTCTTATTCAATAATTCAGGGAAGAGTTGGAGTAGAGAGGATGGGAAAAGAACTTACATTTATTAAGCATCTGTTATGTGCCAGCTACTGTTAAGACCCATCATATTTAATCCTTAAAATAACCCCTAGGAATAGGTATCATTGTCCCACTTATAAAAGGTTAGCACTCTTAGTAACTTGTGTTAGTTTAGTTAGTAAGTTTGTATTTGTATCCTTGGCTTATATGCAAAATCACATGCCCTTTCTACTTTAAAATGTCAGAACTACAACAGGAAAGAGATGACACACACAAATGGGGTAATTTAAGAAAATAAAGAGACTATTGATAAGAGAAACTAACAAAGATGGAATGGTACCCTGGGGCTGTCATGAGTGGGAGCCCGTGGAGGAGTTACAAAAAGAAGTAGTTATTAAACTCAGAGAGAGTAGGGGCTACATGACAGCAACTGTGGCCTCCAGCAGAATGAAGAAAGTCCCAACTGATGATGACCCACAGGGAAAGAAGGAGTAAGTTCTTTTTACTTTTTGCCCCACCTTATTCTTTTTTGTTGGTGACTCCCTTGCTCTGAAACAAACTGGAAGTTTGAGGCCAAGGGAGTCCATTGAGAAAGTACATAAAGGTCAGCCTTTTGGCAAACACAGAAGGATGGAATAGAAGAGTCAGAAGATCTAGAGGACAAACATACTGTAAAACACAATATCCCATTATTCTTAAGACAAATAGTGTTTCATGGTGGTAGTAGGTGTTCTCTTTTGACTCTTGTACTGATAGAATAACTATCAACAAAACCCAATGTGATTCATCAAAAGAAAAAGACGTGGGGATGCAAATAACAAAAAACTCAATGAACAATGGCTTAAGCAATGAGACACTTAATTATCTCATATTTGAAAAAGTCTGGAAGCAGCATTCCAGGGCTAATTTAGCAACTTATTGAAGTCATCAAGAACATTATCTCTCTTTCCATCTTTTCTCTCTGCAAGTTCCCATTGTGTTGGTTCTTTGTATTTGTGACTTATCATTGCTGGGCTATAATATGTCCATCATAACTCCAGGTCACAGAAATGCATTTATAGGAAGTTGGGAGCAAAAAGGCAAGGGCTCTCTCTTTACAAAGTTTTGTCTTCTTATGAATGAGGTAAAATCCTGACTAAAACCCTCAAGAAGACTTATTCTTACACCTTATGTGTCAGAATTGGGTTGTATGTACACATCCACTGCAATGGGATTTTAGAGAGCAAGTATATAAGAAAGGGACATTGGAGGCTTTATTATCAGCATTGGGCCCCAGCAATCCAAGGGTAATAGAGAAAGCCCTAATCACCATTCTTTCTCACGTTTCATAAATGTAAAAAAATTTATGAGGCTTAGAAATGTAAAGCAACTTATCCAGAGTTGCATGAACTAGGGTTTCAGTCCTAAACTGTCTGACTAAAAGCCTCTGTCTAAACCACGATATTATATTGGCATTCCTAGGAGATGATTTCTCTCAGTGAGAATGTAAAGAAAAAGGGCAGAGGACTGAGGGCTATGTTATATCCCACACATGTTCAATATTCCTTCTCTCACTCTATCCTACTTCATGAACTAAACTATTCATTTAGATTACCCTGACTTCAAACACTGAAAACTGTGGACGCTGGGAGTTGAAGAGTGAAGTGAAGCACCTCATAAGCTTTTCATGGGAATTCTTTTAAAACATGTTCAGTCATTCATGCTCCAAAAAATCTGAGAGGTGTATGGAAAGTTTCCATTTTCTAGCTGAGAACACTGAGTAAAGCTAAGACTGACAATATAGAATAGAAATCACAGTGCCCTGGAAGAAATGAACATCTTAAAAATTTTCTAATGTTTGTCCCTCTAAAGCCTCCCTATTACATTTCTAATGCATTCCCTTTAGGCATTCTACATATATCTCTTCATTTTATAAATTTGCAGAACCCCACTTTTCTCCAGAATCAGTGAGTATTCTTGTATCTAAAATTATTATTTTTCTCTAACTTTAAGAAGTATAGTACTTCTTTCTGTTGAGAAAATATATCATTCTATCTGCTTCTGGATCTACCCACATGCCTTTCTGGAAACCACATTTTATATGTCCTAATTTGAAGAACTCAAGAGAAGAGAAGAAAAGCTCTAAAGAGTAGCTGATTGCAATCATCATTTGTAATGTTTTAATTTTTAATTCCACTGTAGAAGAAAATAGTACTTTCTGTTTCAAATTTGGATAATTGAATAGTGACTTAATGTGCAAATTGACAGTGATTGTAAAAAAAAAAAATTCCATGATGTTGATGATTAAAGTAACAAGCACTGATTTTCTTTTAATTTAATCTCTCCTTTGCAAATGCTGCCAATCACACTAGCTCTTTCTGATTCTCCTAGTTATAGGTGGAAAGCCTTTTGGTACCCATCTCCCCATTGTTTGTTTTAAGTAAACTAAGTCTTCATAATGGCAATAGTTCTAAGAGGATTTTTTTAAAGCTTTGTATGATGTCCTAAAATTATTTGAATCATGATTAATGTTTATGTGTGCTTATCATTCCTGCTATTTTAGTTACATCATCACTTAATAGATCCTATTAAAGCAATATAACAAAGTACTGTTAGAATACCCACTAGCTAGCTTTCTAAGCCCTAGTCTTGAAAAAATTACTCAAAGCCAAAGTGTTCATTTTCCTCAATTTTATAGTGTAACAGATGCCAGAAGTCCTGGATTCTAGCCCTAGTGTTACTACTGACATGTTCTATAAACTAAGGCAAATCAGCTGACTTTTTTGTATTTGACTTTGCCCATAAAGAACTTGAAAAAGATGGATTTGATGTTTCTAAGTCTATTTTAAGCTTTAGAATTACGATTCCAATCTTACAGAAAGAGAGTGATTATTCAACTTCAGGCTCAGAAATTAACAATATTTGGGTGGCTTTAGTCTCAATAAATTGCAGTGTCTAAGATCAATGAGCATGGAAGAAATCCTGATTCCCACAAGGATGTAACTTAGCAATTCATTGACTGTAATTGATACCAATGGCTATTAAATAGAAGGGGAAAGGGAGATGTCTTTCTCCATATTGGAAAATGATGGAGGGGAAATAACTTATAAACTATTTCTTGGGGTTTTCCCCCCTCCTCTGTTGGCCTCCTCTTTCCCACCCATCTCCCAACAGCATCATGCTGATGTAGAACTGTAAGCTGCTGGGAGTTAGTGGCAGGGCTGGGGTTTTGCAAATGAGCTCACCTTGTTTTGAATTTCTGTTTTCCATCTGTTTTTGGCAAACATTTTTGCATTTTTAAGTTCATCTACTTTAATATAATTGATGAACACTTCATTCTCTTTCCAGTGCAATACTGAGATTGCTTTATATTGAGGAACAAGGAAGCCTGGCTTCCTTCCCCATCAGGTCCCGCAGGCCCTTGATGCCATTTATAATAAGAACTCCATTATCTACTTTTGTGTTTATTCCCACTTAGGCAGCATAAAACTTTTCTCGTGGCCCCTTTCTCTGGTTTTCAGAATCTCTCTCATTCTGTCTTTTCCCCCTTCTATTTCTGCTCTTTGCTATAGAATAAAAGATGTATGTGGGCCATGGAGCTCTCACCAGTTCTCTTCTAGGGACAGATTATACAGGAAGCTGGCATCAGCCAAGGCAGTCAGCCCTTCCATTTGAGGGTCTTCCTTGCCCTTCTGTACCTCCTACCAGTTAGGAGGAAGAACCAGTTTTAGTCATTATCTCAAGGGTTCTCCCCATGTTTTTCCTGATGTTTAACTCCCTCATCACTTCTCTGCCTTTCCTTTGAAGATTTTCAAGCTGGTGAGTACACAGGATTTATCCATGTGCCAATTCCTGTTGGCTAAGGTTGCTTGGAATATTGTTTGAAAAGTGACTCAGGGCTTAGCAGGGTGAATGCCGTGATCTCTTTAGGTTTAGCAGTGGGAAAGGAGGGGAATTGGCCCCTGAATCAACTACTTTATTAATCCTTACTTTTTACTTAGATTGAATTGGTTCCAATCTTTCCTGGATACTGACTGTTTATTCTAAGAATTATACCGTGCCACATTTCATTGCTAAAGGGTTAAAAATTTGGTGGTGGTGGTCGTGCTGGTGATGGGGTTTCCCCAGAGCACCATGCATGTCTCCAGCACCATGCACGTCTTCAGCACCAGTGGGGTGTCCTACAATTTAACTAAATTTTTACACTATCTGTCTGGAGATAGCATCAGATTCCATAGGTTAAGGGCTCAGTCCAGCAATTCTGCTCCCCACCCCTTTAGATGCCAATCCTGAGCTTTTGACCAACAGGCTATGGATCTGAGTTTTCATACGATCCCCTTCTTGGGTTCGATTAATTTGCTAGAGTAGCTCATAGAACGCAGAGAAACATTTTACTTACTAGATCGTTGGTTTATTATAAAAAGATATGTCAGCTTAATGGAAGAGATGCATAGGTCAAAGCATGGAGAGAGGGCACATTGCTTCCAGGCTTTCTCTGAGTGTACCACTCCCCTCAAGTCTTCAACCTGGAAGCTCTCCTAAGCCTATCCTCTTGGGTTTTTATGGAGGCTTCATTATATAGCATGAGTAACTAAATCATTGGCCATTGGTGGTGGACACCCCCATAGGTCAGGGGCATAGGTCTAACCACATGGTTGGCTCCATTGGCAACCAGCCCCCATCCTTAGGTGAGGTCCAAAAGTCACCTCATTAACATAACAAAAATCACCTTAATCTCTCATCGCTTATGAAATTCCAAGAGTTTTAGGAGCTCTGTGTCAGAAATAGTATGAAGACCAAATATATATTTATTATTTTAAATTACAATATTGCAATTGCACTTGCTTTTAGAAAGTCTTCTTGTACCCCCTCCCTGTGGCCCCAACACTAACAAAGTTTTTCAGAACAATGACCACATATTTTTCATATTTGTATTCTCAGGTCCTACCTAATATTTGGTCTGGCATATAATGAGTGCTAATAAAATTACACAAATGCAAAAAATGAGATTATTTTGTTTCTCTTTAGTCTTTTTCCCTCTCATCTCCTACATCTGATTACCAAGTGCTATTTCACCTTCAAATATTTCTCAGATCTGTCCTTGCTTCTTCATGTAGCCTGGAAGTTTTCCTTTCTCTTCTCTGGTGAAATCCCACTTATCCTTCAAGTTATCTAGATCCGCTGAGAGTAGTTTTCTCATACCTTTTTGCCCTTACTTCAGGCATGTTACGTTCTCCTCCTATGTGCTCTTATTGAACTCTGGGCATAGACCCCTCAAAGCAACCACTACTGTGTTCTCCTGCTATTGGTTTTCCTGTCTAGTTTTCTCTCAGATCCTGAGCTGCTTGGAGGCAGAAGAAGTATAGAACTTGGCAATATACTAGGCTCTTAATAAATGGTTTTTAAATGAATAATTAAAATTATTCCATGTTAAGAGGTGGAAGAGTGAAAAACTCAAATATTTTATTATCCAAAGTGTATCCAAGACTAACTTCTGTTATGTGCTACATAATGGTCCTGACAGTTCATTAGATAACGTTTTCACTTAACAAAATGTTTTTCTAGAAAACGCACTGCCCTGGGCTTGATTACTTCACATTCGATTTTCATTATCATCCTTGTCTTCATTGGGAAAGATCATTCCTTCTTTTCTCTACAGAGCATGCAATGAGTAACTTTATGCCATTCTGATAAACTTATACAGTTTACAGGAAGAAAATTCTAGTTAGAAATTCAAGAGGCCAAAACTAAAAAATTCATAACCCACAGAGATAAAATTTCTCGGAGAGAATATGGTAGATTTCTGTGTATTCATTAGTTTTCCTGTGCCAAAGAAAGCTGTTTGCTTTTAGTGGTGATCATTTTATAACATCAGTTGCATGGAAATAGAATGGAAAACATACATAAGAAAAGCAAAGAGGACCTGAGAAGCACTCTTTCCTGTACAGTTTAATCACTGCCCCCATGAAAGTTTTGCCTTACAAATGATCTTGAGTCTATGCTACTAAGTTATGCTAGAAATTGCTTAGTTGAGGGGTACCTCGGTGGCTCAGTCAGTTAGGCGGCTGCCTTCGGCTCAGGTCATAAACCCAGGGTTCTGGGATTAAGCTCTGCATCAGGTGCCCTACTCAGTGGGGAGTCTGCCTCTCCTTCTTCATCTGTCTCTCCCCTAGCTCTTGCTCTCTCTCACTCTCTCTCTTAAATAAATAAATATCTTTTTTTTAAAAAAAGAATTTACTTAGTTGAATGATGTGAATATTTAAAGGCAAAACATATGCTAAAGAAATATAAAAACTATTTTCTTCATTATTCTCACTTTTAGTTTCTCTCTTTTGTAAAGTGAACAAATGAAACCAGTTGGGAAAATTGAGACAATAAATAAGTAAGTAAGTAAATAAATAAATAAATGTATGTTTGTATGTATAAAGTTTGAGTCTTTGCACTGGTTCATAGGGTGTTCTCATTTTTTTTCTTGATTGGGCTCAGATTTGAAGCAACCTACACTTCCAAAGTCTAGACAATACATACAAAAAAATTGTTTACCTATGCTTTCATTTTTTCTTTTTCTCCCGTGTTTTCTCTAAAGGAAATAAAAATACTGACATTGCTAATTTATATTTCACATACTATAAAAAAAAGTGGTGTCGCTTTTAACACAAAGTATAATTAAATGTGAAGTTATTTTAAATGACTCTTTAGATTCTCTTTTACTATACCCTCATGTGAAATCTAGCATGATACATGCTTTCTTGTGGTTTGCATTGTATTTCTGCTTTAATTCAGAGGCTAATTAATCATAGAAAGACTTTAAGAAAAATTTCTTGCCACCCCTTCAGTTACTGATGTCACAAAAATATATCTTTGTACATTGTGTGTCCAGAAACATAATAATTGTGTTATTTAATACATTAGTCTCTTAAATTATGTAGAAAACAATATGTGGAGTTACAAACTATTATTACAATAATACGAGTTTTTATAATTGCCTATATGTTTACCTTAACTGAGATCTTTATTTCTTCATACAGCTCTAGTGTCCTTCCATTTCAACCTGCACAAACTCCTTTTCTTGCTGGGCAGGTCTAGTTGTAATGAATTCCCTCAGCTTTTATCTAGGAATATCTTAATTTGTACCTCACTTTAGAAGAACAATTTTGGTGGATATAGAATTCTTGGTTGACAGATTTTTCTTTTAGCACTTTGAATATTTCAATTTAGTGCCTTCTGGCTTCCAAAGTTTTTGATAAGAAATATACTGATTATCTTATTGAGGACCCCTTGTATGTCTCTTGCTGTGTTCAAGATTTGCTCTTCCTTTTTGTCTTTTCTCAGTTTAATTATAATGTCTCCTGGTGTGGGTCTGTTTGAGTTTATCCTGTTTGGAAGTTGTTGAGGCTTTTTTAGATGGTTATAAAATGTCTTTCACCAAATTTGCTGCTTTCAGCCGTTATTTCCTCCAATAACCTCTTCCCCTTTCTCTCTTTCTTCTCCTTCTGGGACTTCCATAATACATATGTTTATTTGACTGATGGTGTCCCACAGGTCCCTAAGATCTTTTCACTTTTCTTCAGTTTTTCTTCTCTCATTTCTTCAGACTTGATAATTTCAATTGTCCTATCTTCAAGTTTGCTGATTCTTCTGCCTGCTTAAATTAGCCTTTGAATCTCTCTAGTGAATTTATCATTTCAGTTATTATACTTTTCAGCTCTAGAATTTCTTTTTAGGTTTTTTTTTCTCTTCATTGATATTTCCATTTAGTTCATATATTGTATTCTTGTTTCTCCATGTCTTTCTTTAGTTCTTTGAACATCCTTAAGACAGTTGTTTTAAGTTTTTGTCTAGTATGTCTGCAATTTGATAGTTCTCAGGGACAGTACCTGTTGACTTATTTCTTGCTTTTGAATGGGCCATACTTTTCTATTTCTTTGTATATCTTGTTATTTTTGTTGTTGTTGAAAACTGAACATTTAAATCTAATAAAATGATAACTCTAGAAATTAGATTTTCTTCTCTGAAAATCAAAAGCTCCCAAGGGTTTGCTGTTTTGTTTTTGTTTTCTTTTTGATTGTTGTATGATGTCTCCATGCTAAGGATCAGCCTAAGGTATAAACATAAAGTCTTCTTAGGTCTTTTCTGAGCCTGCACCTTTCCCTGGGCAAGTGTAGTGACTTTTTAATTTCTCTTGTATACGCATTTCCTTTCGAATGTACTGGTCTTTTATGTCTGGCTTCCAGAAGGAGAAAAAGAGAAAATGGAGAGAGGGAAATGGTGCTAGCCCTTTAAATTCTCCAGAAATCACTTCAGCCAGTGTGGGAGGGGCCTGCAACAAATGGTTGGGGGAGGGCAACAGTGGCTGCCTGCCTCTGTGTCCACACCCTGTGATCAGAAGCAGCAATCAGTGGCTTGAATATAGATCTTAGTATTTGGAAGACAGGATCTTTATTGCCCACCCTGGCTCTTACAAGGTGCATGTGTGCAAAGTGTCCCACATGCACAGAGCATTCAATGGGTTAGAAGTGGGAGAGGGGTAGCCACTGCTGAGCTAAGAGCTGAAATTAATGGAAATTAATCACAATTTACTGTCTAAGCTTTCCCCTGGAAGTGGATAGCCTTCAGTCGACTCCAGAGTTCCAAGGTAGTTATATCAGACAGATTCTGCCAGTGCAATTGTTGTCTGGGTAGGGAGATGGACTCTTGGTGCATCCTACTCTATCCCAGAATGCTTCTGGGAAAATCCTTTAAATTAAAAAATGAATATAATACACTTTTAGTTGGTTCAAATAATATTTCTCATAAATATTAATATGTTATACTCAATAGGTAATTTCATACTTTGCATACATAAAGATATATCTTTCAAAAACTTTTCAGGGACAAAACTTTTAAAGTAATTTTTTTCTGAATATGTTGATAAAGGGAAAACTGTTCAAGCAACATTGTTACTGAGATTTCATTAACTGAAAAGGAAAAGTGAAATTGAAAAGGAATATGGAAATGTGTACTATGGACTCATGAATAAATGTGTAGTGTAAAGAGGGGAGATTAGAAAGTGAACTCTGTGCCTTTAAATCATCTAAATGGTTAAATAAAAAACAGTGATCAGTATGGTCTTGTAGGTAAGTCAAGCATATGTTTAGTTTGGGAACATACTTTATTTCGTAGGTTTTAATATATAATTATTTTTGTATATATAATCTTATTTACCCTCTCACACACAAACTAGAATCATGAACTCCAACTTTTCCTTTAAAATAGAACAAGACACAGCTTGCCTCTTGTAACATAACAGAATTAAATAAAACATGAAGTGTTTTTAAAATAAAAAATTCAATGATAATTTTAGCCCTAGCCTGGTAACATTTCAAGCAGAAGCATCGAATCATGGTTGTACACAAATTTATTAATTAATGATAAAACATTTCATTGGTGTGAATGCAAACTGGTGCAACCACTGCAGAAAACAGTATAAAGATTCTTCAGAAAGTTAAAAACTACCCTGTTATCCAGCAATCGCACTACTGGGTGATTGCCCAAAGAATACGACAACACTAATCCAAAGGAATACCTGCATGTCCTATGTTTATGGCAGCGTTATTTACAATAGCTAAGATATGGAAGCAGCTCAAGTGTTCATCAATTGAATGGATAAAGAAGAGGTGGTATATATATATATATACAATGGAAGAGTATTCAGCCTTAAAAAAAGAACAGAATCTTGCCATTTGCAATGACGTGGGTGGAGCTAGAGAGTATAATGCCAAGTGAAATATAAGTCAGTTAGAGAAAGACAAATACCATATGTTTTCACGCATATGTGGAATTCAAGAAACAAAACAAGTGAGCAAAGGGAAAAAAAAAGAGTGACAAACCAAAAAACAGACTCTTAACTATAGAGAACAAACTGATGGTTAACAGAGGGGAGGTTGGTGGGGAATGGGTGAAATGCGTGGTGGGGATTAAGGAGGGCACTTGTGATGAGCACTGGGTGATGTACAGAAGTGTTGAATTACTATATTGTACACTTGAAACTAATATAGCATTGTATGTTTACTAACTGGAATTAAAACAAAAACTTAAAAAAACATAGGGCATTGCTTAATACTAGTTTGTTTATTCATTCATCCCATTTAACAAAGTGCTTTTGATGCTTATTATCTGATAGGCATCACAGAAGGCACTATGTATGGTAGAGAATAAATTTGAGTATAGGTGGGCCTTTCTTTCCCATATTTAACGTATTTTTTTTCAATTTGAGTATGGTTGATGCACAATTTTACACTAGTTTCAGGTGTATAACATACTGATTAGACAAGTTTATACATTATGGTATACTCACCACAAGTGTAGCTACCATTTGTTACCATACAACACTATTATAATATCATAGACTATTTTCCCTATGTTGTGCCTTTTATTCCCATGATTTATCCAGTTCATAACTGGAAGCCTATATTTGCTACTTACCTTCACCCATTTTTCTCATCCCTGGCCCTCTTCCCTATCCCATATTAAACTTTTGAAAAGCCTAAATTCTTCTACATTATTCATTGATATTCCCAAAACATCATTCCAAAATGAATATGGGTATTGATGTGTAAACTGGTAAACCAACCCCACAAAACATGCAAGTCAGTGTTCAACATTCTCCTCTTTACCTTCTGACATACGCAGATATGAATTATATCTGAAAGTAGGGGAGTACTAGTAAAAGTCCTACAATCATTGTCATTGTTTCATAATCCATATACAAGATTGGATTTATATTCTGACAGTTGCAATGCAAAGAAATGTATGAAGGGGTCCATGTAGACTGAATAATGATAATAGTAACAACGTTTATGTAATGCATACTATATGGCAGACACTCTTCTAAGCACTTACTCGTATTAAATCATGAAATCCTTAAAACAGTCCTATGAGGCAGGTACTATTCCTATTTCCATTTTACATGTGAGAAAATTAAAGAACAAAAAGATGAAAGAGTTTGTCCAAGGTTATTTTAAGTTTTGTTTCAAGTTTCATAAGTTTGTGATTCAAACGCAAGCTTTCTGGTCCTAGACTCTGCAACTCACTTTTGGCTAGGATGACAAGAGGGAACTTCATAAACTAAGTTGACTCTGAGTAAGGAACTAAACAAAGATTTCATTTAAAGGAATTTTGTTTTTATTTTGAAATAATTTTAAGACTTAGATGGAAGTTGCAAAAATAGTACAGATAATTCCTATATACCCTTCACTCAGTTTTTCCTGATGTTAACATTTTATATAACAATAGCATAGTTATCAAAACCAGGAAATGAACATTGCTATAATACTATTAACTTATTTATTTATATTTATATTTATATTTATATAGAGAAACCTGATTTTATTTTTATAAATTGTTTCAGAAATATCCTTTTTCTGGTCCAGAATCCATCCAGGCTTCCCCACTGCACTTAATTTAACATTTACTTAGTCTCCTCCAAACTGTGACAGTTCCTCAGTCTCTCTTTGTCATTTATGACCTTGACACTTTTTTAAGGGTAATTTGGGTCATTTTGTAGAATGTTTTTCAATTTAGGTTTGTCTGATTTTTTTCTCAATATTTTGGTGAGAATATTCATTATTAACAAAAATACTACAGAAAGGATGTGTCCTCAGCACATCATATGAGCAAGTATCTGATGCTTCTGTATTTTCCTAGTGATTGAAGTTAATCTTGATCACTTGTTAAAGGTGGTGTCTGTCAGTTTTCCCCAGAGTCAAATTTCTTTTCTTTTTTTCTAAGAAAGATACTTTTCTAATAGAGATATAGGTTGAGACTGCAAATATCCTATTTTTCATCATAATTTTGCTCAATGATTTTGTCATTTGTCATCTGCCTGCAACCAATTATTAATATGGTGTTTACTTAATGATAATTTGTTCTCAAAAGTAGCTATTCCTTTTGTCCTTTTATTCATTTATTCAATCATTTATTCACATCAGTATAGATTATAAACTAATAGTATTATTATTTACTTTTTTGCTCAAATTATTCCAGTTTTATCCATTGGGAGTTCCTGTGTATTTTAACATGTCTTTGTCATTTCTCGAGTCTTTCAGACTTTTGACAGAAGGAAATCAAAGCAGCCTGGAATGTAACAGTTTAGAAAATTCCTTTTATATTTGTAACCTTTGTGTATTGAACAAACTTCAAAAAATATTTTTCTCACAAGTAGCAATGTTAATAATATTTACATATTTTTAGTTAGAGTTAAATAGTAAATATTTTTCATAACTCATTGCTGACTTGGACCTAACCTAACTCCAAGCTTTATTTATGCCTGAATGTAATACTGGGTTGGCTAGTAATCCCTAAATGGGGGAAAATAAGACATAGAAAAGTTTTTCAGTTTTAGATATATTGTATGGTGCTTCCTTGCCTTAACTCAGCTATTCCATTGAAGCTAGAATCACCAAAATTCACTTTATGCAAATTTTAGGTCATGAATATGGAGTACCTTCAGCCACATCAAGTCATAAATAAAAAATTAAAAACTTGGCAAACTTTTACTGAGTACTTTCAAGTACTAGGCATTGTTCCAGGCACTATGCATTTATAAAAAATATGTTTGAAAGAAGTTAGTTAGGAAATTAGGAAATAATATTTGCATTTAAGAAAAGGAATCATAAACAGTGGAGCTACGGGAAATTAAAAATATTCCATAGCTAAGGGGCTCATAAACATAGGGGGAAAAGGTATATCATATAATGGATACATAATTTAAAAGTACATGGTATTAAACACGTAATGGTATTTCATAATAGAAATATTAATAAAGCTGTGAGAATCATAGAGGAGGGAAAACCTAATTTCTACTTGTGAAAATGAGTAGTGTGAGAGAAAGCTTCAGAATTCAAGAGACTTTTTAAATATAAGTAAGAAAATACTTAATGAGAAAAAAATTGGAAGGACTTTCCAGGTTGAAGCAAAGCTTGATGGAGTATGTACAAAATGATGGAAAACAATAGGGCTAAGGAACCACTAGGAGATTGAAATTCCAGTTGCATTGTTAGAGGAGGAGTGGGAGCACTGGGAAATAGGAGGCTGGCATGGTAGTTGGGAGCCAGAATCTGATGTGTCTTACAGACCAGGGTAAGGAGTTTGGCTTTGTCTTAAACATGGGAAATTTTTAGGTAGTCACATTTGGATATTTGTGTGCCAGAAAGATAACCAGAACAAAATGAAAAATGGAGTGATTTTATATTATTATCCCAAACAGGAGATTGAATCAAACATGTAGATTTCATTTCTGGCTCTATTTATCTTGACCTCATATTATCCTGTGGTATTCTTTTTCAGGAGAGAATCTTGAGAAAGATGGGAAATTAAATGAGATTGAATATAATCAAATAAAGAAAGCATTCTCAGCATTCATTGTTAGGACCACATTGTCCATTAATTACAGTGTTTTTGTTATGTAAAGGAAATGTGCCTGATTTTTGGTGTAGGAGTAAATATCCCGATATATATATATACCATGCACTTAAACTAAGGAGGAATTGACTGATTTTGGAATCTTCTTTTAAAATAAATATAATCTAAATTTCCTAATCAATATTTTTTTCAAAGATTTCACAGCTTATATTCTTTTTTTTTCATGTTTTTTTATTATATTATGTTAGTCACCATACAGTACATCCCTGGTTTTTGACGTAAAGTTCGATGATTCATTAGTTCCGTATAACACCCAGTGCACCATGCAATACGTGCCCTCCTTACTACCCATCACCAGTCTATCCCATTCCCCCACCCCCCTCCCCTCTGAAGCCCCCAGTTTGTTTCTCAGAGTCCATAGTCTCTCATGCTTCATTCCCCCTTCTGATTACCCCCCCTTCTTTATCCCTTTCTTCCCCTACCGATCTTCCTAGTTCTTATGTTCCATAGATGAGAGAAATCATATGGTAATTGTATTTCTCTGCTTGACTTATTTCACTTAGCATAATCTCCTCCAGTGCCGTCCATGTTGCAGCAAATGTTGAGAACTCGTTCTTTCTGATAGCTGAGTAATATTCCATTGTATATATGGACCACAGCTTCTTAATCCAGTCATCTGTTGAAGGGCATCTCGGTTCCTTCCATGATTTAGCTATTGTGGACAATGCTGCTATGAACATTGGGGTGCATATGGCCCTTCTCTTCACTACGTCTGTATCTCTGGGGTAAATACCCCGTAGTGCAATGGCTGGGTCATACAGTAGCTCAATTTTTAACTTTTTAAGGGACCTCCACACTGTTTTCCAGAGTGGCTGTACCAACTTGCATTCCCATCAACAATGTAGAAGGGATCCCCTTTCTCCACATGCTCTCCAGCAATTGTTGTTTCTTGCCTTGTCTATTTTTGCCATTCTAACTGGTGTAAGGCGGTATCTCAAGGTGGTTTTGATTTGAATTTCTCTGATGGCTAATGATTTTGAACATTTTTTCATGTGTCTGTTAGCCATTTGTATGTCTTCATTGGAAAAGTGTCTTTTCATATCTTCTGCCCATTTTATGATTTGTTTATTTGTTTCTCGCGTATTGAGTTTGAGAAGTTCTTTGTAGATCTTGGATACCAGTCTTTTATCTGTAGTATCATTTGCAAATATATTCTCCCATTCTGTGGGCTGCCTCTTAGTTTTTTTGACTGTTTCCTTGGCTGTGCAGAACCTTTTTATCTTGATGAAGTCCCACAAGTTCATTTTCTTTTGTTTCTCTCGCCTTTGGAGTGTGTCATGAAAAGGTTGCTTTGGCCAAAGTCGTGAGGTTGCTGCCTAGTGTTCTCCTCTAAATTTTGATGGATCTCTGTCTCACATCGAGGTCTTTCATCCATTTGGAGTTTATCTTTGTGTATGGTGTGAGAGAGTGGTCAAGTTTCATTCTTTTGCATGTAGCTGTCCAATTTTCCCAGCATCATTTATTGAAGAGACTGTCTTTGTTCCACTGGATGTTTTTTTTCCTGCTTTATCAAAGCTTAGTTGCCCAAAGAGCCGAGGGTCCATTTCTGGGTTCTCTATTCTGTTCCATTGGTCTATGTGTCTGTTTTTGTGCCAGTACCATGCTGTCTTTGTGATCACAGCTTTGTAGTACAGCTCAAAATCCGGCATTGTGATGCCCCCAGCTTTGTTTTTCCTTTTCAACAGTTCCTTGGCGATTCAGGGCCTTTTCTGGTTCCATACAAATTTAAGGACTATTTGTTCCAGTTCTCTGAAAAATGTCATCGATATTTTCATCGGGATAGCATTGAAAGTGTAGATTGCTCTGGGTAGCATGGACATTTTAACTATGTTAATTCTTCCGATCCATGAGCATGGAATATTTTCCCATCTTTTTGTGCCTTCCTCAATGTCTTTCAAGAGTGATTTATAGTTTCTAGAATGTAGATCCTTTACGTCTCTGGTTAAGTTAATTCCAAGGTAACGTATTGGTTTTGGTGCTATTGTAAATGGGATGGATTCCCTAATTTCTCTTTCTTCAGTCTCATTATTCGTGTATAGAAATGCAACTGATTTCTGAGCATTGATTTTGTATCCCGCCACATTACTGAATTGCTCTATAACTTAGTTTGGGAGTGGATTCTTTTGGGTTTTCCATATAAAGTATCATGTAATCTGCAAAGAGAGACATTTTGACTTCTTCTTGCCGATTTGGATACCTTTTATCCCTTTTAGTTGTCTGATTGCTTGCAGGACTTCTAGTACTATGCTGAATAATAGTGGTGAGAGTGGGCATCCTTATCGTGTTCCTGATCTTAAATGAAAGATTCCAGATTATCCCCATTGAGAATGATATTTGCTGTAGGCTTTTCATAGATGGTTTTTATAAGATTGAGGAATGTACCCTCTATTCCTACACTCTGAAGGGTTTTAATCAGGAAAGGATGCTGTATTTTGTCAAATGCTTTTTCTGCATCTATTGAGAGGATCACATGATTTTTGGCTTTTCCTTCTGGATAAAATCTAAGACACTGATCGATTTGCAATGTTGAACCATCCTTGCATCCCAGGGATGAATCCCACTTGGTCATGATGGATAATCCTTTAATGTAGTGTTGTATTCTATTAGCCAGGATCTTGTTGAGGATTTTGGCGTCCATATTCATTAGGGAAATCGGTCTATAATTCTCCTTTTTGATGGGGTCTTTGCCTGGTTTGGGGATCAAGGTAATATTGGCCTCATAGAATGAATTTCGTAGCTTTCCTTCTGTTTCTATTTTTTGAAATAGCTTTAGGAGAATAGGTATTATTTCTTCTTTAAATGTTTGGTAGAATTCCCCAGGAAAACCATCCGGGCCTGGAGTTTTGTTTTTTGGAAGGTTGTTTATCACTGTTTCAATCTCTTCATAATTAATTGGCCTGTTTAAAAAATCAATGTCTTCCTGTTTTAGTCTTGGTAGTTTATAGGTTTCCAGGAAGGCCTCCATCTCTTCCAGATTGCTTAATTTATTGGCATAAAGCTGTTGTTAAAAGTTTCTAATAATCCTTTCAATTTCATTGGTGTTGGTTGTGACCTCTCCTTTTTCATTCATAATTTTATTAATTTGGGTCCTTTATTCTTTTGGATAAGTGTTGCCAGTGGTCTGTCAATTTTATTAATTCTCTCAAAGAACCAGCTTCTAGTTCTGTTGATCTGTTCTACTGTACTCCTGGTTTCTAACTCATTGATTTTTGCTCTAATCTTGGTCAACTGCTTCCTCGTGCGTGGATTCGGCCTGTCCCTCTGTTGCCATTCCAGCTTCTTGAGGTGAGAATATAAAAACTGCATTTTAGATTTTTCTATTCTTTTGAGTGAGGCTTGGATGGCTATTCATTTCCCCCATAGGACTGCCTTTGCAGTATCCCATAGGTTTTGGACCGTTGTGTTTTCATTCTCGTTGGTCTCCATAAATTGTTTAAATTGATTTTTGATTTCCTGGTTTATCGAGTCATTCCTGAGCAGGATGGTTCTTAGTCTCCAAGTGTTTGAGTTTCTTCCAAATGTTTCCTTGTGGTCGATTTCCAATCTCAGAGCGTTGTGGTCTGAGAATATGCAGGGAATAATTTCAGTCTTTTGGTATCGGTTGAGACCTGTTTTGTGACCCAGAACATGGTCTATTCTTGAGAATGTTCCATGGGCATTAGAATAGAATGAGTATTCTTTGGTTCTGGGGTCTAGTGTTCTATATATATCTATGAGGTCCAACTCAGTCGAGTATGGCATTCAAAGGA
>NW_024423453.1:2624728-2627333 GCF_017311325.1 Ursus maritimus
CTCTGCTTGACTTATTTCACTTAGCATAATCTCCTCCAGTGCCGTCCATGTTGCAGCAAATGTTGAGAACTCGTTCTTTCTGATAGCTGAGTAATATTCCATTGTATATATGGACCACAGCTTCTTAATCCAGTCATCTGTTGAAGGGCATCTCGGTTCCTTCCATGATTTAGCTATTGTGGACAATGCTGCTATGAACATTGGGGTGCATATGGCCCTTCTCTTCACTACGTCTGTATCTCTGGGGTAAATACCTCAGTGCAATGGCTGGCATACAGTAGCTCAATTTTTAACTTTTAGACTCCACACTGTTTTCCAGAGTGCTGTACCAACTTGCATTCCCATCAACAATGTAGAAGGGATCCCCTTTCTCCACATGCTCTCCAGCAATTGTTGTTTCTTGCCTTGTCTATTTTTGCCATTCTAACTGGTGTGCAAGTATCTCAAGGTGGTTTTGATTTGAATTTCTCTGATGGCTAATGATTTTGAACATTTTTTCATGTGTCTGTTAGCCATTTGTATGTCTCTCATTGAAAAGTGTCTTTTCATATCTTCTGCCCATTTTATGATTTGTTTATTTGTTTCTCGCATTGAGTTTGAGAAGTTCTTTGTAGATCTTGGATACCAGTCTTTTATCTGTAGTATCATTTGCAAATATATTCTCCCATTCTGTGGGCTGCCTCTAGTTTTTTTGACTGTTTCCTTTGGCTGTCAGAACCTTTTTATCTTGATGAAGTCCCACAAGTTCATTTTCTTTTGTTTCTCTCGCCTTTGAGGTGTGTCATGAAAAGGTTGCTTTGGCCAAAGTCAGAGGTTGCTGCCTAGTGTTCTCCTCTAGAATTTTGATGGATCTCTGTCTCCACATCGAGGTCTTTCATCCATTTGGAGTTTATCTTTGTGTATGGTGTGAGAGAGTGGTCAAGTTTCATTCTTGCATGTAGCTGTCCAATTTTCCCAGCATCATTTATTGAAGAGACTGTCTTGTTCCACTGGATGTTTTTTTTTTCCTGCTTTATCGCTTAGGTTCAAAGAGCCGAGGGTCCATTTCTGGGTTCTCTATTCTGTTCCATTGGTCTATGTGTCTGTTTTTGTGCCAGTACCATGCTGTCTTTGTGATCACAGCTTTGTAGTACAGCTCAAAATCCGGCATTGTGATGCCCCCAGCTTTGTTTTTCCTTTTCAACAGTTCCTTGGCGATTCAGGGCCTTTTCTGGTTCCATACAAATTTTGACTATTTGTTCCAGTTCTCTGACAAATGTCATCGATATTTTGATCGGGATAGCATTGAAAGTGTAGATTGCTCTGGGTAGCATGGACATTTTAACTATGTTAATTCTTCCGATCCATGAGCATGGAATATATTTCCATCTTTTTATGTCTTCCTCAATGTCTTTCAAGAGTGATTTGTAGTTTCTAGAATATAGGTCCTTTACGTCTCTGGTTAATTCCAAGGTAACGTATGGTTTTTGGTGCTATTGTAAATGGGATGGATTCCCTAATTTCTCTTTCTTCAGTCTCATTATTCGTGTATAGAAATGCAACTGATTTCTGAGCATTGATTTTGTATCCCGCCACATTACTGAATTGCTCTATAACTTAGTTTGGGAGTGGATTCTTTTGGGTTTTCCATATAAAGTATCATGTAATCTGCAAAGAGAGACATTTTGACTTCTTCTTTGCCGATTTGGATACCTTTTATCCCTTTTAGTTGTCTGATTGCTTTTGCAAGGACTTCTAGTACTATGCTGAATAATAGTGGTGAGAGTGGGCATCCTTATCGTGTTCCTGATCTTAAATGAAAGATTCCAGATTATCCCCATTGAGAATGATATTTGCTGTAGGCTTTTCATAGATGGTTTTTATAAGATTGAGGAATGTACCCTCTATTCCTACACTCTGAAGGGTTTTAATCAGGAAAGGATGCTGTATTTTGTCAAATGCTTTTTCTGCATCTATTGAGAGGATCACATGATTTTTGGCTTTTTCCTTCTGGATAAAATCTAAGACACTGATCGATTTGCGAATGTTGAACCATCCTTGCATCCCAGGGATGAATCCCACTTGGTCATGATGGATAATCCTTTTAATGTAGTGTTGTATTCTATTAGCCAGGATCTTGTTGAGGATTTTGGCGTCCATATTCATTAGGGAAATCGGTCTATAATTCTCCTTTTTGATGGGGTCTTTGCCTGGTTTGGGGATCAAGGTAATATTGGCCTCATAGAATGAATTTCGTAGCTTTCCTTCTGTTTCTATTTTTTGAAATAGCTTTAGGAGAATAGGTATTATTTCTTCTTTAAATGTTTGGTAGAATTCCCCAGGAAAACCATCCGGGCCTGGAGTTTTGTTTTTTGGAAGGTTGTTTATCACTGTTTCAATCTCTTCATAATTAATTGGCCTGTTTAAAAAATCAATGTCTTCCTGTTTTAGTCTTGGTAGTTTATAGGTTTCCAGGAAGGCCTCCATCTCTTCCAGATTGCTTAATTTATTGGCATAAAGCTGTTGTTAAAAGTTTCTAATAATCCTTTCAATTTCATTGGTGTTGGTTGTGACCTCTCCTTTTTCATTCATAATTTTATTAATTTGGGTCCTTTATTCTTTTGGA